>NC_025688.1:9651441-9675128 GCF_000633955.1 Camelina sativa
TTTAATAGATAACTTTCCTGTTAGAATTAGTGATATAATAGAATACTTTTGGTTTTATATACTTTTTGAATATATTAATTCTAATCCTTTTATTTGTAGGATTTTTTAATATTCCTAATAATTATTAAATAAAATTTCTTTTCACACATGTCAAAATATAATAGATATACTTGACACATGTCGTGACTATAAGAATTACTAACTTTCAAAACTAAGGTTTATATAATAAGATTTCATATGTTTCTATTTTTTCTGTCTCTTCCTTTGATGTTCTCTTCTGGTTAGCGAAACTCAATGGCTATTCAAGAGAAAAACAAAGCTGATGAAGAAATGAAAAGATTGGCAGAACAACAACAAGTAGACTTTTTGCTTATTGTCTGTAAATCATTCACTTTGAAGGGTAACTAATGTTCATATTTTTTCTGTCTCTTCCTCTGATTTCTCTGAAGTTAAGCGAAATTAATGCCTATTCCTATTCAAGAGCAAAACAAAGCTGATGAAGAAATGAAGAGATTGGCAGAACAACAACTGATAAGCTTTTGCTTATTGTATGTAAAATCATTCATTTGAAGGGCAACTAATGTTCAAGTTTTGGTGTTATTTCACAGAGGGAAAAAGCTGAGTTACATATGAAAAACCTTGAGCTGCAGAAAACACTCCATATTATGCAGGCATTGGAGCTGCAGAAAGAGATCATATAGTATAATTTTTATATAGTACATGTACATTTATATAATTTACATTTATATCTTTTACATTTATAGCATCAATACACAACGTTGAAACGTTAACCGTCACCACTCTTTATATAGTACATTTCATACGTTCCTATTTTTTCTGTCTTTTCCTCTGATCTTCTCTTCTGGTTAGCGAAACTCAATGGCTATTCAAGAGGAAAACAATGCTGATGAAGAAATGAAAATATAGGCAGAACAACAACATGTAGGCTTTTGTTTATTGTCTATAAAATCATTCCCTTTGAAGGGTAACTAATGTTTAAATTTTGGTGTTATTTCACAAAGGGAAAAAGCTGAGTTACATATGCTTGAGCTGCTGAAAACACTCCATGCTATGCAGGCATTGGAGCTGGAGAAAGGGATCATGAGTGGAAATTTGCATGCCATGAGACACATTCTTGGTATGGAGGAAGAAACAGAAAAATTAAATGAAAAACTGAAAGAGGTTACGGTAAAATATGGCTACGCTTTCAAAGACCATCAAAATGCGTGCAAGGGTTTGTTCAAAGTAAGCAATTCTAAGACTAATGAACATTTTTGCTGTTGATCTAGTGAGATATCTACTTCTCTTGCTACTAGATATTAGTTCTGTTATGTTCTGTTGACACATGTGTCTAATATTACTTCAATTTTCTTGCATAGGAAGGAAAGAATGTGCTAGTTCTCCTAGGCAGAGCTCATATAACGTGGAAAGGACCCATGACAGGGGAGAAGACAAGTGGAGTTCGGGATGCTGAAAAGTTTTTTTAGGATATCTATCAATCTATTTTGTATTTTTTAGAATAATTTCAGTGATGCCAGTTTTACATAAACATAAACATCAATTGGTAGAATTTATAAGGTTTAAACTTTTTTTATAAGACCATCTCCAATGGGGAGAGACCATTAAGGTTTTTTCTATTATTTTAAGTATAAATTTTGAATAAATAAAAGTTAAGAAAACCATAGTAGATTTTAAATTTCACTACAAGAAAACATGGAATCGCTGACTACAAAAACAGTCACTATACAGTCGCAAACTATTTAGTAACGATTGATTGGCGACTGACATGCGTAGTCGGTAAACAGTGCGTCGCTAAGATAATCAGTCGCTAAACAGTCGACACCGAACTACTAATTGGCGACTGATAATTGTGGTCGTTTTTCCCTCGCCAAACAGTCGCTAAATTTAGCGACTGAATTGCAACGGTTTAGCGATCGATCTGGTTACTCATTTGCGACTGTTTTGGTTACTGTTTTGTGTACGTTTCCGTGACTATTTTACGACTGTTTAACTATCATGTTTTAAAAAAATTATGGTAAAAATTAATTATTTGATTTTGTAATACCAAAACTGATTATGAAAACTATAACTAAAACATAACATACATGAAATTAAACAAAGACATAAGTTTAATTTTACATCCAATATAAGTTCCAGAAAACATCCAAACAATCATTACAAAAGTTTTTATGAGTTTCATAGCAAAGAGGTACAGGAAGTGGAATCGGTTGGCATAGACACAACAGGAGTTTCAGAGCAAAGAGGTACAGCTGCTGTCATCTCTAACCTTCTTCCCTTGGACTAACACCCCAATATGTATTCCACCACCGTGTAAAGGAGTAACAGCCTCTTTCACCGTCCTCTGAAACCAAAAGTATTAAGTATCATGACTAATGTTATGAAATAACATTGATCATTGCACACAGCAAAACCGAAACATCTAAAGAGACGGATAGGAAAAGACAAATTAATCACGCACCTTCAGTAAGCCTACATTTGCTGTCTCTGGAACTTCAATAACAAGCTCCAGAATCCTAAGGGACTTGATTCTGAACTTTACTGCAAACAATGATATAACATGAGACACACCACTACAAGAAATATGAGTTTTCTTAGCACTAGAAAAACACAAGAGTTAATGAATAGCTCAAGTCATGTTGAATAGTTCATAACAGAAAAACACAAGAGTTATTGAAAAATAAAGATTCAACCCATTATAATACCAAAACATTAAAAGCCAAGTGAATATACCTTGTAAGCACCAACATAAAACTCATTTTCGAGCATGTCCTGCAAGTGTTCATCGAGAACATAGACAAACTTCTTGGACCGAATAACTAACCAGTCCTTGACAATTTTTCTTCTTCTCATGATCCAGCACAGTAAAGAACGCCTGCAAGATATCAACGGTATTGGATATATGGACTAACCTGCTGGACTACACCTGCAAACAAAGAAGTAAAATTCTTCTGTTATAGTTCTCCAATTTCAAGCAGATTTTACTAATTCTGAAATAGAAATTAGGGAACAACACAACAATGATGATTCTCTTGCTTCCCTTCTTTGCAGACCAACGCTCAAGTCTTAATTCAAAACTTGAGATTCTGGCCAAACCAAACAAATCTAGCAGCGTAGAGAGAAGCACAAGAAACAATAGGTGAATAAAGAAAATCAGAGTCATCTAGCAACTATAAATAAAACCTTTGGAAAACTTAATTAGCTTTAAAAAAGACATCTAGCAAGAAACACTTTGAGCTCAGCCGAGAACCAAACCTAAACTTAGAGACATCTTGAGATAGTTGAACATGAAATATGTAAAGTGAAGCTAGAAGAAAGTTTGAAACTTTAACCTGAACTCTTTGCAATTTTAGAAAGAATCACAAGCCCATCTCTGTTAGTAACCCGAAACTGGAATCGTGTGAGATAAAAGGAGACATCAACGGCAATAGAAACGGCAGCATTATAGCTTGAAGGCGTAGTAGAGAGAAAGCGACGAGGGGACTGATGAGGAATAGGGTTTTGGATCTGGGTCTGGAGGAAGTAGTACGATTGAGAGCAATTGAGAGATACAAGGAGGGATTATAGCGTTTCTCGATTGAGTTGGGGATCTGAGGGATTAGGGTTTTCTCGGGGAAGAAGAGAAACGGTTTGGGTTTGAGCCGTTATGTTACGGCCCAAATTTGGTTTAAAGCCCAAATTAAATAAAACAGTCGCTAAAGAGTCGCTGTTTAGTCGCAATGTTTGGCGACTGTCAAATTGGTCTCCAAACTAGTCGCAAATTGGCGACTACACTGCGACATTATGCATCAGTCTCGAATTAGCATCTATTAGGCGACTGTTTTATTTTAGTAGCCATTGAGTAGCAAAACAATAGCAATTCAGTCGCTAAATTTAGCGACTGTGTTTTAGGTCGCAACTTGCAGTCGGCAATTCCATGTTTTCTTGTAGTGTTTGTACTCCTCCAATAGTAAGGGATTCTTAAAAAGAAAAGGAATATTATTTTGCAAATTCAAATTTGTTTTACTTTTAACAAGTTTACCACAAAGCAAACCAACAATCCATCATCGCCTTTCATCGGCAGCAAACAGCAAGCCATCATCGTAAACCAGAAAAACCCTCATCTGCGCAAACCAACAAACTATATCAATTTTTAGCAAGAATTGGAGACCACACATCACTGATACCAAATAAAAGAACACAAAAACTGGAAGCAAGTAATGGTTATCATATCAAACATTGTGAGCAATGTTATTCCACTGAGTAAACAAAGAGAAGAACCAAATAAACTTGTGAGCAATGTTACCATTAGTTACATTATGAAAAATAGATCAGTTCTTAGGCTATATTCTGAACACACATTCAACAGGCATTCAAATATCTAACAAGCATTCAAAAACATAACAAAGTGTTAGGTTGATGATTTACCGTGACTCATGCGTGAAATGGAAGCAGCTATCATTGTATGACCTCAGATACTCCCAATGAATAACATAGCACTGTCGTCATTGCTCCAATTAACCTCACACAAGAAGGTAGAAACACATAGATTAGCCCAACAAACCGATTCATGCTTTACAAGAACATAACACAAGCATTGATCAATAACATAACACAAACAAAAGCACATAACACAAACCAATTCAAGCTTTAAAAGAACCGAACACAAGCATTGCTCAATAACATAAGACAAACCAGTTGAAGCTTTAGAATAAGAGAACACAAACATTGATCAATAACATAACACAAAGCCGAAGCATTGATCAATAACATAACACAAAACCGAAGCATTTATCAAGAACATAACACAAGCCGATTCAAACTTTAAAAGACGCTAACAGAAACATTGATCAATAACATAACACAACCCGATGGAAGCTTTAAATAAACAGAACACAAGCATTGATCAATAACATATCACAAACCGAAACATTGATCAATAACATAACAGAAGCCGATTCAAGATTTAAAAGAACATAACACAAACATTGATCAATAACATAACACAAACTGATTTAAGGTATCAGTGAATAAAACAAAGGAGAAGATAAGAAAAATACATTGGATAAAGCATAATCAACGAATGTTACAAAACAAATAGAAACTTCCAGAACAAGAAAAAGAAGTTGAAAACATTTAATTTTAACTCTAGAAGAATGTAAACACCCTATAGGAATTATGAGTATGATAAATAATTCAAACTACGTGTATCAAAGATCCAAAATGAGGTATCCTCTTAAATTAAAATAAAACTGTACGAGATCACTTGATGAAGATTTGGTTTACAAATTGTGTAAGCCTTTTAACTTTCAAATGCTACATATGAAAGAATATGAGCTCTAACAATTTATTTTAATTGTGATAGAGAAGGTAATGCACCATTATGAATACTCCCTAACTCACATATTTATGTTCATTAGTCTCATCAACTTTCTCTGTAAATTGGTCTGAAGATTTGTAAGAATGGTAAATTGGTCTGAAGATTTATAATATTGAATTGATATCAGGAATCTAACATTTTTTGTATTTTAAAATCAAATGCATTTGTGGTCAATAGTTTTTAATACTTAACTAGGTACTAATTTGCGGATAACCGCAGGCTGATTTTTTTTTTTATAAATTGTAATAATTTATTTTGTTATTATGTTATTTATTAGTTTTTAAAATCTAAGTTGTTAAACGGAACTGATATAGAATTTATTTGATTAGATTTTTGATAAAAAAAATTAACCCGATCGAAACGTTGAAATAAAAAAAACTATTTATCATTAAATTATTTTTTTAAAATCTTAGCTGTTAAATTTTTAATAATATTTTTTTCAAGTACTAATTAGTTTAGATTCGAATAGATTTTATTTAATTTTGTCGATTTAATTTAATTTGACCAGTCTATGATTTTTTTTAATTTATTAATAATTAATAAAGATTAATTCAATAACTAATAAAGATTAATTAATTAATAAAACTTTTCTAATGGCAAGTGAATGTTATTTTTTACACATTTTAAGATTAGTTTTATATCTATACTTCCCAATTAATATAGTAGAATATATGCAAGCAATGTGATTTTCAACAAAAAACACATCAACATACTGACAAAAAAATTCAAGACGAAATTCACAATCACAAAAAAAATCAGAAAATCTAAAATAGTTAATTGTTGATCTTAAAAGTATAACAGAAAAATAACTAAGACTTTGAGATTTGAAAATCAATTACGAAAAAACTGAATATATGCATGTGAGAAAGATATATGACAATTATGTTTAGGGGAGGGAAATTTGCAGATGAAGTTTGTACGTTGTACAATGACATCCTTTGGTATACATATTTCGATAAAATTTTAATTATTATATGGAATATTGTTTGGCATCCATTGTATTTTGAAACTTCATTTTCGTGAATCGAGAAAACAGATTGTTGCTGCAATTTAATGGTTTTTTGGTAAAACATCATTTTGTTATGTTTCTTATTGTCCTGGCTAAAACATTTGATGCATTTACATGTGTAATGGTTGTAACGATCACAACTGGTAATTAATGCAATCCATGGAGGTCCATTCAAATGATGTCTGATTTCATATTAACTAGTTCAATACTCCCTTGGACGTCAATGTGATAATAACAAAAGGTTGTCTTGATACACAAAAGTAGCACCATCATGGTTAGTTGAATTGAAGACCACACAAAGATTAACTAATTTGATTCCATTCCAATTAATGTTTTGTTACACTTTGGTAATTTACTCTCATGCATAATGAGAAGCCTAAAAAAATTATAACCGTCGGTCCACTTGACTAAAGACATTTTTCATGGATTTTTATTAAACAATTTTATGTATTGTCATAGATTTGTATTAATTTTTTAAAAATATTATGACATATCATCTTTATTTTTTTAGAAATTACCTAGATATCATATCTTCGGTTTGTATAAATTTATTTTCAACATGTGTATTAATGATAATTAATTGTTTCATTGACACATTAGTCTTCCATTCTTGTTATTTTTCTATGATCATTCATATCCTAAAATATTCTTACCAAAATCTCATTTTATAATAGTTTCTAATATGTACATCTCTTTTGATAAAACAAACTAAATTATTAATTTTCAATCCGATCAAATATGACTCAATACTTGAACTAAGGTGAATATGAAAGAATGAGCTGAAGAGACACATAACAAGATGTAAAAAAAAATTTGCTTAATAAGAGTTTGCTAAGGAAAAAAAATTAGGTTGAGATTTTTTGCTACATTTTGTTTCTAGTTTGATTTGGATATCAAAATAATACTTGTTTTTGAGATAAAATAATATTTTGTGGCTGAAATAATAATTTAGTAATGTTAATGGTGTCAAACATGAAAGTTGGTGCAAGTGCAATTAAATAATTTTAAAATATTTATAAAACAATTTTATAGTGTCAATTAAACCTTTAACTTAAAGAGTAGATACACCCTTGAACATATTTTATTCACCTTTTATCATCGTCATATGTTTGGGTACTATTTGATGTTGAAGCTAAAGAAATTTTTTTGGAAAAATAACTGAAAGAATTTTTTTGTTCTAATTAAGAGATTTTAATGAAAGCATTCAGATAAATAAATTAGAAAATAATTAATGAGATCACTCCTGCTGTTTTAGAAATTAAACTTTTGTCGTAAAATGAGATACCGTCTCGTGTCTTGGTTATGCATATATTAATTTTAATTATAGTTCTCAAACAAAGATCACAGTTGAAGTGTTATTTTGGTATTTAAGTTGAAAAATAACCCAATAAGGACAATGTTCTTGTAGTGTGATCCTCTTGACAACAATCAAATTTTCAACATTCTCTTTATATTTTGAAAAAAAAATATATGTAGTAAAGTAGTTCATGATGCTTTTGAAGTTTTTTAAAAATATAATTTTTTTTTCCAAATTTAATCAAAGTGTTCAGTCAATATCGCATGTATTATTCGCAATGGCACAATAATCAAAAATCAATATCGCACGGATTTATTTTTTTGTATGTTGAGTGTTTATGTTAAAAATTTGGCAAAACTGCGTTAAAAATTCTAAAAGTAGATTTTGGTAGAGTTTAGAGAAAATACTAGTGTGGTGGTGAGTAACGACATTTATGAACTTCAAAAGACGAGACCAAAAGTATGACTATTAGAAAAATTAATGAGACTATAGTCGACAAAATATATGTATCTGTTAGGGTGTCGTAAAGAAGAAATAATAGAGTTTTGGATCTGAAATCAAAATTTAAAGTAGAAAAGATTAAAGAAGATGAAAAAAACGATTAACAAAGATGTGAAAAACATCTCATGTTTAAGATTTAATTTTAACATGAATCTTTATAACTGTGTTCTATAACTTTTGTAAGATTAATATTTTGATTTTTATTATGTTTGATTTTAGCTACATTGTTTACTATGTGTAAGTATCTTTTTTAATTAGTTTTTTTCATTTTAACTCACTATTTTCTTGCAATTTTTTTCTGATTATTATTTTTTTTTTTCAACAACATCTCATACTTTATGATCTTGGTGTGGTGTATGTTCAATTATGATTATTTTATTTTAATATTATTCATGTGATGGTATTTAATGCGATTTGGATTCCGATATGTAATGTGATTATGATATGATTCAAATCTGAATTTGATATTTTACAATCCTATGATACTAGTTTGATACATATATGATACTAGTAGTAAGCCCGTACTTCGAACGGACAAAATTTATCAAACAAACTTGTATTAAAAAAAATGAAAATCAAGATGATTATTTTTAGTTAATTTTGATAAAATGCGGGAAAATAGTTAAAGTTGATGTATATTACCATTATTTGTTAATCATTTGGTTACTGAGTTTTATCACAAGTGTGAGAAAGAGCTTTGGCTCAAATGACTAAAGACATGTAAGCAAAGCTTCGAAAAATTCCAACCGAAACTAACATGAGTAGTGAATTGAAATAAATTTTACTGAAAACTCTCATATTACTGATTTCACCTTACTTTTACGTTCACCCAAAAGAGTTTTATACAGCAAGTCAAACAATCTGAAATCCTAATATTATTGATTTCAAACGATGCCTAATTATGTTGAGTGATTTGCCTTGGGACTGGAGAATCTCAACCTATTTGGATTGATGAGCCTTCATCTTTGTACATGCACCGACCTTCTTCTTTACTCTGATACACGAAAAGACGTGTTAACGACTGTGGTGTATCTTTTAGTGCTTCATTTGTTTAACTGGGCTTGTCTTCAGTTGTTGTTGTGGTTTTGTTGAGTGATCGAGGCCCATCTTCTTCGACGCCTCTGTTTCAAGGGTTAAATATCACGACGGATAAGAGGCGGAGAAGTGTGGAATAACGTCTCAGACACGTCGTCTTTGGTTGGAAACAGCTCTTCAAGTAGATCGTATAAACTCGATGTCTGCAAGATGCGATACAAATTCAAGAGTTCGGCACAATTTCTTTAGGCTGCGGCTACGATGGCCTTTTTTAGGGTGAGAAAGCTCAGACCCTTAAATTTGTGACTCGAATTCCGTCAACATTATCTCCGATATTGAAACCGAAACAACTCTGAAAAACAGATCATAGAGTAAAAATCATTAACAACTCATATGAGAATACAAATAGATCTAAATGCAACAATGGAATGAAATTATAACAAAATTTAAATTAAAAAAGGGCAAAGAAACGGGAGAATGATAAAATCAAATCATGTAGTCTGCAGGAAATTGTAATCATAAAGACAAACAATGTGAAGAGTAGGAGTGAAGGAAATGATGAATTTTTCAATAGTTAAACAGGAAGGGGGAAGTGGAGGAGATTAATGATATCGTGGAAAGGAGCAATTGAAAAAGAGGGTTTTTTAAAAACCCCATTACGTTTTTCATGGGCTCTATTTAAGAAGATAATATATTTCAGAGTAAAGTGATACGTAGAATAACATAATACATACCAATGTAGAATACTTCCTGGTTTTATCTTTTGGATAAAAATTCCATGTCCCAGATATTAGAGCTCTGATCTTCCATTCTTTTTTCAAAGAATTTAGATTTGAAAAAAAGAGTATAATCCAGAGGCATCTTCCAACTGTATAAAAGAAAATTCAGAATTAATATGAGTTCAAGAGAAAGTATATGGATATGAACAAAAACTAAAGATTTACCTGCGTGAGAATTGTAATTGTGGTTTATATAGCAACTACAAACAAAAAACGATGGAGTGGAGAAAAATAACAGAGAAGGATCGAGAGAGAAGACACTAAAATTGGATTTAAATAGGAGATTCTCTTGTAACCATAATCATGAACGTGGATGCGTTAGTGGGCGTAAATATAGGGATGTTTTTTTTTTGTTACAGGTTGTGTTGATCGTAAATCGTAAATCGTAAATCGTAAATCGTAAATCGTAAATCGTAAATCGTAATTGGAGGAACGATGAAGAACAAAAAAAATTGTGATATAACACATAAAATTAGACCTTTTTAATAGTCCAAAGGTTTTGATAATTTCATAACATTTAATTGGTTAATTTTTTTTTTTTAAGAATTCATTTTTTTAAAGGATCGTGTGTATATATGTTTTTGTTTTTCTTTTAACTAAAAAAGTATTTGATGTGACCAGTTATTATGGGACAGGTGACTTGTGTTTTATAGGATAAAGGATTATTACGAAAACTTTATGGTGTATACAAAATATAAGCTTGCAAAAAATGTTGAAACATATTTATTAATTCATATAGATCTATTTTTTGGAGAAAATCTTATTCATGTAGATTACATTTGTCTTTTCTATCAAATTTCTTCTAAACTTGTGCATCACGGAATACATAATTATTTATGATATTATGTGTTGAAGTGTGTCAAAAATTAATGCTCCCTCTACATTTCAATGCGTCATAAATGACTTGTTTAGACCATATTTCCACAAGTTGTACCTTTTTGACGATTTTTGGTGTAATGTAGCAACTCATGTGGACCATTTGGGAGTGGTGCTTCAACTGATGCAGCAACACAAGTTCTATTGCAACTCCAAAAATGTTCTTTTGACAAAATGGCGGTGTCCTATCTAAGTTACAAGATATTTGCACAAGTAGAGGCTGAAGATTCAGACAAGATAGAGGCAATGTTTTCCTCCCATAAATAAAATCAGTCATCGAATTGAGAGGGTTTATGGGTTCGACATAATACTATTGTGGGTTTTTGTAAATTTTGTGGAGATATAGAACGGATAATGACTATTTTGTTGAAGAAGAATGGATTCATATGCTCCGAATCCATATTTTTATCTTCTCTATCTTTCCTCTATGCCATTAACTTTAACTCCCGGACCGTCTTAGTGGGTCTTATGTCCAATCCCAGTCCATGGGCCCACCTTTCTTAATGGGCCTCATGTTCTCTAGGCCCGTGAGCCCATCCATATCTGACGACCGTTTTGCTACGCCCGAGAGGTTTTAAAGACTTGTTACCGTGCCTACAAATCACCACATGATTTTTCCCTTTGTTTTGTCCTCACTCGCACAGTTCCGACAGTCACTTCTCGGAAGGTCGCCCATCCTGAGACTACTCCAGCATAAGCACGCTTAACTGTGGAGTTCTCTCAAGACCCTTGACAGAAAATTTAAGTACACTTTGGTGACATAGGTGGCCAAATAAATTCTTTAAACCTCTCCCCATATCCCTGAAACCGGGGTGTCACAATTCATCCCCACTAACAGATCGCAACGTCCTCGTTGCGCACCAAGAGCGTCACCCCCATTAGTGTGAGCCCACTCGACTCCACACTCGTCTGGGTTTGGCGATGATACCACTTGTAACATCCGTGTACCGGGATTTGAATTTTGTGATGTATTGAGTAAACCAAGAGAGGGAATTTTAAATAATTTCAGTTTAATTGAATTCTCGTTTATTATATTTAAACCAGAACCCCTAGATTTTTCAAAGTGTCGCTTCCTTTCTTTTGGTGAAGTGTCGACGTTGGTTGCTCAAAGATTAAGAGAGATATCTTGGTTGTTTTGGTGAGAAGGAGAAAGAGATCAACAAAGCTTTGTGTTAGAGAGAAGGAAAATAAGCAGAATCGTGACGGTGTTAAAAGATATGGTTTCGACATATTAAATCATTGTCAGAGGTAACGAAATTTGTTGGAGTTTTTCCCAAGCCTTTCATCGTCATTCTAATTTTTACATAACTGGATTTGGGTTTAGACTCTGTGAGTTATGGGCATTTTTGTCGGGCACGTTCTCTCAGTCGCAAATTGAGACCAGCAGATGTATCGGGATCGATTGCGGGTACATCTGAGATCCGATTGTGCCGAAATTTTGTGGGAAGCTTCTGGACGTCTAGACCTTGCTTTTCACTGGAAGGATTGGAAAGTTAGTGGTTCGTTTTGATTTCGTGGTTTCACTTGTGAGATTGTTCTTTTCTGTTCTTCCTAACAGTTTGTTTTCAATGTTTGTTTGTTGGTGTGATTGGTTGTAGGAGCGAGTTTGGTTATTTTTGGAAATTAGAGAGCCTTTGTTTTGGTTGTAGTTATTTCCGTGGATCACTTATTAAGGTGATTGTGTGACCATGAACTTATCTAAGCAATTGGATTGTATGACTTGTTTTGTGTAATGATGTGTAGGTGTGGTGAAAGTGTTATTGGTTGTTATGTTTAATGGTTGGTTTGTTATAATTTATTTGTAGTTGTATTCTTGATTTGCTTGTGTGTATAGCTCGTAGATGGGAGGATTGCCTCACTGGATATTTCTATTGACATTCACGCATCTCATTGTGTTTGTGGTGCAGGTAGAGACAAAGTGTGACCGTGGGATCATGGCAATGAAGAGAAGGATGTTCTAGAGACTTAGTTGTTATTCTTTGGTTTATTTTAGGTTACTAAAATTGGAATGTTGGTGTTAGAACCATTGTTTAAATTGCTAGTTTTTTGTCTATGATTATGGTTAATTATTTGTTTATTATTATTGGTATTTTTCATTGCTTATTTGGTGATTTGAGTTCTGCATATTTAAAAAAATACTTTTGAGTTATTTATTTCTTATTTATTCTTTATTATTTTTTTAAAAAAATAGGTTGGGTCGTTTCATTAACAACTTAATACTTTTCTCCCTCCTTTTTTCTTGTGTCGATTACTACTTGATAGGCTCACAACTTATTGGTAAGGAACTAATGACAAAGATTATTTTTTAGTGATTTACCTTAGCTTACTTTTCCCTCGATTAGATGATATGGCTGCCAACAAAGATTTGTATTTGATATGATAATTTTCTTTCAATGATTTGAAATCTTAAGAGAGATTTGAAAACAGATTTGTCGCCTGAATTTGTTTGTTTGTAATAATTTAAATCGGGAGAAGATTAAATAAATTTTAATTTTAATTAGAATTTTTCTTAAAAAAAGTTAGATTGTCTACGTTGCATTCTCTTCACCAATTTTTTTATAGATATTTTTTTTTTCAGCAAAGGTAATTTATTTATTCTGAATAAAATAAGTCAACATACAAAGGTTCCATCAACCATATAAGGGGATGTCTACAATCAGAATAAAAATCTAGAGTATTACAACCCAATTTTGCTAAAAGATGAGCAACCTCATTGTTTGTACGATGAATAAACGAAAACTTTACATCAGAAAAACTATTTGACATGTAATTTATGTCTTGAATTAGACTATGAATAGAAACATCCACCAAATCTCCATTGATGCAATCTATTAGTGTTTTACAATCCCCTTCAAAACAAACATTCATATAGCCTTGTCCTGCAGTTTGTTGCATAGCAAATAAAAGAGCAAGTGCTTTCTTTTGTTTTTTTTTGTCATCTGAACTTTTTCATAAAAGTTGTGTTAAGCATATAAAAACGGCGGTTAACAACATAACCCCAGAAACAAAAGCCAACGGATAAAGAACTATCACTGGAAGCTTAAGTCGGTAGGTAACACACCTCCAGAGACTAAGACTAATAGAAGAACAAAGACAAAAGCCAAGACCTATAGTAAAAGTTTACAAAGGGAATGAAAGAAGAATCAAAGATCTAAAACTGCCCAAGTGAAACTGAGCGAATTCCACTAAGCTTTCCCAAAGAACCTGTAAGCGTCGGAGAGTACCCAGAAGACCGAAATCACTAAGAGAGCATACCGTAGCAAAGCCATCATCAAACCGGTAGGAACGAAAGCAGAATTCATACCATCACAGAGAAACAGAAACCACAACCACTACACCAAACCAGAATCCCATGGAGGGCGATCCAAACTAAGAGCAAAGAAAAACCTTGCGAATCGACCTGAGACAAATCAAAGAAGACCAGCAGCTCTTACACGCGGACCCTCGTCGACCCAGCTTCAGCCATCTACAGACCCAAAACTGGTAACCTCCTCGCAAGAGAAGAGCTGAAGGACGATTCCACTGCTATTGTCAAGAACTCAACTCCAAAACTCCAAAAAGCCATAGAGGAGAGCTAGTAGATGACTAGCAACAAAAAAAACATCCGAATGGCAGGCACAAGGAACAATACCGAGCTCGCAACGCCAACACTAACAAACCAACAGACCCAAACTAGCAGAAGATCTAAGAACCAATTCAAACCCTTAACCAGAGAAGGCAGACTTGCGTAGATAACATAAACCACAATTCAAAGCAAACTAAAACCTTCGGTAAAAGCCACAACGACACTAAAACCAACACACCCTTGTTGAAAAATCCGCAAGCTAGAGAAGAGAGAGACGAGAGAGATACAATACCAACAGTTCATGAGACGACACACGTTCCTCTCCATCAAACCACCATCGATAAGAGCACCACCCGATCTGAGTCACAACTTAGACTAATCCGTTAAGAAACGGATCCGTCTCTAACCACAACCAACTCTCACCGCCGATGGCTTCCCCTCCTACAACCGTTCTTCGCTTCATTTCATAGAGGGTTTTGACGACAAGACCGCTACAACTTCGAAAGCAACATATCTAAACCAAGCAGACCAAAGAAAGACGAAGGCTAAGACGCAAGACAAAGTTCTACACCCTCCCACAGCTCCGATAAGAAGCCCGGCAGCCGGAGATAGCAGATCGAAAATCTTAAGATTTTGTCGTGGCGACTGGAGTTGAGAGAGAAATTAGGGCGACCCACCGGTCCAAATATGAAAAAAAGAGCAAGTGCTCCTCCTTCCAAAGAATTGTTTGCATTTCAAAGTAAACTCGAACCCAAATATGTAGCGATGTCAAGATGATTTCCAACAAAATCCAACCTCTTATGGACTAATATAGAGAGAATTGACTAAAGGTTAATGATTTGGAAAATAAAAAAAATTGAAATAAATACTTCATAATTTATTAAAAGTTTTAAACATTTATTTCGTCACAAAACAATATAAAATTTTCACCACTTTTCGTAAATTTATGTTTTTTTGACATATTTTTGCAAAAAAAAAAAGAAAAACTTAAGATCCACATATACTGTACTCTGTTTTTCCCAATAAAACCATAATTCTTTTTTATCTATCAAATTAACCCAATTTAAATCGAGAAACCAAAATTTTCTATTGGAATCCAAAAGTTTCAATTGCAAAGAAAAGGGGGGAAAGTTTTTGCTCCGTTCGATTTGGAGTTTGTTTCTCTGAATTCTTCTCTTCGTATTCGTTGAATCCTATAGGAACAATCCTTTTTGTGTCAGAGAACGTCTGTAAAGATGACAGGGGACAACAATGAGGCTAGGGTTTCTCCAAGCGACTCGGCTACATCAAACGATGCTTCTCGGACGAGGCAAAGGTACCAACTTTATATTGTTTAACCATTCAAATTACAATCTTTATACATTTTTTGTGAAATTGACACCCTTCTTTGGATTGTTGCTTGAACGACTTTGATTTTGGTTTTGGAATCTAATTTGTGAATAAAGGTTCTGGCTTTGAAGCTCATGCTGATCTCTCTTAACCAATTTTGCAACTTTAGTTATATTATTAACTGACCTTTTTGGGAATTTGGGTGGCAGGAGAAAGAGAAAGTGGGATCAGCCAGCAGAGCAACTTGTTGCGGCTGGAGTTGCGTTTCCTCAGTTACTCTCTTTAGGCAACAATACTTTGAATGTTCCTGCCGTGATGCCATTGCTCCAAACGCTTAATCAAGTAAATATCTCTTATGCTCTTGAGGGGTTTTCTGTGCTAATCTTTCTCTGACTTAGCTATTGCATTATGCACTATGGCGTAGATGATGATATGTCATGTTTTGATCTGATTTGGTGTCCTGCTATATGTTTTCTTAGTGAACTGTATAATCTGCTACCTCCTTAAAATTGTTGTATCACTTGAAACTTTGTGTCCGATGATTACTTGATTAGTAGTTTTACCGTGTGTGGTCCAGTTTCCTCTGTTCATGTATGAGATTCCCCAAGTCCTCGATATATGGTGGCTGTGTTTGTGACTTTGACATTATTGACTTTATACTGAACGAGCTATTATTTGTGGATATATGTCTTCTTCTTTTATCCTATCCTTTAAACATGGTGATTTATTGTGCGCTTTGTTGCATGTCCATCTAGTCTAAGATCCAGGATGAGTTGATCATAGCACGAGAAATTGTTATCAATGATGCTGAGGCTTCTCTTAGGCACAAGCTTACTAAACGCTCAACTCAAGAAGAAGTATGTGTAATTTACTATGTCTATAAGATACAATTTTCCTAGTTTTATTTTTAACGTCTATTTTTCTTGCAGATTCAGAGGTGTACTGATGCTGTGGTGATTACCAGGTTTGTCCAACATCTAACTCATGGAGGAGAAAGTCTTACAAGAATCTTTTCTAGATTGAATTGATGAACTCTTTTTGTAGGGGCAAGTATCGTCCTCCAAATGCACCTCCTGATGGTGAAAAGCCGTTATATCTCCACATATCTGCTGCTGCTCATGTATGTTAATCCTTTTTAGCTTAACAGAACACTAGCCAAGGGTAACCGAGAGCACTAGGCTAATAAAAGGGTGATTAGTTTTTGGGTATAAACTTATTGATTATAGTGGTGTATAGTGCTGGTCAATATGTTTTGGAAATATGATAGATGTTCTTCATGGGAGGGGCAGAAAGTAAAACATTTATTGGCTTAAAGAAATACCTTGAGGTTTTGAGCTTTGAGAAGTCGGCCTTGTTTTAACGTTTGGTATTGCAATTTCAGTTAAAAGAGACTACAGAACGTATTCTAGCTGTTGATCGTGCAGCAGCTATGATTGAGGAGATGATGAAACACAAATCAAACTCACAGGTCATGTCGGTTGGTTTGCCCACTGCCAAGGTAGATATTCCTAGATTGTGGGAGACTTTGTTTTTTGTAGTTATGATATTGGAGCAATAATATATTTAACCATGTTGCCAGATGCACAGCACATGCGTATATTTGGGTTTCGAAGCTGACCCGTCATCTAACGTTGCTGCTCGTATTCGTGGACCTAATGTGGGTATTCATTCTTTCAATATTCCCACCTTTTTTCCTTTCTAATTTACAACAGATCTGAATCGATAGTCTAATATCAAATTATGTATCAGTAGAAGTGTTAGCCAATTGGTGTTTAGGTTTTCATTTTTGATTAATAATATTTGCACTTTTTTGTCTCACTCCATGAATTCGAGAGATTCTAATGTTGAAGCTCTCTCTGACATCTCCGTGCAATCGGGAGAGAACTTTTTTTTGTGTTGGTGGTGGTTGGCTTTTGTACATGCAGGATCAGTATATAAATCACATTATGAATGAAACAGGAGCAACTGTTGGACTAAGAGGACGTGGTTCAGGAAGCCTTGAGAACCAACATGGAGAAGGTAATATTTACTTTATTTGTGTTTTTTTCTGCCTACTTGTGATGGTGTGATTTACATTGTTAATGTAAATGTTACTTCCTGTTTTTAACGCATTATTGCAGACGCACAGCTACCGTTACATATATTATTGTCCAGCAGCAACCCGAAGAGCATTGACAATGCAAAACGTTTAGCTGAGAATCTTATGGATACAATCAGTGTAGAATTCGGGGCATCAAGGTTCAATTTTCTTTAAATATTTACTTATCTCTTGGTCTTTTATTTTCTGTTCAGAAGCATGTTCATGTGTCTTTTTCATTGCATTTGCTGATCTGTCATTGTAATTGTTTGTTCCACAAAATGTTTCAGGGTTACCTCAAGTAAGTTGTATGGCGCAGTACCACCACCACAGCAACTGCTTTCTGGAGCTCCGGGTTCGGAAAAGGAGCAATGGCCAAATTTGATTTCAACATGTGGTTTGATGACATCGATACCCATCACAGCACCACCAAAGGCTGTTAGTCCATTTCCAGTTACTCCCTCGACAAGTCTTTATCCTCAGTTTCCAATAATGCAACCTCTAGGAATATCAAATGGTGGGCACTTGCAACCAAGTCCAGTGAGTTACTTACAGCCAATGGCTGGGGGAACTAGCTATAGTGGGTATGCTGGTATATACCCTCAAGCCACACCACTACAACAAGTTGCTCAAGTCCTTAAGCAATCAATTTCTCCTGTTGTCTCTACTGTGCCCCCTACTATGTTGACAGCTGCCTCCGTATCGAACCCAAGTGATATTTCAAGTACAGAAAAGGAAAGGCGCCCACCCCAAAAGCGAAAGTTTCAGGAACTACCAGCTGATTGTAAGGTTCCAGCGAAACCAAAACAGGTAAAAGATCTTTTCCTGCATCTGCGGTGATTTTGACGGAGTAATGGATGGGTCCAAACCCTGAGGCCTGAGGCTCTTTCATAGCTACCATGAGAGAACTTGTGCTTGTGGTTGTTTGAAATAAATTTTGGCTAGTATTGGGTACTTGTAAGCAATAACCAATAGATGAGTGAACATATCAGGTCAAGTGTTTTACATAGAAACAGGATTGAGATATTTTGAGTGGGGTGACAAAGGTAAATCGTTTTTCTGGTAGTTAAAAGGTTTAACCATGAAGCCTAGTATTCATCTTCTTAAGCATGTCATATGCACATGTTTGCACTTCTCAACCGCTTCTATAAGTCTCTTACCTATTCATGAACTCTTTTTAATTGGCAGTTACGCTCTCTACAATGATACATTGTTTCAGTTTCTGTCATGAAATTTATTTTGTGCTGATTTTTCCCCCTTACTATTCCAGGTATTTTTCTGAACTTCTAAGAAGCTAACTAGCTGATTCTGGACCCGTGGGCCATTGGTTTGCATGTTTCACAGGGTACTTTTAATAGTGGAGGCCTTGGTTTTAAAAAGCGCGCCATGGCGCGTTGCGCAATGATGTGAGGAGATGAGGGAAACAGGACACTATGGCAAGGCGATATCCATGATGCGAGCGAAATGATGAGCCATAGCCGATGCGACCATTGCGTGAGGCGAGCGCAACATGGTTTGTGGCACAAACAAGGTAAAAAATTGTTCTGTAATATAGTAGTTTACTTATATATCAAACATATAATGAAAAAATATTTGATTTTCTCAATAATATCTTTAATTATTGATTTTATGTAATCAAAAATCTTTGATTTGATCATTTTTTCACCCATTATATATAAGAAAACCCTAGTTTATTTAGTCTCCTCATCTCTTTCATTCACGAGTCCTAAACGTCTACAGCTTCTGCACGTCTACACGTCTACAGCTACTGCAAAAGGTAATCATCTACTAATCAAAACTGTTGTATACTTACTTGTATTTCTTAATTTCTTTTGAGATGGATTGGATTGTTTTATGCTAGTTTATTCTAAAGTTTTAATAAGTTTCAGCAGAATACCTCTTATTTTCTTTCTTTTAAACACCAAGCGCCTCATATCCATGTTGCGATGCGCCGCATGCGCCATGGCGTATGGCACATTAACAGGATGTTTGTGCCACAGTGCGCTTTGCGCGATTTAAAACCAAGGTGGAGGCACCATGTGGTTTCCAGCTTGGTTTTAAATCGCGCAAAGCGCACTGTGGCACAAACATCCTGTTAATGTGCCATACGCCATGGCGCATGCGGCGCATCGCAACATGGATATGAGGCGCTTGGTGTTTAAAAGAAAGAAAATAAGAGGTATTCTGCTGAAACTTATTAAAACTTTAGAATAAACTAGCATAAAACAATCCAATCCATCTCAAAAGAAATTAAGAAATACAAGTAAGTATACAACAGTTTTGATTAGTAGATGATTACCTTTTGCAGTAGCTGTAGACGTGTAGACGTGCAGAAGCTGTAGACGTTTAGGACTCGTGAATGAAAGAGATGAGGAGACTAAATAAACTAGGGTTTTCTTATATATAATGGGTGAAAAAATGATCAAATCAAAGATTTTTGATTACATAAAATCAATAATTAAAGATATTATTGAGAAAATCAAATATTTTTTCATTATACGTTTGATATATAAGTAAACTACTATATTACAAAACAATTTTTTACCTTGTTTGTGCCATAAACCATGTTGCGCTCGCCTCACGCAATGGTCGCATCGGCTATTGCTCATCGTTTCGCTCGCATCATGGATATCGCCTTGCCATAGTGTCCTGTTTCCCTCATCTCCTCACATCATTGCGCAACGCGCCACAGGCGCGCTTTTTAAAACCAAGGTTTGCAGTCATTTTCGCTTCAACTTGAGGATCAGAATTATAACTTTTTTCCAGAATTTAATGTCTTTTTAACTGACGTGATATGTGTCCCTTGTGTGCATGTCATTTTTGCACAATCCAATGCATCTTCACTTTAGTGCCTTGCAGTTAGGTTGGCATTACTCATTACAGAATGACTGATGCCCTTATCCATGGTAGAATAGGCTCATTCTCCACCGTAACTTTGTTCTGGATTTATAGTTTCTATTTTTAATCTATGTTTCTTGATGCATGGAGTTAGAGAACATTAATATATAGCTGCCATTAGAACTAANGTGGAGGCACCATGTGGTTTGCAGCTTGGTTTTAAATCGCGCAAAGCGCACTGTGGCACAAACATCCTGTTAATGTGCCATACGCCATGGCGCATGCGGCGCATCGCAACATGGATATGAGGCGCTTGGTGTTTAAAAGAAAGAAAATAAGAGGTATTCTGCTGAAACTTATTAAAACTTTAGAATAAACTAGCATAAAACAATCCAATCCATCTCAAAAGAAATTAAGAAATACAAGTAAGTATACAACAGTTTTGATTAGTAGATGATTACCTTTTGCAGTAGCTGTAGACGTGTAGACGTGCAGAAGCTGTAGACGTTTAGGACTCGTGAATGAAAGAGATGAGGAGACTAAATAAACTAGGGTTTTCTTATATATAATGGGTGAAAAAATGATCAAATCAAAGATTTTTGATTACATAAAATCAATAATTAAAGATATTATTGAGAAAATCAAATATTTTTTCATTATACGTTTGATATATAAGTAAACTACTATATTACAAAACAATTTTTTACCTTGTTTGTGCCATAAACCATGTTGCGCTCGCCTCACGCAATGGTCGCATCGGCTATTGCTCATCGTTTCGCTCGCATCATGGATATCGCCTTGCCATAGTGTCCTGTTTCCCTCATCTCCTCACATCATTGCGCAACGCGCCACAGGCGCGCTTTTTAAAACCAAGGTTTGCAGTCATTTTCGCTTCAACTTGAGGATCAGAATTATAACTTTTTTCCAGAATTTAATGTCTTTTTAACTGACGTGATATGTGTCCCTTGTGTGCATGTCATTTTTGCACAATCCAATGCATCTTCACTTTAGTGCCTTGCAGTTAGGTTGGCATTACTCATTACAGAATGACTGATGCCCTTATCCATGGTAGAATAGGCTCATTCTCCACCGTAACTTTGTTCTGGATTTATAGTTTCTATTTTTAATCTATGTTTCTTGATGCATGGAGTTAGAGAACATTAATATATAGCTGCCATTAGAACTAAGCAGCTATACATCTTCTGATCTTTAACTTGTGTCTTTAAGGATGCTAGTGAGCTTAACACTGTTCAGATGAAAATGTTGTTTTGATTCACGTTGGTTGTGAATGAGCTTGTAAAGGTTTCAAGTTTTACCAAATACATTCTTCATTAATTAGCTTTTGGATACATATTTCCTGGATTTGAAAGCATTTGCATTAACAGTACCCTCTTTTTATATATTTGCGTGATCGCTTTTAAAAACCTGTAGATATCTAACTGTCGTTGTGTAAATGGCCTCGAATATTCTATTCATATCATTTGTTGCAGCAGTTGGAGTTAGCAATGTCAGGTGAAGTTGCTCCAAAGAATGTAGTTGAGGAGCCATCAGCAAATAGAGTGCGGTCACCACCTTCACCAAGATCCGTGATGCCTCCTCCTCCACCAAAGACCTTAACACCACCGCCTTCGCAGACCGTGTCTCCTCTATCATCAATAAGCATGCTTCCTCCACCACCACCTTCGAAGACCGCGTCTCCTTTATCATCAAAAAGCATGCTTCCTCCACCACCACGACTTACATCAACAACTCAACCTTCAAGATTACAGGAGGGCAATCACATCACTGTAATGAAACCAAATCCAGTTCCAGGTATATTAGATTCGAACTAATCCTTGGAAAACTCATCGACAACTCACTCAGTTCTTGTCTTTCATCCCTGTTGATTTTGCATACCATTTTGTGTCTTGTGGTTTAACGGCAACTTAGCATAACCTAGTAATCGTAGAATCAAATTTATGATCAGTCGCATGTCTTGATGTTGCAGATACGTTAATAAAGCTGATGGAATATGGAGATGATGAAGACGATGATGACGATCCTGATGAGACATTGACCGTCGGATCATGATAGTGTCTCGCAACAAAATGCCAATTAATGTTTGTAACAATAGAAATGTTGGTGTCTTGCTGATTTGGAATTTCATGCCTAAGGCTTTATTAAGGGGAGGTATTGGTTTAGGATTTAGAAAGAATTTTAATGACTTTAAAAGTTAGGTAAAATATGTTATTATTCAATCAAGACTTTTAAAAACTCTTTAAAAATTTGGTGTTATTGGTTGTGGATTTGTAAAAAGTTATCTAAAATCTTGATAAATCTAGTGTTATTGGATTAAGAGTTTTATAAAGTCATTAAAAGTTTTATGTTATTCAAGTAAAACAAAAGAATCTTGGATTGTTAATGAATTCAAATTTTATGTTATTGATTTAGGATTTTATATCATTTCCTTCATAACAAAAGTCATGAAAACTCTTTCATCAAATAGAAAGATTTTACAAGATTAGAAAAAACAAATCATCAAGATTTTAAAAAACTTCCTAAACAATTTCTTAGAATCCTTCATTTTTAACTTTCAATTTTCTATGATTCTAACAATCAGCAAAAACATAAAGTCATTAAAATTCTTTCTAAATCCTCAACCAATATCTCCCCCTAAGTTCAAATCTTTGCAAGGCTTTAGTTGCTTGTTTTACCTTTTGTCTCATAATTACTAAGACATGATGGGGAAGCCTTTCCCTTGGCCTTTATACAATACTAGATTAGGACCCGTCCGATGTGCGGGNCATATATAATGGGAGAAAAAATGATCAAATCAAAGATTTTTGATTACATAAAATCAATAATGAAAGATATTATTCAGAAAATCAAATATACGTTTGATTTATAAGTAAACTACTATATTACAGAATGATTTTTTACCTTTGAGCCATAAACCATGTTGCGCTCGCCATAGGCAATGGTCGCATCGGCTATGGCTCATCGTTTCGCTCGCATCATGGATATC
>NC_025688.1:9677595-9722931 GCF_000633955.1 Camelina sativa
AACAAATCATCAAGATTTTAAAAAACTTCCTAAACAATTTCTTAGAATCCTTCATTTTTAACTTTCAATTTTCTATGATTCTAACAATCAGCAAAAACATAAAGTCATTAAAATTCTTTCTAAATCCTCAACCAATATCTCCCCCTAAGTTCAAATCTTTGCAAGGCTTTAGTTGCTTGTTTTACCTTTTGTCTCATAATTACTAAGACATGATGGGGAAGCCTTTCCCTTGGCCTTTATACAATACTAGATTAGGACCCGTCCGATGTGCGGGTTTAGAGTTTTATAAATAAAATTAAATTTAACAAAGAATATAAAATAAATATTTTTAGTAAGTAAAAACTATCTATAAAAATAAATTGATACATGGAGTTGTCCAATGTGATATTTGATATAAATGGTGAGACTATGCGGTTGAGACTATTATTCATGTTTTCTTTTAATGTCCTCGTTCTTGTGAAGTTTGGGATTTATCTCTGACTCTGGTCTCGTCAGATGGTTTTTCATATGAGTCGGTGTACTCGAATTTGGATTTTGTTTTCTGGAGGGGTGCCTCTCAACAGGATGATCATGATCAGCTTCTACAATTACCATGGATTTTATGGGCAATCTGGAAGACCAAAAATAAAAAAGTTTTTCAAGGTTTAGAGATCGAGGTGAATGATATAATTGCTCAGGCTTTGGGCGTTAAGTTAGCCTGGGAAGAGGCGCTCTATTTTATGGCAGTCATGTCAGCTCCATCTCCGTCTTCGAATGTCTAGATTTCTTCACCTGGTTGTCAGATTGATGATTCTTGGAAAGCAACCAATGTGCATTTAGGATTGGGTTGGTGGTTTTGCGTTGAGGAGGAGTGAACCTTGTTGTTGGAGGCCAAGTGGGTGGGCATTTTAACTGAACCGAACCGACCCAACCGACCCAAACCACACCCAATCCTACTCTCAAACCATTTGGTTAAGTTTTTTCTCAACCCAAATGGTTCGGTTTGGTTCGGTTTAAACCCAAACCGAACCGATAACCCAATGTGCTTTTTATTAACTAATTTAATTAATAATATTCATAACTTTTGTATAATATGTAATCATAATCTTATATTCTTTATGAATTCATTTATGTTAAATTAGATTTAATGATTTCTAAAACTTTAACCCTAGGGTTTAAAGAGTAAAATTGTAAATAACTCCAAAGTTATTATAAGAAATTAGACTTTTCTATCTTCTTATGTTGTTTGGTTTGTTTCATTTTTATTTTATTCTAATTACTAAACATTTAATAATAATATTGTTATTATTTTTAGGAAAAATTTTATGGATTCTTTGAATTATTCAACTTACAACTTCTTGTTTACTTTATACATATTATTATCAAAGGACAATGAATTTTGTTTTGTTACATCAATTGATTTGTAAACCGAATAAAATCGAACCAAATTAGAGTCAAATCGAACCAAATCAAACCGAACATAAACCAACCCAAACACAAACCAAACCGAACTAACTTTGGTTGAGTATGGTTAGATTTTTATGAAAACCGAATTAATCAAACCGAACCGAACCCAAACCGAACCCGAACTTAAACCGAAATGCCCACCCCTAGTCGGAGCCCTTCCCCCTACATTCGGAGTTAGAAGCGTTGTTGTGGGTCATGGAGCGGATACATGCTACAGGGATCGTTTGTCAACATTTCAAGACAGATTGTGCTGAGTTACTTACTATTGTGCAGTCTCTGAAGATTGACCATCCTTCTCCAACCTGATCGATGAGTTTAACTCGCTGGAGTCCTTCCCACTATTCTGTATCTCTTGGATCTCGCGTGATTCAAATACGAAGGCAGATTGTCTTTTCTGTGCTTCGCGTTCTCTTATCTCTGAAGTTTTTTTTTGTAAACCCCCTCCCTCAAGCTTGGACAACTAACCGATGAATTTCCTTTTAATTTATTGTTTGGTTAGATGAGTTCAAAGTTATTAAAATAAAATTAAATTAACAAAGAATATATATTTAATTATTTTCATAAGTAAAAACAATGTATAAAAGTAAAGAGATAAACTTTAGTTGTAGAATATAATTATTTTCTTTATAATGATATTTTAAAAAATTTTAAAGCTGTTCAAATTTTTTAATTTTCTTATAATTTTTTTTTAATATTTTTAAAACTGTTAAAGTTTTGTTTTACATATGGATGTTTACAAAGGTATTTTTTCTTTAAAACATTTTAAATAAAATTAGGTTTTCTTTTCTCGATTTGACTTTTATATAAAACCTTTTTAGGGTAGGTTCTGAATTTTTACATTTTTATTTTAAAATTTTTAATTAATTTAGAATTGACATGTGTCAACATCTGAATGATACCATTGACACGTGTCACGATCTTGTTAATTAGTAATTTTGTCATCAAACTTAGGTTTTCTTTTCTCTATTTGACTTTTATATAAAACGTTTTTATGGTAGGTTTTGAATTTTTACATTTTTATTTTAAAATTTTTAATTAATTTAGAATTGATATGTGTCAACATCTGAATGATACTATTAACACGTATCACGATGTTGTTAATTAGTAATTTTGTCATCAAACTTTGTATAATAAGATTTACCTATAATTCTATTTAGAGTATATAATAATCCCTTGCAAATTCTATACATATCTTTTGAGTATTTCTTTCTAAAACAATAACGTGTTGTGAGTATAAAATTTGCAGTTTTGTAGTTAATATAATACCAATTGGTCAAAGATCATACATTCATATGGGACCAACTTCATGATTTATTAATTTTGAAAATTGTATTACAGTTTGCAGAAGAATAAAACACCATTGACCCACAAATTTTAAGTAGAAAGTATTTCAAGTTGCAATTTTAATTTTGTCAACGAAAATTCCAAATTAGTTTAAAATATTATCAATATGTATGGTGTGACACCATGGAACATAGTGGCAGTTGATCAAAGACTTCTGGTAATAGTGATATGGTCAACAAAGTCTATTTCTTTTGACTTGTCCCTTACTCTCAAACTACAATCATTTCTTTTGATTGTATTATTCTTCTTTACTTACCAAACCAACGACAAGAAACAACAAAAGACTTCTCAAACTTTTATTTCACTAACCATATTCATGAAATGATGAATATAAAAATTACAAAGGTCAAATAAATTCAATACAAATAAAACAAATTACATATATTTCTATACTTATAACATAAATATTATGAATCACCAAACTCTTTAACACAATTCATCATCATCATAATCATCTTCTGTAAGAATTGTTCAAGGATTTAGGAGAACCAGCAAAGAGATCTAGTAAGAGTCTCTCAAGATCATCAGTACTGTACTTAATATACTTTTCACTCACAGTGTTCTTGTGTCTACAGTAAAATGTCCAGTATGCTTGAATCACCCACATCGAAGCCTTTGTCCTCACATCTTCTCTTAGCCTCTCATCTGATATTAACCACCCGGTTTGGGCCTTGTACACTTCCTCAAACGCAGTGTTGAATCCTTGAAACCGCTCCCTCGGGCGTAGATTCCTTGAACCAGAACCAGAACCAGAACCTGAGCCGGAACCGGAGCCAGAACCATCGTCCTTGAGGAAGGATAGGACAGGGAGCCAGGTGGCACGTTCGTATTCCGTTGCTTGCTGCTGAAACTTCCATGTATGTTTCCGGTTCCATTTGTCGCCGAAGATATGTCTCAGCTCAGAGTTTAGCACTTTCCTGGTCATGTAGTGTACGTTGTTGAGGAGAAAAATGTGTCGTAGAGAGATGTCTTTGTATAGTTTTGATTTCTCTTGAAGGTTGGCTTCAAGAACTGAGGTTATGGAGTAGAAATGTCGCGTCATTGCAAGAAACTTCTCTGGTGAAGAAGAGTTTTCGTAGGTGGACTCTTCTTCGACCATCACAGGATTGATAATATCAGGCGATGGTGGTATAGTGAGATCTTCTACATCGTCGTGTTCCATAAGAAGCGAGTCGAGCGTGTGGCTGAAATCAGTTAGCGCCATGAGGTAGTTCATCACGTAGTTTGTAAGCGGGTGAACAGCTCCTCCAGGGAAAGGATGAGATGAGACATCCGAAGCAATCGCACTTTTGAATTCAAGAAACGTTGTTCTTGCGCAGTCCCCAAGTCTCCTCATAACTTCCCTGTATTCTGTTCTTACTGATGAACCAGGATGATCCGAGAACAAAGCATCGATCTCTGGTAGAAGCTCGGATGCTAGCTCGTACATTTCAAGAATCCTAAGCAACTTCTCTGGTTGTCGTGGACCAAGAGACACAGCTTCACCAAAATTGAGCAACTGCATCATCGGAGCCTTTACTGTATCAACAAAACATGTTAGACCGATCTCGTTTAGGTCACCAAAGATCTGATTGTCCAGAGCCTTCTCGTTTAAGAGATATATCTGGACGATACTTCTCACAACCCGAACCCATTTCTTGATATTCGTATTCAACGTCGCCCAATCCATCCTCAAAACATCTTCAATGCTCAACTTCTCGACCTCATGGTTATAAAGAAACTCATCCAACGCGTCTTTTCTAACCATTGTACATACCTGAATACACTCACGGTCATACCCCGAAACAATCATAGTGTTTGCAATGTTCTTGAGGTCTGATATAACATCAGGATTAATCAAATCAACCACAATTTCCCCTGAGCTTCTCCTACTATTGTTATTATTGGTTTCAAGAATCAAATCCTCAGTAGAAGCAGCACCAAAAGAAGCCATGGATCCTTCTTCAACACCATGATCCGCTTCAACAGACCGAAATGAAGAATGTTCAAGCTCAAAAGGCAACCTGTTCTCCACAAGAAGATGCTTAAACTCATCCTCAAGCCGTGCCATGGCCGTTTGAAGAACATCATGAGCTTTTCTCAAAGAAACCTCCTCAGTCCCAGTCTTTCCCAAACCAGAAGAACCGTCTAACCGGTCAATCAAACTTCTCAACTCATTCACAGCATCCAGATACAGATTCCCTTCACCAGAACCCAAATCCCAAATCATGGATTCATCAACATCCCTAGTCATAATCTTCTCACTAACAACATTAAGCCTTAGCTCAACCTCACCTATTTCATCTTCCTCATCTCTATCTTCAGAGATCACCACACGAGACAACTCTAACAAGAGATTACCCAAAACCTTCTTAGCATTATCAGTAAGACTCTTACCAGATCTAAGTTCCTTCACAAGATACTTAGCAGCAACAATCAATTTCTCTTCTCCATCTACCTCAAACTCTCCCATCTCCACACAATCACCAAACAAAGCTTATCCTAAAACAGACTTTAAAGCTCTAAACCTTAACTCTCAAAACCTTGAACCCATTCAAAAAAACCCAGAAGAAATAATCAACAACAACAAAAAAAGGCTTAAACTTTACATGAAAGATAGAGACTTTAAAGTGAAAAACTTGGCAAAAGAGGATCTTTGTCAGAATATGAGATTGGTGAAGAAGAGAAGAAACGTACGGACTGAAAAAAAGATTGGTCGCTGCCTAATTCTGATTTAAAAAAATGCAAACTTTCCCAGAAAATCTCTGTTTCTTCTCTCTTTTTTTCTTTCTTGTTTTTGGACTTTATTAGTTTTGTTTTGCATTATTTTGTTTTTTCTCTATAGGACCTTCAAAGAACAGAGGAAGAAGATTCAACGGAAGAAATGTAAACGCAGTATTATAAATTTATTTTTTATTATCCACAAACAATTAATTTCTAAAATATTGGAATATTAACTATTTTATTACTCTGCTAACCACACTCGGTTTTGTAATTTTTAAACACAACTGGTGTTTTTTTTTTATGTTTTTGTTAGTGTATATATATATATGCTGCTGGTTATATTATATTTTGTTTAACTAGATCAGTTAGATAAACAAAACAAAAAATGAGGCAGTCTACTCTAAGATGGTTTTATAATACGGGAGAAAAGAATTTGAAACTTATATTAAAATAGAATTTTAATATATTTGACCTGCGAAAGTGGTAATGTAACATAGTGTTGTAAATCGTGCAAATTTAATTAAACGAGCAAGTTGAAAAGACTGTAGCAACTAGCAAGGAGAAAGTTTATTTTGTGGTCGAAGAACACTCCAAGGGTCAAGGTCAAGGCTAATGTAAACAACTTGATCGCTCTGTGTTTCTTATGATAATAATAGACTTACACCTGTGGGAGTGTGGGTGGAAAAAGAAGTAGAGAAAGAAATGGCAATTAATTAAATTTAAGACTGAATATAATAAAACTGAAGGTTATATGCTAAGACTATTTTGAATAGTTTTCCTTATTTTTTACTAACAGAGGATTTCTATAATAGAGATAAATTTTGCTTCAATAGTTTTTTATATTTTTTCTTCTATAAAATAATATTCTAAATAGATACTATTTTTATTTTATAATTCATACTTTTTATTTATAAAAATTGCAACTTTAATTTTGTAACACTCTCATAAAATTATCTTTTGCAAATGGTAGTCTTAATATTTGAAAACAATTATTTATACTTAAATTTATATTATTAGTTCTTAAAAAAAATATTTTATTTATTTTGGTCATAAATAAAAGAAGTTATAGATTAAGAGGACTACTTTACAAATAACATAGTTCAACTCTATTTATAGAGGAAAAAATAGAGTTCTTCTATATATAGAAAAAAAAAATAGCAATCTCTATTATAGATTTGAAAATAGAGATGGATTGGAGCAAAAATTAGTCTATAATAGAGTTTCGAAGCAAAAATAGAAAACCATTGGAGATGTTTTAAATATTAAAATTTGAGTAGACAATGTTGAATTCCTATTAAAAAAAGTATATTGTTATTACTAATTTTATAATTTGTTAAATATATTTATGTTATTTTGTTAAACAAATAGTAAAAATAAATAAAATGCTAAGTCATATTACCCTCGTTTCATATTACTTTTTGTTAGAGTAATTTCACACGTATTAGAAAAATTATGACACCCCGGTTTCAGAGACTTGCAGAGAGGTATAAAAGAATTGATTTTGCCACTTATGTCACCAAAGTGCACTTATTTTTTCTGTCAATGATCCTGAGAGAACTCCAGAATTAAGCTTGCTTGAGCTGGAGTAGTCTCATGATGGGTGACCTTCCGGAAAGTGACTGTCGGAACAGTGCAAACGAGGACAAAACACAGGAAGACTATGTAGTGATTTGTTGGGACGGTAACAAGTCTTTAAAAGCGGTTGTCGGATGTGGATGAACTCACGGGCCTAGTGAGAGGACGTGAGGCCTATTAAGGAAGGTAGGCCCATAGGCTGGGATTGGACATGGGACCTACTTAGAGGTGGCGGTCGGGGCGTTACAAGTGGTATCAGAGCCGAACACAAACAAGTGTGGAGTCGAGTGGGCTCACACCGTTAGGGGGTGACGGTTTTGGTGCGCAACGAGAACGTTGCGATCTGTTAGTAGGGTGAATTGTGACACCCTGGTTTCAGAGACTTGCGGAGAGGTTTAAAAGAATTGATTTGGCCACCTATGTCACTAAAGTGTACTTATCTTTTCGATCAAGAGTCCTGAGAGAACTCCAGAGTTAAGCGTGCTTGAGCTGGAGTAGTCTTAGGATGGGTGACCTTCCGGGAAGTGGCTGTCGGAACTGTGCAAATGAGGACAAAACACAGGAAGATCATGTGGTGATTTGTAGGGACGGTAAAAAGTCTTTAAAACCGGCTGTCGGATGTGGATAGACTCAGGACGTGAAGCCTATTGAGGAAGGTAGGCCCATGGACTGAGATTGGACATGGGGCCTACTTAGAGGTGGCGGTCGGAGCGTTACAAGTGGTATTAGAGCCGAACCCAGACAAGTGTGGAGTAGAGTGGTCTCATACCGTTAGGGGGTGACGTTCTTGGTGCGCAACGAGAACGTTGCGATCTGTTAGTGGGGTGAATTGTGACACCCCGGTTTCAGAGACTTGCAGAGAGTTTTAAAAGAATTGATTTGGCCACTTATGTCACTAAAGTGAACTTATCTTTTCGGTCAAGCGTCCTGAGAGAACTCCAGAGTTAAGCGTGTTTGAGCTGGAGTAATCTCAGGATGGGTGACTTTATGGGAAGTAACTGTTGGAACTGTGCAAGTGAGGATAGAACACAGGAAAATATCATGTGGTGATTTGTAGGGACGGTAACAAGTCTTTAAAACCTCTCGGACGTAGCAAATCGGCCGTCGGATGTGGATGGGCTTACGGGCCTAGTGAGAGGACGTTAGACCTATTAAGAAAGGTGGGCCCATGTATTGAGATTGGACATGGGACCTACTTAGAGTTGGCGGTCAAGGCGTTACAAAAATAATTAAATTTTTTGTTTTATCTTCTATTAATACAATATTTTATTTTATATAAGTAATTAATAAATTAAAACTTAAGGACAAAACTATAAATTAGAAATTTGTTTAATAAATTTTCATTATAAACTTTAATTCTAAAAAGAGAACTAAAAAGGAAATGGAAAGAGTATAATAGAAATATTTATAGAAAATTAGAGATTTATTTCGTAAAGTTATTGCTAACAAACAAATATTGGCTTATTAGTAAATGTCAAAGCCATTTTTTGCGTAAAGTTAGAGATTTATTTCGTAAAGTTATCTCTATACGTATTAAAATAGACACTATGATACTCATTTGATCGTAACATAAATCTGTTTAGTTATTTTCCAAATAAGTCAATTGTATTCATTCATAGTCTCTTTTTTTGGCAAATAAATTCATTCATAGTCTAACTTGCGGTTATATTATAATTTTTAGCCCATTTACATTACTCTTGTTTTCTTAATAAATTTCACATTTGAAAGAAAGAAAACTAAATGAATTAATATAGATTTATAAAAAATAGGATATTTAATAAATTAAAAAACTCATAATAGTGTTTATTTAAAATAATTTTGTAATTGTATTTTGAAACAACCCTTTCCGTTTTTTATAATAATAATAATTCTCTAGTGGTCTCATATCCACTATCAACCTAATAACAATCATCAACAGCGGATAACCCAAACAATTTTATTAACCAAATAAAATCCAATAACCAATCAAGTAAATAACAAAATCCAACATCCTACAATGTTCTATCAGCTCAACCCTAGCAACCTAACAATAGCTAGACCACAATCAATCAAGCCTCTAGAACATCCTCCTCATCATCGCCTTGATTTCACGATCACATTTTGCCTTTACCTGCACCACAAACACAAATTGAGATGCATGAGTATTGTCATAAACACTCAGTGAGGCAATCCTCCCATCAAGTGGGCTATACACACAAGCAACTGAGATTCTCTTTTTAAGGCAAACAAACAAAACATAAACAACACATATAACCAGGAAAAACAAGTGTCGGATAAGATTGGTGTCGACCGACACTAGGTCAGTGTCGACCGACACTAACACGTCCATGGTGTCGACCGACACCTAACTGGTGTCGACCGACACTTAACTGGTGTCGATCAACACCGCCTTCGCAGACGCGAACTGCACGAAACTGAACGACAAACCTCTGTTTTAAATCGTCTCCAATCTGTTTCAAACTCTCCCAAACGCTTCAGGAACCTATGGAAACATGAAACTAACCAACCCAAGCAAGCAAAACACCACATACAACAAAGAACAACCAAAACAAAAGAGATCTCAGACTTAGATCAGTCATGGTCAAGCACTCACCTCTTTTGCAGGAAGATTTGATTGAGAAACAGTGGAAACAACACCTTAAGAAGCTTCTCCTTCGTTCCCACCAACAACACTCCCTTCCACAGCAACAGATCTCACCAAAACAGCCAAGAACAAGCCCAAAAATCTCTCAAAAATACTTTCAAACGCTTTCTCTCCTTTTTCTCTATTTTCTCACTAAACGACGACCAAAAACACGAAAACCCTCGACTTGGGTCGCCCCCCCCCCCCCCCCCCCCNATGTGGTTTGGACAATCTAATTCAACCAAACCAGCCCGAAATCGCGAAATAAAACAATCTGGTCGAAGCAGAAATTGCTGGTGTGGACCGACACTCCCTCCGGTGTCGATTGATACCCACCTCCAAAACGCACATTTTGGTTTACGGATGTTACAATTTTGAAATAATAAAGCATAAAAAATATTTGTTTGGATTATTTTTTCTCTCTAACTTCTCAAACCATATACGAAAAAAACATCTTAAAAATAAACTATATATATATATATACATATATAATTTTCTAAACATGTACTCGGCTTATTAGTTATGACCTTCTAAATCAAGTTGATAAGATACGTCTAAAACTAGTTACTAAATCCAAAATTTATTTCAATATTTTAATAGTGAGAGTCAATATATGTACAGTAAGACCAATAAATTTTAAATAAGTATCCAATTTGATTTTGTTGTCGAACGAAATTACTAGAAAAAAAAAGAAAAAAAAAACACTACTAGTAACATTTGTGGAAGTGTCTACTGAACACCTTACTATTTTAGAGATTTTTATCCAAATAGATCTTTGTTCCAATCCAAAAAAAATTGAAATTGGGCATTTTTATCTGTGATACTGAATTTATGCAATTTTTAGTAAAACTAAAAAACAATTTTGGCCTTCTATCTTCTTCTTTCTTTACGTTTTTGTTCTCTTCTTCCTTCTCCTATGCTAATGAGATAATCGCCTCCTGTGGCTGGCTTCTCACCATCTTGCCTCCAAAATACAAAACCGTTCTACCACCAACACCATCTTGGATCTAATAAATTCAATGGATTTAATCTATTTCGTTTTGGATGAAGAAATCTAAACCCTAAGAAGATATTATCTTGTGAACCTAAAGGTTATAATTACAAATAAGTATTAAATCAAAAATTCCAATCATCTTCAAAACTATCTCGTTCACCTGAATTTCATCTCGTTCACAGGATCTCATCATCATCACCACCATCTCGTCACTCAATCTCATCAATTTATTTTGAATGTGACCATAAAAAAGTTCATGATAAAGGTGGATGTTCATTGGCAAAGGTCGCAAATCCAAATATATATGTATATATTTGTCTTTTCATCCAAGTATAAATGTTCATTTCTGCAATCATGGAGAGAAGAATCTAATTCCATAAGAATCTAGAAGAAAATGGGTCCTATAGTATATTACACAAAATGCCACTATATTTTAATACAACATATAATAACAGAATTTTAATATTAATTTGTTGTAACCAAAAAATGTTTATCCACAAAAATAGCAAATAAAACATAACCTATTATGAAGTGTTTCACAAAAAAAAAACCTAGAGATAAGTTATTGATGAGAGAATTTGGGGATTGATTGCAGTCATTCATATTAAGATTCTAACATTTTACATATTATACCCGCTGCTGATATACATAGTCCATCATATGTATTTATTTTATATTATACCTAAAAAATAATTAGATCATTTTAACTTTTATTCTAGAATATATATATATATATATATTATTAATAAATGATAATACTACAAAATATTAACGGATATTTACGGGTCGGGTAACAACACGGCTAACAAGATGAGTAATGACACAGATATCAAAAATTAAATTAATATCCGATACTCGATCCTTACTCATAAATAATATAATTATAATACCTTTCACTTGACCCTAAAGCTGCGGATACCCTTTTTTGGGACGGAAACAAGCCAAGCAACGGGTCAAATACGGATAACGATATAAGTTTCTATACCTACCTATTAGTAGTTTAATATGACTCAAAACTCACCCTATAGTACTATACTCCCTCTGTCTCTAAAAGATTGATGTTTATAATCTTTTACACATTTTAAAAAACAATGATTACTGAGTTTAAATATATTTTTTTCTTTGACTAAAGAGATATTATTTAATTTTAAACCGACAACAATTCAAAATTTTAAATATTTTCAATGATTACTTTTTGAAGTTTACAAAACATCAAATCTTTGTAGGACAAAAAAATATCCCAAAACATCAATCTTTGTGGGACAGAAGAAATATTATATAACATGTAAATGAATGATACAAAATAATCATAATCTTAACAAATAACCAAATAAAAAAAATTCCTCGTGCTACCATGCTACCGGTACGGATGATTATCTAATTAATTCTAATATTTTACCTACTTTATATATATATATATTAAATTAAGCTAATAAGTCAAAAACTGAGAACTTTCTTTTGTGGAAAAAGTTACTTGTTGACTTTCGTAGGTCCGTCAAACTATTATAGAATATTTAATGTTTAAATTTTTAAAAGATATTTGACAAACAAAATGAATTATGAAAGACTTCAGATTTCTATATAAATTTAGTGTTATTCAATTTTATAGTATTTTGTAAAATCTTTAATTTTAATGTTATTAGACATGAATTTAATTTTAATGTTATTATACATGAATTTTTTGAATTTTCTTAAATGTTATTTTGTATGTTTGATAGAGTCATTCTAACACTATTTTTACGTTTCAATATAAATATCCTATTAGATTTTTATAAATTTCTTATTTTAACCTAAGATTCATTGAAAAATATCAAGAGCTACAATAAAAATTTTAAATATGTAAAAAAATTCTCATAAATTTTTTTAATTTGTATGAAAATGTTTTTTTCGAAACTTAGTATGAAACAGAGGGACTAATCTTATTCAATATAAGGATGGCTTTGGTAGTTATGCCATTTTTAAAAGAATTTGATAGAAAACTAAACAAAAAGGTGAAGAACTAATTCCTATTTTGTATGTTCTCATTTGGATACAATTCATTTTTTTGTCAACATTGAATCGACAATACCTGATTCATAGCCAATCTCTATTAAACAGAGAGTAACACGATATAGTAAAGTCAAAATCCGGTGGGATCGGTCGCAGAGGTGTGATGCAAGCCTGCAACCACTTGATTAAAGACAAATTCTGGATTTAATTCATTTATTAGTTAGATTCTATCATTTCTTTGTTCAATTCAATTATTGAATACCCCTCATAAGATATAAGAACGATATATATAATATGTAAAAACAAAATGAGGATGTAATTTGTTCAAAATACAATCGTTAACACACGAAATATACGAAAAAAACTGATGCAACTAAAAGTTAAACAAAACAAATTTGTTAGAGTAATATAGATTATATAATACGTATTTTTCAACAAAAAAAGATAGTTAATAGTAATATAGCTTATAGTGTGTTATCTTTCAGAATGGCTTAAATATACTTCTAGAAGTATCATCATTCATCACTAACAAAGTTAGTTTTTCCTAGATTTTCCTAGATGTTAGTTTTTTTATTTATCTTTTATTTTGGACAAATACAGCTTTGATTTTTTGCGTATGAAATTTAATATAGCCTGTGAATTTTTCCTAGATTTTCCTAGAAATATGAGATGTTAGTTTTTTTATTTATCTTTTATTTTGGACAAATACAGCTTTGATTTTTTGCGTATGAAATTTAATATAGCCTGTGAAGCCATCTTATTGACTTCAATGACATTTTCCTTGAAATGAGAAAGAAAATCCTTTGAATTACAAAAGCAAGGGAAACAATAATTTGATTTTGAATATAATATATAATGTCAAAAAATTCCTATGACTAATACTTGTATATAAATTCTACAAAACAGCCACATGAATTTGTCTTTTTGTAATGATTTATGTGTTTCGGTTTATAAATAATTGATAATAATTATTATTTACTTGTTCATCTCGTAATAATTCCATGTTTGAAATATTTATTAACTTTTTGTAGAATCGGATCACATGTAAACAATTATTAGAATTCTTTTTTTAACGCATATCCAATTGATGATATATAAAAGTTATATATATCTTATTATATAAACCTTAGTTCTCAGAGTTAGTAACTCACCGGATCGTGACACATATTAGTTTTAACGATCAGAGATCAAAGTTAAAAATTTACCAGATCGTGACACGTGTCAATTTTAACGATTAAATATCAAACCAGATCGTGACATATGTTAGTTTTAACGATCAGAGATCAAAGTTAAAGACTCACCGGATCATGACACATATCAATTTTAACGATTAAATATCAAAATCAGTAACTCATCAGATCGTGATATGTGTCAATTTTAACAATAAGAAATTACAGTTTTCAAGCTAGGTAAAACGAAGAATAAGATAATTGTAATCTTATTATATTAATTTTTTTTGTTAATCCTAAAAAGAAAATAATTGTAAATACACCCCTCTAAAATATGGTTTCAAAAGTTACTAATTCATAAGATCGCGACATGTGTCAAAATCTTATTATTTTGCAGATTATTAGAATAATAATTAAAAATTGTATTAATTATAAAATTTTGTAATTTTAAAGAAAAATGAATCGTTCTAAAAAATTTACAATAATTAAACTTATATAAAACAATCCTACGTTATATTGAATTCATTGGCCTAATCTTAAAAGAAAAAGAATTTAAGTATAAAGATATGAATTCTCTCATATATTTGTCATATATATAGAGAGGAAGATGTCTTTTCGATGTATCAAACTCAATTAGAATTTTCAAACATGAGCACTACAGATGAAAACCAAAACTATGGAAATAATGAAAAGTCAGTCAAGAAAAGGAATAGAACCATTATGAATAATGATTAGATTGTTATGAGGGAGAAAGCGCTTACCGCTGAACCTCATATGCGACTGAAACTAGCTACACTTCTGACATGGGTCAACAAACTAAATCAATGCGTAAGTATAAAACTCATATTCAGCTTCACATACATATTTTTTCATAATTGACTAATATTATTTAACAAAATATAGGGACTCCAGCTTACAACTATGCAACTAAGAAAATAGTAACAACTTTAACTTTTTAACTTTTTCTCTTTTTTTGAGACATTTTCATCTAACAAAAACATATATTTCAGGATTTATTACAAATGATTAAAAGAAGTTAAAACTAGCAAAAATTTGAACCCATCAAATTTAACCACATATATCTTGGAAGCGAATCTAAAAGATATATTATGTTTATTATATTATATGTGTTTTCTCAATTATATTATTATTAATCAATAAATAGTGAATAACAAATCTAAAAAACTAACATAAGTTATGTCAAAAGAATCATTATTTTTGAAACATAATAGGAATAACTAATTAAGAAAAGAATATTATATTTACATAAAATTTACATGTTTATATCAAAAGCTTTAAACTTTGATTTTTTTTTCTGATATAATTTTGCTGATCTATTTTGGGTCTTTAATTTGTGCGGGTTCTTCAATGGAAGCTATCAGATGCAATGAAATGAAATCAAAGTATATAAAGCCGAGGATGGAGCCACTGATGGAGATTCCAAAAATAATTCTACAGTTAGTAGCGTTATAAGCTTCAAAGATTAGTCGGTGGTTGATCTATTTGGTAGCGATTTTGTAATTTGGGAAGTTGGAACGATAAACCGTTTTAAAATTGGTTTCAAACTTGATTTATGTGGGTTTCTATCAAATTTGGCTTGTAAACCGTTTAAATCCAGGTATATAGAGAAATATATGAGAACTTTTGATTCAGATAGAAATTGGTTGAGAACTTACGATTCGAGAATATTTGAGATGAGGTCATAGTTCTAAGTAGTTTTGGTACAATGCAATACTTCTGAGGAGTAAATAAGGCATTGATCCTTAACGTGATTATGACATATATCATGTTTTGGATTGTTTATAAAGTTTCTATTTTGCATATTTGAATTATTTAAAGCTTTATATATACCATCATGATTATATTATTCAAAATTTTATTTTTATTATGTGATATTAACTTTCTTTCAATTTTTTTACTTTAATTGGGTTGGTCATAAAATCATTATAATAGAGTAGATAATTTTCACCAGTTGTTCATCCAAAATATCTTTGGAGTAAAAAAAATTAATGGTTAAAGAAATTATGTTGCAATACAATTTTAGTAATTATAAGAACTATAATTATATAGACATTTTTAAGAGACATTTTATAGGTAGTGATAACGAGCATACTTGAACAATAAAATAATTTAGGGGTTTAAGAGCATATTTTTAATGGTGAAACATACAGTAAAATTGTATGTGGTTACTACATTATATATTGCTTTGATGAATTCTTTGAATGTAAAATATTTTGTAATAAGTTGTGAAACTTTTTTGAAATTTGATAGTAATAATATTTTTAATGATGAGTATTTGGCAAAAAATTTGGTGGGGGTATAATTTAGCTTTAGATTATTGTAATAATTGTTATAATATATTAAAAATATAAAAATATAAATAAGTATATGAAGGTAAATAAAAATCTGATTTTGGTAGGGTATAATTTAGCTTTAGATTATTGTACTAATTGTTATAATATATAAAAAATATAAATAAGTGTATGAAAGTAAATACAAATATGATTTTTTCTCTAACTAAAATTATTTATATTATTTACTTCAAAAAATAAAATAAAATTTTATATTTTAAAAATATTGTTTAGGATTTATGATTTATTATCTTCAACAATTTCAATACCCACATATCGTACAAGTCCTTATCTAATATATATATATAACACATAGATTATTTATATATTATTGAACTTGTTAGTTTTCAGCCACGCATTGAAAAAATAAACAAGTTTTTAGTCACTTTATATTTGACGCAAAACTAACAATTCAAGTGCATATATATAATCATATCTATCAGTTCAACTTAAATCGAGACAAATAATGTGGTTTTATATTGTACAAGCCGCATAAATTAGACTTGATTATTCAGTTAGTCAACACTTTTTTTTTGGAAAAATGAGTCAACAAAAATAGTGATATGATTCATATGAATTTTTTTTTTATCTGAAAAGAACTATAGCATAATGTTGTTTTTTTTTTATATAAAAAGAAGAAGAAGCCATGTCTCCATTTAATTTTATGTGTTTATTATATTACTATTTTGTTTATATTTCTGGAAAAATGGCCACAAAATGTAAGTGATATCGTTATGGTATGGACAGGGACCACCAACAGATTTGATAATATAGATTATAGAGTACGAAAATGCAGTTTATGTCTTGATAATTTGGTGGCCCATTGTAGGTCTCTATATTTTTTTTTTTTTTTAGAGTGAAATTTATTTTGCAAAATACTCGTTTCCTTTTTTCTCAAAAACTGTTTAGAAAAAGATGCTATAGAAAAGAAAAAAAAATACTAATGTCATAAGTCCTAACTCCTAAGGAAGATTACGCTGTCTCTTATTTAAGTGCGCTTAAGGAAACAAATGAATCCTACATTAATAGAAAACTGAACTTCCAAAAAATATTTATATCCTACGAAATAGGAAATGAACAAAGAGAGAAAACAATCCCAACAGAAATTAAAAATCTTAAATTTCTTTTCTTTCCTCCATTGATATATAAAGCAACAAACCACCCACAGTCCACAGGCGCACAGCTATCGAGTCCCAACTGATTGGTATCGTATCGTGGGTCAGGTTGAACTGTTCGGTACGTAAACATGTCACAAAGAGATTAGACAAGCTCGTATATATAACCTCGACGACTTTAAATCGAAACCAGTCAAAGAATGAAAATTAATCTCCAACACAAGAACGAATGCAACCATACTATTTATGTATAAACCCCGAAAATCTCTGAGTTCGATAAATATCAGTTTATACACCTCGGAGGTAAGAGAATTTGTAACATTGTTTACCGATACAACAAACCCCTCAAAAGAGAGACTCAAAGGGTCACAAGAAGGGAGATGGATTTACAACGATGTGCTTTAAGGGATGTGCAACATCACTACCACCAGCATGTTTAACGAACTCTGCGGGTGAGAGGAAGCTTCCATGGCACACACACACAATCCTCACTTCTTCACCTTTCCTGTACCTATACAGAAACCCATCAATCTTTTTCCCGTTCGGTCCATCGCCTATTGTTGACACACATGGCATGTCTTCCATGATGTTTCGGCTCGCTTCTTTACCCGGATTCTCGGGCTGGGATTGGGCAGTTGAAGGGCTTGTTTCCATGGACTTGTTTGTTGTTGCTTCAAACACAAGAAAATAAATATATCTCTATAAAACTCCAAACAAGAGACAATACTAAACATATCAACCAAAATGTTAGCAAAACCTACACGATTTACTAGGTTTGTTTTCGAATCTTATCGATAATCCCTTTGATAAATTGTGCATTTTTACAGGAACGTATCTTTTTCCTTGGAATGGAAATACAAAGTTACAAACAATGTAGTAACTATAACTGATCTTTAAGGCTACCTAAAATGGCCAAAAATCGGACTTAAAAAACCTAAAAGACACCTAAACGCGATAAAAGGGGCGAAATAAAACGTTGAACAAAGACTCAAAATCTCTTAAAATACCTAAAAGAAACCTAGACGGGATAAAATACCCGACATAACACAGAATCATAGACTCAAAAACACAACACATTAACCACAATGCAGACAATTCATCAACCCTAAGATAAGGAATCTAATATCACTACATTCAAAAGAAGATTCAAGTTTTTGTACCCTAGTTAATCAAGAATCAAAGATCTAAACAAGACAAGCAAACCCAACCAAAACTCAATCTCAAAGACTATATAGAAACCATGCATTAATCCAAATTCCAAAAACTCATGAAAGATAACAAAAAATTGAGGTAATGTACCTTGAACAGGAGGAGGGAGAGCATCAACTTCAGACAAACCAGAGGAACCACTACCAGAAGAACCAATAGATCCTTCTTCAAGAACCTTCTCATCTCCACCACCAGCAGCTCTATGTTTCCTCTGCTTCTCTGATCTCTTCCTCTTAGCCTCAAGCCTCCTCAAACTCTGCAGCTCCTTCCTCCTTCTCCACTCTTCCTCCGTTTCCACAGGCAACGAACAAGTCCTACTCAAACCTGATCTATCGTTGACCACCAAATCAACAACCGATGAAGACCTCATGAGCCTCGTTTTCGCAAGTGGGTCAACACCAAATCTTCCATTGAGAGACAAACCTAAGTCTAACTCAATCTCCACCTCTCCATCTTCTTCAGACAATCTCTGCTTCTTCGACATGAACCTCTGCAACATAACTCTGGTCGGAGAAAATAAATTACTCCGGTTAGATTAGAGATCTCTCCGATTTTTTTTTTTTTTACTCTTTTTCTCAAAACTTCAGAATAAATAAAATTTAGATTAAAAGGTTAGAAATTTCCAACAGATTCTTGATGATAAAAGAAGCAAATACAAATCCCAATAAAAGAGCAAAATATCAAATTTTAGAAGATTCCCTTTCTCTGATTAATGACGACCTTCCCTTTTATAATTTTTCAATAAATAAAATAATTAAAATTCTCAGAATTTTTTTTAAACATTTACCGAAAAAATCTCCGACAAATCTTGAACGAACACTCCCAAGAAATTACGAAAAATAAAAAATCCAAGAAAAAAAATAAGAGCCTACAAATAAAAAAAAGCTGTTTGTCTAAATTGCGAAAAAGCTAAAGTACCAAACCTACCCTTGTTTTGTGCATTAAGGACACGTGGAATCATTTGTAGACAAAGGACTTATTAGAGCACCCACATGGTTTTTGATCGAGAAAAACAAAAACCAGACCGTCCACGTGTCTTATGTTCAGTGGTTTTTACGTTGTAAGATGGGATGTCGCAGCGTCAGGTCGTCACGTGTCTTTGTTTTTAAAGTTAAATCACATTATCTTTTGTGTTGCCACGTGTCCCACGATGTTATCTTCTACTTTTTTTTTATCTCTCTTCTTTGCTTGGGAATTGACACGTCGATTGTTTGGTTTGTACATATTTTCTAGCATTATATGGGTTTATAAGTAAACGCAACTTTGACGAAACTTTAATTCTATTTAAACTGAAAAGTACGAAAAATCGAATATTTGACCCCAAAAAAAAAGTATTACAAAATTAAGGGTGTATTTTGTTTTCCAACGATTTAATAGTAGTCAACAATTAACATCGTATGATAGAATAAGTGAATAACGTTTTTATTTAGTTAGTGGGATGGTGGGTTTATATTTTTATTAGAATGAACAACATGCCTGAAGAGACTAATTTTCTCTGTTATTGTAATCAAGGGTCAAAACCTATTTTCTTGGGTTTTTTTTTTTTTTTAATTTGAAAGCTACGTAATATTTGGTTTGAACATAAATTTAGCTATTTTAGCCATATAAGATTAACACGCAAGCAAAAAAAAAAACAAATATACTTTGTGGTTTTATTTTATCATTTTATGTACTAAACATTTAAACAAGTAAATGATTACTATCCTAATTTATCTTCCAAAAAAAATCATCATCCATAATTAGAAAATAATCCGTAAAATTAGAATTTTATAATATTATTAAATTGTAAAATTTAAATTTATTAGTTAATAACAATTAAAAGCCAATGCTGCTCTAACGTTCAAACCCCCTGAAAAGTGAGTGCCTGAGTTAGTTCAAACAATGCAGCATTGTTGGTCTCAGAGTTATAGAAAAACTGTTTTTGAAGGCGACTGTCAAGAAGTAATACAACTTCTTTCAGAGAGCACAATCAACTTCCGAGTTCATAATTGGTCTAGAAAAATACAACATTGGAAAGTAAACTTTTACATGGATTGGTGAAGAACGAATAAGGGTATCTCCACTCAGAGATGCTAATTCAGAAAATTGTTTAAAAATATAAATATAATAATGAAATAGAAGAAAAAAAAAGGAGAGAAACGGTACTGATAAGCAACATTTCTCTTCTCAAATAGACATCTGTCAGTTTTAAAATGGTTATTATTAATAAAAAGTAATAAATATATATATATATATATACTCCTTCTATTTCAAAATATAGAATTGTTTAGCTTTTTTTTTGTTCCAAAATATAGAATTTTCTCAAATTTCTATGCAAATATTAAAACAATTTTGGTCAAACAATTTTATGTGTTTACAAAAATATGGCTGGCATCTGAAATTTTTTTCTTGTAATTTGTTAACAACCCCTATTTAAGTGGAATAAAACGTATCTCTTAATATTCTTAATTATCCATTCTATTTTTTTTTTGTGGTCAATTAATGTGTTCAATTAATGAGTTATTTTGTGTTAAAATTTTCCTTAATAAGCGTGCTTTTAGCCAAACAATTCTATATTTTGAAACAGAGGAAGTATATATATATAATTAAAATAATATTTTTTTTAAAAAGAAACCTGATCACGCTGCTCTGCTGGATTTGCTCTAACAAAGCAACATACCATCTTGCCAAGTCCCCTTTGCCTCTAAATGAATCTTTTGTATTTCATTATTTTGTTCCTTTTGGTTTATCACCAATCCTCTATGAGGATCATTGTAACTAAACTCTTTAATTTTAATACTAGAGAATTTGTTAGAAATGCCCTTTTTTAAGATATTTTTTTTTAAAAAATATTTCTTTTTCTGAACATTTTTATTTTTGCTTTTTTACATAATTACAATATGTTAAATTAATTTTTAGAATTTTTTTTAGGTTTGAGTTATCTATTTTATATTTAAGGTATAGTTTTAAAGGGTTAGTGTTTAGTATTTGAAGTTTAGGATTTAAAATTTGGTTATTTAATATATTAAAAGGGGGTATTTTTGAAAATAGTCACCATAAAAAAATAGTTTTAAAAAGTATCATAGAAAAAGAGGTATTTTTGAAAATTTCCATTAATAATATCAGATGTTATAAAAATGTAAATATAAATTTATCATCATTTTAAATATGTGTGAAACTTTTCAGTAATTCTAAAAAGAAAATAGTAGGATATTTAAAGAGAAGAAGTGGAAAGTTTCTTTTGCATAAATAAAAATCAAATGGATGTGAATAAATAATAATTACTTACGTATGTAAAATTTATTATGTCTTTCTAAGTTTGGTAATTTTTTTTTGAATTCAAAAACTTACTTAATCATTCTCATAAATATAAATATGTCCTCGCACTTCTATATATGTAAAATTTAGCATGGTTGAAAACTAATTTTGGATCAAGCAAATAATTTTGGATCATTTGTCCACTTTTATATTATTTCTCATTATATACAAAGAATTTGTTTAAAAACTATTAATCACAAAAATTATGGTTCCTATACTTATATATTGTAGTAATTGTAGTAATGTGAAAACTAGCTAAAGAAAGCTAATCAAAAACAATAAAAACAAAGCGTAGATGCTTTGGGAGGGAGAGAAAACATTATTTATAGGAGTTAAAAAAATAAAAGATATTATTAAAAAATTATCAAAAATAAAATTATCATCATTTATATCTTGTAATTGTTTTGCTTGCCACAATGTTATGTATTCATTTGATATTTGTATATTTAGTTATAAGAAAATTAACTTGGCTAATATTTTTAGTAGATAAATATTTTGTATTTTCTTTAAAATTAATACCTTTTTTTAAAAATACACTTTTTTAAATATTTTTATTTTTATCCTCTTTTACACAATTACAATATGTTAAATTATTTTTTAGATTTTTATTTTGTTTTCGGTTCTCTATTTTACATTTAGAATATAGTTTTGAGGGGGTAAGATTTAGTATTTGTTGTTTAGGGTTTAGAATTTAATTATTTTATACATATAAAAGGAGTATTTTTGAAATAGACAACGTAAAAGGATATTTTAAAAAAGTTACATAAAAAAAAAATATTTTTGAAAATCTCCTTAAAATTATTGGGGTTATTTATAATTTGTAATAGGATCAGTTTATTAGGGTTTTAATATCTATGTATGTCAACTGATTGCATGGTAGAACGCGTCACTATAAATAGTGATACTCGTTCCGGAATAGAACATAACTACATTACAATCTTAAATAATTGTTGCAAAATAGACAAGTTTCAACAGTAGCACGAATTAAACGTTTTTGTGTTTGAGAATCTATAAAATACTAACTCGTACATTACTTGAAATTTGGAATTATAAAAAATGGTAAATAAAATCAAGCACATAAACAGAATTATCCATACTTTCCTCACCTCATAGTACTCTCTGCACACGCACCAATCAATCTCTCCATTTTTTTTTTGTCATCTAAAATTTTATTATTGAAATTTAAAACCATTACAACTTTGAATTACAACATAAACCGGCGGAAAAACATGATATTTCTGGAGTCTAAAGTCGACCGAAGAACAAGATATCCCCAAAATCTAAGGGAAACTAACAACTGGAAAACAAGACTATTACAAAGATCGAAGGAGAAACCCATAATAAAAACATACCAAAACGAAAACCTCACAAAGAAAGAATTATACCAAGCCCAACAAAGAATGCTAACTTTAAGAGATCCTTTGCTTGTACAAATCGAAGATGCCCTCGGCTAACCTTCAAAAATTCATTCCTCCTCTAAGAGACTGCCTAAAAGTAACAGGACTCCTATTCTAATTTTCATAATCCGCAAAGACAGAACCACTCATAGTTCTTCACACTTTCTTCCGGATACGGCGACGTCGTATACAAGGCGACTTTTTTGCACCTAGGTAGAAGCAAAACCCATAGGACCAGATCTCGATCAGATCTGGAAAGCAGAGACAAGGAGCGAACAATCCAAACTGGGTACCACCAATCACAATCAATGACAGCGGAAGATCGAACCATAATGAACCCAAAGAGAACTCTAAAGGACACATAAGAACTTGTAGGCCTGACAATCACCACGACGAAGATTCGTTTGTTCATCAAACAAGCATAAACTGGGAACCTCAACTTCTATCCAAAACAGTCAGAGACAATACGAAACCTAATCAACTAATTCCGGGAAGATATTGCCTTTTCCACATCCCTTACCATGGGAGAAGAAGAAAAGGTAAACGACACCATCTCTGAAACTGAACCAGTCTGAACCAGCCTAGTATTGAAACAACCAAATCGATTCCATCTAACCCTAGCAAAACAACAAAGAAGAAAGGCTGGATAGTCAGTTTACCGGACCAAGGAGCTGGAGCGAGACAAAAGGTCACAGATTCGCAAATTTTTTTCTAAGATAGAGCAACCAGTAGATCTACAGATCTCGGAAGCCCAAAACGACAATCTCTCTGGAGAAGCTGACCACCTGCCATGTCTCCAAAGCTCGCCGAGAAGAACCACCGTCACAGCCTGACGAAACTCCTCTCTACTTAACCATCAAAGCTAAAACGAAATAAGGGAAACAATAACTAAACGAAAAGGAAACTACCGAATACCTTCTCACGGCTGCGGCGAGGAGTGCCGGTCACCGGAAAGGGCAAACGAAAATCAGATCTGAATGGACGGCAGCTGGTTTTGTGTTTATTCGAGAGAAAGTTAGGTTTCGGTTGTTCTTTTCAACTTTGCAATCTCTCCCATTCAAACTCATAAAAATACAAATATCGTAACATGTATATATATGATAAATGGAGCAAATTAATTATACCATTTCATAGCATGTGAAAGATACGTATGAAAATTGACAACAAAAAAAGAAAAGATATTTGTGAATTTACGGAATCTGAAGAGAAACACGCAAAAAATCAGACAATAGATCAGATGGTGGACCTGACAACAATTCATTAGTACTTCTTTTTTTAACCCAACTTGCAAAAATCTCACTTTGTTGTTTCAGTCTATCTATGTCATTCCTCTGGGGTGTTTGACACGTTTACATCCTCGACAATCACACACGTGCCTCTCCTTCATTGCTTCAAAACAGCTAAGAAAGCAATCAATCAAATTAGAAAGTACACAGAGAAAAAAAACTGGAAAGCTATTTTATGTAGATATTGAAAACTCAACTAAACATTAATGATATAATTTGAATTCTTTTATAATGTTTTCTGTGGAGTTTATTTAATATGTTATTAGATAATCTTTCTAAAAGCACTTAGACATGAAACAAATACAAATCCATATTTAAAAAAAAAAAAAAAAGACAATGTTTTTTTGCGATTAAATCCAATGACAAAAAAAAGCAGTTGTTTAACACATAAATTGGTGGAGAGTCTCTCGAAAGTTGTACGGTAAAGAGGAGTCGCTTGATGTTAATGGCCCTGTTCGGAAGCATGTCGCAGCGACAGCAGCTAGCGACTGAATTTTCTGTTCTTTTTTTTTCTCTTTTTTTACATGCTAGTTTTGTAATTTAAGTATTTTAAGGACTGTAACTATAATTTTAAAAAATTCTCAACATAAATATCGATATTTACGCTAGAGAAAAAGATACAAATTACAGATTTGCAAATCTCTTGGTGACTTTTAAAATGCAGCGACAGTCGCTGCTTTCAAAGTAAAGCTTGTGTGGTGTCGCTGTTTATTCCAGCGATTCCAAAATCTTCAAAATCAAATCGCGCGACAGAAGTTCAAGAGAGATAAAGAGCAGATGACAAAGAAGTAAACACAAATTTTGTATCACCAGTCGATGTCGCTGCGATCCTCTCCCGAACAGGACCAATAACGGCAACATATAAGGCATATACATGTGTCGCTTACAGAGCCGGCCCCAAGCACAAGCTGGTGAAGCATGTGCTTGCGGCCGTGAAATAATATCTATTTTTTTGGCCCTCCATTTTCAAAAAAGTTTCATTAGTGTAGTGGTAAAAGTCAACTAAGAGGTAAATGAGGTCTTGTGTTCGAGCCTCTACACCATCTTTTTTTTTTAAAAAATTTCTCTTCTTTGGTCCTTTACAAAATCAGCCTTAACATTGATACACCATTAATATGCTCAATATGCTCTGCGACGACTCTGGTCGCTTAAAATAACAACAAGTTTCTTATCTTTACTGATGATAATACCGACGATCATATTGAACAATTGTCTTTTATCTCTGTTATATTTTTTTTGCCTTAATTGGAATAGCTATTGCTATCGCAACAATTAATTGACAAACATGGCCTAAGTTAAAAACATAACAATGATTAACACTACAAGAAAACAGACCATTTGTGACTCCAATAATCGTCGCTCAATGGTCGAAAATAAGGGTTTTGCAACTCCTTCGCGACCACTCATGAATGGTCGCTAAAGAACGGTCGCAAAATATGTTGGTCGCAACAAGATCGCTTATTTGCGACGGATTTCAGACTCTATAATATAGTCGTATATTAGCGACGTATATGTGACACATTGTGGTAGTTGCACATTTCTGACTAAACTGCAACGAAGTCTATTTGGGGACATTTTTGTGACTGTATAAAACAGTCCTATGCTTACGGGGGTTTAACGACAATTTTTGTTATTTGGAATAGTCACGAAGTAGTAACTTTTTTTGAATTGGTTTCGTCACAAAACAGTCACATTTTTTTGAATTGGTTTGCTCACAAAATAGTCACATTTTTGAATTGGTTTGGTCACATATTAGTCACGGTTTAGCAATCCTAAATCTGATTAATATCGGATCTTGAAATGATATTAATTAAAAGGAATGATGATTTAAAATACTAATCAAGAAAACTTATCATCCAAAACAAAAAGATCATCCTAAACAGCCAACAAACAGAATTCAAAAATAAGTTCATTAAAAAAAAGAGGAGAATTGGAAGTTCATTAGTTGGAAGCAGTATTAGAGGAAGGGTAATTGGCAGCTGGACTAGAGGCTGGTGTGGTGTCTGGTGTGGTGCCTCAAATGGTGGGTTGTGCAGTGTTTGCAGGTGCGGTAACTGGATGGGTGACTGCAGGTGTGGATGATTCAAGAGGAGAAACCATGAAAGCTTCAAACTCAGGATTTTTTCTTTCATGAATAGGAAAAGCTTCTTCATCTCAGCTTGAGACTCTCGGTGTTCCTGATCACGTCGTGCATTCTCAGCCTCGTGTTCAGAAATCTTGCGCCGAAGTTGATCTTGAAGCTCCACAAGAGTTGATGGAGAAGCGCTTGCATAAATCTCTGTCTTTTTCCTTTTCTTTAGTGTCTCCACAAGTGATCCAAGTCCAAATGGGTTGCCTTTGTTATCTGTTTGAGTGTACTAACCCAAAAGATAAACATTCAGTAATCATCACAGACTAAATGGAACCAAAAGTAAAAAAAGACAGAAATGATTTACCTAAAGGAAGATTTCAATTCTTTCATCAAGGGAAATATTACGAAGTATTGAATTCTCTGAACCATCTTGACCATCATTGTCTGTTTCAGTTTGTCTCTCTTCTATGTTCAACAACTTGTTTGGCTTTTTGACCAACAAATGATCCATCGGGCCGAGTGTGTGTTTTAAGAAACACTTCCACCAGTGATACAAGACGCCCCAAATCTTCCTCCTACAATGATAGTGAAACAGATTAAATCATGGAAATATCAGAAAAACTTTAAGGTGAAGTGGATGGAAAGAGAAGTCTTACCATTTCTTGATGAACTTGCACAACTGATTTCTGACCAGCTAAGTGTTTGTGCACTCCAAGACCTCCACGAGTACAGTTTCTGCACTGTGAAGCATTCTCACTCTTCTCAATGGCATCAGGGGTGTTCCAATGTTCCCACATAAGAGCCCATAATATATCAAGAATCCATGGTGGTTGTACACCGCTCCTCCTAGCTTTGACTGACAATGTCTTTCATCCTTTTCTTGGCTATCTTCAAGAAACCTTCTTTAACGAGCTCAGTAATCCCGATATCCCAATTATACTTTCGCTACAATAACACAAAACAGTTTAGTTAGCAACAATACCAATTCATATATAGAGTACAAAAATAAGGGAGTAAACCTTACCGCAAATGTCCTGAAATATCGCTCTTGAATGGGCAGTAGAGTAACCTTCCAACTGTAGTAAGGCCCATCAAACTTTCTCCTAAAGATTCCAGCAATTACTCGAGACAGCTTTCCTTTGTGCCGGTTAAACCTGTTACATTAACTGAGTAAGTCTACTACTAAATATTGACTTGAAACTATTGAATATCAAACAACAACCGATTAGTGAACCCATTACCGCAAGCTAGTTAACAGATTAAAGCAACCGAGTAACAACCGAGTTTGAAATTTGACTTCCACTTACAGACACTTAAAGCAACAACTATATACTTAAAGCAAAACTGAGTTTGAAATTTGACATCCACTTATAGACACTTAAAGCAACAACTACACTTAAAGATACTTCAAGAAAAACCGAGTAAACACATATCCTTTCTACACTTCAAGATACTTAAAGCAAAAGAAAAGGAGAGAGTTTTATAACATAGAGTCTCGACTCCAGGGATAGGATGCTCAGACAGGAGTGGTAGATGTTCTCGGCCTGGAAGAGCTAGCAAACCATCCAACAGATCTTGGTACTAATCGACATGGGGATCAGGGTTTTGTTGCTCTTGGTTTCCATCTTCACCATTATCTTCCTCTTCGTAAATAGGGTTTTGTTGCGGCAAACCAAACTGATCATTCGGAACATGCTCCGGTTGAGGAGGAGGCAGTTGTTGAGGATTCGAAGGCGGTGTATGTGTCCTCCGCGGTGGATGTGTACTCGACTCTGGATTTGTCCTCTGCGGTGGATGTGTACTCGATTCAGGATTTCCCCTCGACGGTGGATGTGTACTCGACGATGGTCTCGTTATCGGCGCTGGATTTATCCTTGGCAGAAACTATGAAGGACGACTTTGGGTTGCAGACTATGTCGCAGACTGTGTCCGTTCAGATGGGTTCGACAAATGAGAAGAGGATCTGTGATTGTCATTGAAGATTCAGACACCTGTGGCGGTTCTGGCACCGCGAGCTCTGGAAGAACCCTTATCCTTAGGAGGCATTAGATCGAGAACGGAGAGGATTGAGAGAGAAGGAAGAAAACAATTTAGAGAAAGGTGAGAATGGAGAAGAAACCGATTAGAGAAGGAGAGAGTTGGGAGATTGGATTGAGGAAGGAGAGAATCGATAGATAAGATCTGTTTGAGAGTAGAGAGGCTTTTTGAGAGAAAACCCTAGATCAAGTGTTTTAAGAAAGGACCAAGTGTTTAATCGTTAAGTGTTTACCTAGTTAATAACGAAACAACGTCTCTCTTTGGTCACAAAAGAGTCCCAAAATAATTAGACACAATCCACTAAATTAGTGGTGGGAAAATAAACCGTCAAAACGCAGTAACAAAACCGTCTCACAACCAGTAGCAATGAAGTTGCAAATATGTAGCAAACTGGTCATATAACAGAATAGTAGGAAAATAGTGGCATTGAAATTTGTAAACCTTTAAAAGTTTTAATGACTAAACTCAATTAATTACAAGCATAAATGTATAACTAAGGATGTAAGTACATCTCAAATATGAAATTTGAGATACAAAGATCGAGTGTGGGTAAATCGTCTCAAAGGAGTCGCACAACGGTTGCAAATGTGGTTGCAAAGACGTCCCAATACCGTAGCAAATCAGTCGCACAATGTCTACACAGTTCTCCAAAAATCAACCAGTAGGAAAGTACTGGCAAGATAGTCGCAAAGTGTTACTCCTTTGTGACTGTCTGTTATTAGTTGCAACCCAAAAGCTTGATTTTCACACATTATGAGCTGAATTGCAACATCAATCACTCATATTAGTAGTAAAATAGTAGATACAATAGCAAGAGTTAGTAAAACTTTGTTTTTATAACACAATATTTAAAATCTTCTAAAGTTCTACACATTTTTCTATATGGTGATATGTAATACTAAAAATAGTTTTGGAGGTAGTGCATGTTTGTTTTGTAAGCATTGAAATTTAAGACCTATAAAAAGTTTAATGACTAAGTCAATCAAATACAAGCATAAATGTATAACTAAAGATGTAAATACATCTCAAATATGAAATTTGAGATGAGATACAAAAAGATCGAGTGTGGGTAAATTGTCTCAAAGGAGTCGCTACTTCAGGTGTTAGTCGCACAACGGTTGCAAATGTGGTTGCAAAGACGTCCCAATACCGTAGCAAATCAGTCTCACAATGTCTACACAGTTCTCCAAAAATCAAATATTACGTATCAAAACGGTAGTTGCAAAGTAGTCACAAATTGCGTCTATTTTGCGACGAAAAGTAAGGAGTCACAAAATATTACGAATTTAGTGGCTAAATTGAGACGAATTTGCGACGGTTTTCATTCGTCATTAATAAGCGACCCGTTTCCATCCGTCTTTTCTATTGTCGTCAATACGTAGTAAAGTAGTCACAAAAATGTCGCAAATATTTGCGACTAAACAAACAGTCACAAACAAGAGTCCCAAAATGTAGGTTTTCTTGTAGTGTAAGATCGGTTCCTAACGTTTAACCGAAAATAAGTATACATATCAGTAGCTCTGACGAACATACAGCTCACAGATATGCGATACAAATTACATTAAGAAATTAGATAAGATGACATTATCAATTTTTTTTTTGAATTCAATGTTAAATTATATTCAAAAAAAAAAATAATTGTGTTACAACTAGTGCATCGTTTATGTAGAACTTAAAAACTGAACTAGTACTTGAAAACAAAATTGTTTCGTTAAATCAAACTCGAGACTGTAGCCAAAGTTGGAAACCCTCATCATAGCGACGATCTCCCAAACGACCAATAGCTAAAAGCTGGTCGCGTATTTGTCTCTCCACCCAGCCGATCAAAAGATCAACAGACTTCGGTGCATCTCCATGTCTTCTCTCATTTCGCTCTCGCCAGATCGTATATACCACCACTTGAAAAACATATTGAAGAAGAAAACCCTCAACCCGGGGCAGTTGAGACTGCGAAATGTGAGCTATAAACGAGCCCCAATCCGTTGTATAGCTAGCCTTAAACAAACCTTTAGCCAGTGCAGACCAAATAGACGAGACAAAAGCACAGGAGAAAAAAATATGGTCCCGAGTTTCTAGAGCAGAATTGCAAAATCCAAGAGTCCCCAGAACCCCATTGTTCCATAACACCATTCTAGCTCTAGTTGAAAGTCGATCCTGAACCGCCAACCACACACAAAAGGAGTATTTGGGAATACAATGAGTAAACCAAACTCCCTTATGCCAACAAACCAAACTACAAGCGGTTCGAATATGGTTCCAAGTATCCTTGGTTGAGAACTTTGGACGGAAAACATCATTCTTCCCTCGCCAGAGTGTTCTATCCGCAGCCTCCACTCTTGCATCCCTCTTAGCAAACAGAGCTCGTTCTATTTCATTAAGCTAGTTCCCACGATGTCGACGCCGTCTCCTATGGGTCCACGCTTCCGCTTAAGAACACTGTTTACTAATCCCCATATCAATAACCCCACCTTCACCAACCAACTCCATGAGATAACCCATATCCGACCATATATCAAACCAGAACGAAGTATTTTCCCCATTACCCACCTCTACCCTACATAAAGCAGCAGCAATACCCCTGAATCTGAGTAGCTTTTTCCAAACCCAAGAACCTACACTTGTAGTATCCTGCACCGACCAGAAAGACCCCTGTTTCAACAAGTTCGAAGGAACCCATTGAACCCACAACGAGCTACCCTGCGAAACAACCCGCTAAATCAACTTCAAACAACTAACCACATTTGCTTCGCTAAGTGATCTCAAACCTAGACCCCCTTCTATTATGGGTTTACAGACCACCTCCCATGAGACTTTTGCCTTTTTAGGATTCATATCTGGTCCCGACCAAAGAAAAGCCGCACACATCGAATCAATAGCATCCAAACAATGTTTAGGAAGGCAAAAAGCACCAAGCCAAAAGTTGCATACACTCAAGATGATAGAAGAAAACAGATTGAAACGTCCTGCATAAGATAAATGGTGTGCTGTCCACGGACCAATACGCTTTCGAATTTGCTCCAACAAAGGAGAACAATCTGCATAAGTAAGTTGCTTAGTAACCAACGGCAACCCTAAGTATCTAACCGGCAAGCGCCCCACTGCAAAGGGAAATCTCTCCACCAAAGGATCCACATTGCCAGCCAAATAAATTGTGGACTTTTCCATACTGGCTGGCAATGTGGATCCTTTGGTGGAGAGATTTCCCTCTTATGGAACGTCTCGTCCCTGACATCTTAGCAAACTCCTCAAAAACATCAACAATCCCTCTTATGGAACGTATCTTTCCATCGATAAGCACCATAATATCGTCCGTAAAGCTCAAATGTGTGAGCCCCAGATGCTGGCATCGCGGATGATAACCAAATAAACGATCCCCCGCAGCCCTGCCCATCATCTTTGATAGAACATCCATGCAAATGACAAATAAATACGGCAAAAGAGAACAACCTTGACGAAGCCCTCTTGAACTACGAAAGAAACCAGATATTCACCATTCACTTGTACCGAAAAAGAAGCTGTAGAAATGCAGAGCATTAAGCAATGAATAAATAATGGCGGGAATTGCATCGCAGTGAGAGCTTTAGAAAGAAAAGACCACTGAACCGAATCAAACGCTTTTGAGATATCAATCTTGATTGCACACCTACTAGAGATGGAATCCTTCTGGTAATCCTTAACCAATTCAGTGGCTAATAACACATTTTCAATCGACAACCGATCCTGAACAAAAGTCGACTGGTTACTCGATATATACTTGGGGAGGACGCACTTCATTCTATTAGCTAAAACTTTGGAAATCACCTTATACAGCACATTACAGCAGGATATAGGTCTATAATCCTTCATTGGCCTTGCTTCCAAAGTTTTGGGGATGAGAGCAAGAATGGTAGCCTTGTAGAACTCTACTGTGTAACCATCTGGACCAGGAGACTTATCACTCGGCATGGAAAACAAAGCCTTCTTAATTTCCTCACCCGACACTTCATTCACAAGAGCTTGGCAGTCTACCCTTGAACAACGGTATAACAACAAACTCTCCAGCCCTTCCACTGTTGGACCTTCAAAGTCACTCGGAATGTCCTGCAAAAAATCTTTGAAGTGCCTTTCAGCCTCGACTTTAATGTCCTCACCCGTCACAACCACACGACCATCAGGACACTGTATTTCCCGGATACTGTTTTGCATTTCCCTTACTTTAGCCGTTTTGTGAAAAGTTTTGTTATTTCTATCCCCCACCTGAAACCAATGCAAATTCGACTTCTGTTTGAGATATTTCTCCTCCAGATCTGCCAAAAAATCCCATCGCCTATATGCCTCATGCTTCTCCGCCATGGCTTGTGGTGAAGGATATTGAAAATTGGATTGCTGCTTGTGACACAATGTTTGAAACGCTTCCTTTGTCTTTCAAACCAAATTCCCCATTCTCTGTTTTGCCAGGGTCCTTAATCGTGGCTTTAGTGCTTTCAACTTCTTAGAGAATCGAAAGAGAGTGGAAGTTGATAAAAACAAAGGCTCTGTTTCACTCCAATAGTCACTCACCAATGGCAAGAACTCTTCCATTTCTGTCAAAACATTGACAAACTTAAACGGTCGTCGTTTTACTCGAGGACTAGCCTCACCATGGACCATAAGCCGACTATAGAGATGGTCGGAACAACCCCCTGCAGCAAAAACGGTATAGCTTTGCGAGAATATACTATCCCAAATGGCATTGACCATCACCCGATCCAATTTCTTAAGTATCAAGTCATCATCCCGTTTGTTACACCACGTAAACAGGGGACCGTGGGCAGTTAAGTCCACCAACAAACATGAATTAACCACAACTTGAAAATCCCTCATTCCCGCTATGGTCAATGGACTATCGTGCACCCTGGAATGTTCTACCATATCCAAAGTTTCGTTAAAATCACCTAGCAGAACCCAAGGCTTATTACGAAATAAGCCTTCCTCCCCTCATTTCTAGGTTGGTCCCTAGTCACAAGTGCAGGAAGAGTAGAAGCGGTTTTCTGGGCCGTTTTGGTGCTTCTAGGCAAGTAAATTCTTAAAGGGATCCCCTTTGTCGAAATCTTTGGTTTAATAGCAGTATCCAGTGGACGTACCGTGACCAATGGATTCCCCTGAACCAGGGAACCGTCTACTGCAGGTGGTTCAGAGGTCTCATCTACTTCAGTTCCCAAAGCTGCAAAAGAATTTTTTAACAGCGAACCACCATGAGATGCCACAACGTCTTTTACTTTGCTAGGACTCCCCCAAGTTGACTTTAGTGTGATCCAACCCTCCTGCTCTGTCTCCATCCCAACCTCCTCGGATGCAACCCCCTCCACCATAGCACTAACCACCAAACCCTCCTTTGCTTGCGGTATCAAACCCTCGTCAGGTGAAGTTTCTGAAGAAACCTCCACCAGACCACTCCCCTGACCACCTTCATTAATAACACTTGAACCAGAAGGCGGAACAAGTACATCAACATTTTCTGGTTGCGTAGCCGCAGCCACATCCACTATCCTTGCGGACATACATGTGGCACTGAGATGACCCCATTTTTTACAACAACCACACTTCGGTGGAAGCCAGGGGTAACTATATGTAATAACAGAGTCCAACTCTCCCTCTTCCTCACCCATAAACACATACTCCACCGGTAATTCCTTCGTCAAATCCGCCTCAATCAGAACTTGTGCCTCCTCAAAACTAACACAATTCTCAGTTGTAGAGTGCAAACGAATAGGCTTTTCCACTGCACTCGCCAAAAACTCCAAACCCTTATTCGTGAACAAAGTCGGAGGGATATTTTTTATCTTAACCCACAAGGGAACCGACTTCAACGCTGGTTGAGCCTCCTCCACAAAGGGTGTCCACTTAGAAACTATCATAGGAATGTCCATAAGATTCCACATCCCCCGGTTGAGAACCCGATGCTGCATACCCTCATGCATGATTCGAAACTTAACTGTGTATTCATTAACAACAAAAACATCAATCAACGAAGACCTATCCCCAATGGTGGAGTAGTCTCCCTAATCACATCTTTAGACACTTCATCACCACCATCATCGTTTAGCTTTGTCTTTTTTAAAGTCCGGTTTGACAACTCTTTAGCTACCACTAATTTATCAATAATTTCAAAGAACTCCACAACAATCTTGATTCCTCCATTCACAATAAACCCACCATATTTCTCATCAAGTTTCCCAATCGAAAACATGCTCTTACACCTAAACACTGAAGCCCTATGATTAAACATGGTTATGTTTCTGTACAAAAACCCCCAACAAAAAAAAAAAAAAAAAAAAAAANAAAAAAAACTCAAAACTCGTTACTCGTTAAAAATGTGAAGTTTTTTTTTTTTTTTTGAATTGAATGTAAACTTAATTCAAACAAAAAAAGACTGTTTTTACAATGGACGTGTACTGGTTTTTAAACTGAACTGGGAGTTGAGAAATTTTTTGTTTACTAGAATTTGAACTTCAAGTGTCGATTATGGCCTCGTTGCATGCCATTGGACAAGCCCGTCATCGTAGGAGTAATTTCCTTGATTGCAGATGGAAATGAATCTGTTGTGAATGGTCTTGTCAATGCGCTTGACAAGTTGAGCAGAAGGAAGAGGTGGTTTGCCGTGACTTCATTTATTACGTTTTTTCCAGATGTGATAGATAGTGGATTGGAAACACTACGTCAGAGTGAATAATCGTGTTACGCTGTATTGGTTGGCGTGAAGCAGTGTGAGGATGGGAGTCCACTGAGAAGCGTAGTCTGCACCAGGAACACTGCAACAAGCGTTGACCTAACTGAGCCTATCTAGGAACAAGAGAAGAACAGATGATCCCCGGATTCCTCAGAGCCGCAGAAAACATAGGCAGAATTATGAGCAGAGTTCCAACGGCGATACGATCACAAGTAGAGAGCCTATTTTTGATTGCTAACCAGAAAATGAAAGAGTATTAATAACTGGATTTTCACCCAGGGTATCAATTCTCTATGCAGTTGTAGTACAAAGGGTTATCAATCCAAATGGTTGTTATGCTAGCAGATAAGATGCGATCAGAAACAAGCAAGTCAAGCCAAGCAATAAATGAGTTTGATCTAACAATCCTAAAATAAATAAAAGAAAGCAAATAAATAAGAACCACACGACCTAAGCACTCGATGCAATCATTCGAGTACAGGATCGGGTGGGGTGATCGAGTAAAGAAGAAAAGCAAGAACAACTCGAAGGTATACTCGAAGCAGGTGATCGTGTACCTGTTCGGGTAAGTGATCGAGTAATGAATAAAAATGTAAACAATTTAAATACGAAAGCTCCTAAGGATGGGGTAATCGACTCCTAATTGTTCCTCACCAATATGGATGCCCTACATGCCTCAAGCAAATATTCCCTTGACAATGAATCTCTAAAATCTTGTTAAAACACCCCTGTGATAGAAACAATCAACCTTAATCACTCCCCTACCCAACTCTCGTTGGAGAAACATGACCAAGCAGCCAATACAAACCGATTCATTATTGTCAATAAACCCCTTACTCATCTAATCTCTTAGGCTAAGTGGGTAAATCTCTAGCATTAATTGATTCAAGCATTTCATCTACACCTCTTGATGGTAAAACACCCTAGATCTAATCTCACCCTCTCGGTTTGTTGATAGCATTAAGAACACCAATCTAGAAGGGAATTTATAAAACATAAACAACCAAGCTAAGACATCCTAACCGATCAAGAACACAAAATCGTCTATCCCATCCCTAGAAACCTTACTTCACTACTCAGATCTCATTGCTGAAAACATAAAAACATAGATAAACGAAAATTGCATTGTATTAAAAATAGAAGTAGAGTAGAAGAGTATAGAATCGAAAATGCAAAAAGAAATGAAATTAAATCCTGACAAAGTAGAGAAAGTGTTTGAGTCGCTCAGTTTCTCTCCCAGAAGCTCTCGCTCTCTGTTCTGAGGGTCTGCGGCGTGCTAGGGCGAGAGGAAGAAGAGGGGGGGGGTTATACATGGAAACCCATTAACCCTAGCTTCCCAGTCCTGCCCGAGGGTCTGCTCGATGGAGTGCCCGACGATGAGCTCGGGTTGCTCTTCGGGTAGGTCCTCGGGTTGTTCTTTCAATTCTTAGATCCTCTTCGATCGGGTTGGTGTTCGGACTGTTCTTCCTGCTCCATAGCTCCTTCGGGTACATGCTCGGATTTGACCTTGTTTCTCCCTATTTTCGGCTCTTAAACACCTGTTTTCATCCAAAATATGCAAATGCAACACCCTAAATTGCCTAAATGTGGATTCCTACAGTAAATGACCTAAAAATGCTAAGGTTAGGGTAAAAACAATGCAAATCATGGACAAAAAAGGATGCTTAAAACATGTAAATTAGAGAGTTATCAGACCCCCAAACTTAAATCTTGCTAGTCCTCTAGCAAGGAAGTAGGAGGAAGAGGACAAAAATGGGACTCATAACCTTTTGAGCTAAGCGAAGGATTCAAGCTATAGTCCTTAAAGATAGGTTAATGGTGCTAAGATCAATCAACATACTTACAAATACTTTTCTATGCTTATTAGCATGCATCGATCTAGTTTAACCTCCAACTATTAGTAAAGACTTGCAATTCTAAAGAACATCTCTTTTACATTCATTAAGATGTTTGGCGAATTCTTGCAAATGGAAAGTGAATCAAGCTCAATCAGTTTCAAGGGTAAGGCTTTTTGGTAGGGTGGTTTCAAACAATATATTTGGGTGGTTTCCTCTCAAAAGAAGGAATGTTAGACAGTTGTGAAAACTATCTAAAATTGAGAACAATTAGGGCATACAAAGCTTAACTCTTGATAATCTACCCTTTCTCATTCACTCTTTTTTATCAAACCCCCTAAAATAAAACTACCCATATCCTTGATTTAAACTCTTTTTTTTTTTTTTTTTAATCTCTAAGGTCTATACTTTAAACATCTAGCTCTTTTTTTTTCTTTTTCTCTTTTTTTTTTCTTTCTTTGCTAAACTCCTAATAATATTCCTATATTTTTTTTTTTTCTTTTAGGAGACTATAGCAAGATCTTTTTTCTTTCTCTTCTTTTTTTTACTTAGAGACTTGGAGCTAATTAAACCGAACCTTAGAGACTTTCTTCTATAATTTCTCTTTTATTCCTCAACCCAACCCCAAATAATAATGCTAACCACCTATCTTTCAAAACCGATCCTAATAGATAGTTCAAATGATTCTAACTTAGCTAAATCAAGAGCCAGTTCTTTGTCGTTCTCAATAATCTCAAGGTTTCAAAACCTATAGCACAATGAATAGGCCTCACTCAACAATTCACAACAAGATTTGAAAGAAAGGTTTTGATTCAAGGGTAGGGAAAAACAAATCGGGTTAAACGAAAAGATTGGTAAAAATAGAGTGTTAACCCGAGATTAGAGTTATCATGACCAAATATTCAAATTTCATAAGCAAGACAATTTAAGTTCAGTTTATGTCAATAATATAGAGATGGTTCAATGTTCAAGCAAGTGGAGGAGGCTTTCAAAAGACACAAGGTTTTAAACAAAGATTTTTCATTTTTTTCCCAAAGATTGATCTAGCAACAATGAACTGTGATTAAGGGCTATAGCTTCAATCCTAAGGTTTGGCTTTAAACAAGGTAGTTTTAATCATTGTCCCCTAAAATGCATATGCAACAATCCTATATGAAGCAATCTAGACTCAATCTTAATATGAAAATGCAACTACATGAACAATCTCACCTCTGTGCTCTCGTTTGCCATGTATTTCTTCACTCTCTGGCCGTTCACAGTAAACTTAGTCCCATCCTTCCCGAGCAAAGTTACTGCTCCATAGGGCAGGACCTTTTTAACTTCGAAGGGTCCTGACCATCTTGACTTGTGGTTCCCGGGGAATAGCCGAAGCTTCGAGTTGAATAAAAGGACTTTGTCTCCAGCTTTCAAATCCTTGTGTTGGATCTTTTTGTCATGAAAGGCTTTGGTTCTTTCCTAGTAGATCCTTGATTATCATAAGCCTCCAACCGTATCTCATCAAGTTCGTGGAGATCCATTGCTCTCTTTTCTTGAGCAGTCTTTATGTCCAAATCCAGTAGCTTGGCCGCCCACATTGCTTTATATTCTACCTCGACCGGAAGGTGACAGTTTTTTCAATAAAGAAGTTGGAAAGGTGTCCGCCCAATCAGTGTTTTGTAAGCCGTCCTGTAAGCCCATAACGCATCATCTAGCTTAAATACCCAATATTTTTTTGTGATTCCCACGATTCTGGCTAATATCGCTTTGATCAGTTTATTACTTACTTCCACTTGTCCGCTGGTCTGTGGCTGGTAAGCTATTGCGACCTTATGCTTGACTCCAAGCTTCTTTAACAAGCCGTCGAAAACTCTGTTAATAAAGTGGGTTCCTCCATCACTGATCACTACTCTTGGTATTCCAAATCTTGGGAAAATGATGTTACCCATTTTCTGGCATGGATCACACTTGGTTATGAAGAGCTGCGCGTCTTTGAACATAGTTGGCCACCAGAGACCAGATTGAAGTATCTTTTGGACGGTTTTGAAAGTAGCGAAATGACCTCTATAGTCGGACCCATGACAGTGCTCTAGTACCCCTCAGACTTCTTCCTCTGCTATACATCATCTGAACAAGCCGTCTGTCCCTTTTTTTGTACAGATAAGGCTCATCCCAGTAATAGCTATTGATGTCCCTGAAGAACTTCTTTTTTTTGTGAGCATCGTAGTCTTTAGGAATTTCTCCGCAAACCATGTAGTTCACGAAGTTAGAGTACCAAGGTAGCTTAGCTGACTCGATTGCCATGAATTTGATCAACCCTGTTGACTCGGGGATCGAGTGAGCTATTGTGTGCCCGATCGTGTGGCTCATTTCTTCCAAGAAGTCAATGTGCATTAGTCTCTCTTCTGGCATCGAGTCATCTATTGGATGTGGATCCTCAATTCTCATTCTAGACAAATGGTCTGCCACTCCGTTCTCGATTCCTTTCTTATCCAGAATCTCTATGTCGAATTCTTGCAGAAAAATTATCCATCTGAGGAGCCTAGGTTTGGTGTCCTTTTTTGAGTAAATGTACATTAGGGCGGCATGATCTGTGTAAACAACCACTTTTGATCTGACCAAGTAACTCCATAAATTCTCAAACGCAAAAACCATAGCAAGAAGTTCTTTTTCAGTTGTCGCATACCTTGTATGGGCATCGTCCATGGTTCTGCTGGCATAGTAGATCACATGGAGCTTTTTAACTATCCTTTGGCCTAGTATCGCCCCCACAGCGTAATCTGAGGCGTCACACATGATCTTGAAAGGTGGTCCTAATTAGGTGGTTGAACTATTGGTGCACTCACCAAAGCTTCCTTTATCTTGTTGAAAGCATCCAAACAGTCCTTGTCGACAATGAATTCTGCTTCTTTGTAAAGGAGCCGGGTTAGCGGTCGGGCGATCTTAGAGAAGTTTTTAAAAAATTGCCTGTAGAAGCCTGCGTGACCTAGGAAGCTTTTGACGTCTTTCGCCGATTTAGGAGGCTGCAGCTGAACCATCACCTCTATCTTAGCCTTGTCAACCTTAATCCCCTTTTCTGAGATCTTGTGGCCTAGGACTATCCCTTCTTGAACCATAAAGTGGCATTTTTCCCAATTCAGCACTAGATTGGTTTCTTCGCACCTTTTGAGTACCTTACAGAGGTTTGAGAGACAAGATGAGAAAGAGGCTCCATATACTGAAAAGTAATCCATGAAGACCTCCACCATCTCCTCTATTAAATCCGAGAAGATGGATGTCATGCATCTTTGTAAGGTTGTGGGAGCGTTGCACAAACCGAAGGGCATCCTATTATAGGCAAATTTACCATAAGGGCAGGTGAACGTCGTTTTCTCCTGGTCGGAAGGGTGTATAGGGATTTGGAAAAATCCACTATACTCATCAAGGAAACAGTAGTAGGGGTGGTTAGCGAGCTTTTCCAGCATCTGGTCTATGAAGGGCAGAGGAAAGTGGTCTTTCCTAGAGGCTGCATTAAGCTTCCTATAGTTAATACACATCTGATGACCTGTTATCCTCCTCGTGGGAATTAGCTCATCTTTCTCGTTTTTGACGACGGTGATTCCTCCTTTCTTCGGAACATAGTGCACCGGGGACACCCAAGTACTGTCAGAGATGGGGTAGATAACACCAGCATCGAGCAACTTCTTCCGTTTTCACCACTTCCTTCAGGTTCGGGTTTAGCCGGCACTGAGGTTCTACACTAGAGTATGATTCATCCTCTAGGTTTATCCGGTGGGTGCAGAGATCAGGGGATATACCCTTGATGTCGTCTAGAGTGTAACCTATTGCACCACTATAATTTCTCAACTGAGCGTAGAGCAGTTTCAGCTCTTTTCCAGGTAAGCTAGAATCAATGATAACCAGATAAGTTGAGTTAGGTCCCAAGAAAGCGTACATTAGTCCAGATGGGAGAGGTTTGAGTTCTACTTTGGGCGCCTTTGAGTCGGACCAGTCATCGTTGGCTTGTAGGTGTGACTCGGAGTGGTGCTCAATCACCTTGCTCGGTGTGTTGGTCGTGGTAATGATCGGGTTTGTGACCGGGTGGTCTGGTGTTGAGCAGCTGCACGACATGACGCAGGAGGTAATCACCGAATTTCTCAAGCTTTGGTTGGCGATCATCATCTTCTCCTCTTCAGCCTCCCCCAAATCTTCACTTAACTCCGGTTCGATGACTTTCCGATAGGTATCGAGCAGTTCCTTATAGAGCACTGTTTCTTGGTGTATGAATCCTTCCTCGCTATCTTTTGTTAGCGTTGTTTGTAAACAATCCCTGATTATTACTTCCTCAAACGTCTCCTCATGTAGTTTTTCTAGTTCCTCTATCCAGAAAGTTTGCCCCGCGATTGTGGGCTTTTTCATTGTTTCCCAAATATCAAACTGCATAGTGAGGTCTTTTCCAAGCTTCAGATCAATCTTCCCGTTCCTCACATCGATCATTGCTCCTACGGTGGCTAAAAATGGTCGTCCTAATATAAGCGGATCCCTTGGTTCTACATCCATTTCCAAAACCACGAAGTCGGTTGGTACATCTACTGATCCTACCTTGACCGGTAGGTCTTCCAACACTCCACCTGGCAACCTTGTAGTTCGGTCTTCTAGAACTAGTTGTATGGCGGTGGGTTTGAATTTCTCAAACCCAAGGCATTTGGCTACAGTTATAGGCATTAAGCTGACTCATGCTCCCAAATCGCAGAGACATCTTCCGAACTTCAAAGGGCCAATCGAACAAGGTAATGTGAATGACCCCGGATCACTCAGTTTCTTAGGTGCAGTAGTCCTCTGGATTATAGCACTGCACTCATGATTGAGTATGACCATCCCTTGAACTTGTTTGATCCGTTCCATCACCGCATCTTTCAGGAATTTCTGGTAAGGGGGTATCAGAGTGAAAGCGTCCATTAGAGGCATGCGAAGCTCGAGTTCCTGCATCTGTTTTTAGAACAATGCCTTGTACTTCTCAAGAAGTTCCTTGCGAAATCGTCCAGGAAATGGCAAGGGTGGCTTGTAAGGTGGAGGGATGAATCGTCTTTCTTTCTGTTTTTCTCCTCCTAGTTTGTCTGTAAGAGGTGGACTGACCAGAGTATCAACCTGATCATCTATCCGAGTAGTTTGGTCGGGTGATGGGTCGGGTTGCTCTGGAGAATGATTTGGTGGTTGAGCAGGAGTGGGCGGTTCACGGAGATCCTCCCCATCTAAGTCAGTGCTGTCCTCAGTAATGTGCGGTGGTGCCGTCCGAGGTGGTAATTGGCGTCCACTCTGTAGGGCTATGGCAAGCGCAGACTCCTGAATCTTGGAAGTTGAGGCCGATTTATCTGTAAGCACCTAAATTCGAGAGCCTAAGGCATCAAACTTTTTGTGTAGTTGCTTGAAATTGGCTGATAAACGGCAAGCAAGATCATTGAATCTTGTAGTAATTTGTACGGCATCGGTCTTCTGAGTTGACAGGACTTGGTGCATCAGTGAGAGCAAATCTAGCGATGAGGAATTATATGAAGGTATTGGGCTGATAATCTGATTAGTTGGGATGTAGGTCCTAGTCCTTGTTGTGTGACCACTTTGATTATAGATGTAGTTCATGTCCTCTAGCTGAGCATTCTCCCCATATTGTTGTAGAAACTGCTCTTCCTCTGAGATTGCATGGACATGCTGCTGCTGGTTGAGGAGCTTATCGAGCTTGTCATTGAGGGCTTTCATGTCTCTCTTGTACTTGGCATCTTCCTCTCCAGTAGATCGCACAGTGCGATCGTACTCCTCATTGTAATGCCCATCAGATTGAGACAAGTTCTCCACTAGATCCCAATCTTCATCAACATCCTTGTTGAGGAAGTTACCATTGCTTGCGGTGTCCAGCAACATCTATATCTTAGGGACCACTCCTTGGTATAGTGTACTTAGCAATGAAGCATTGCTGAAACCATGATGAGGGCATCCGGTAGTGTATCCCTTGAAATGTTCCCAAGCTTCACTGAACGTCTCATTGCTCTTCTGAACAAAGCTGGAGATGTCATTTCGCAGCCTTGCGGTTCTAGAGTTGGAGAAGAATTTGGCTAGAAACGCCTTCTTGCACGCTTCCCAAGTGGTGATGGACTCTTTGGGGAGTGATTTCTCCCAGATGTGTGCTTTGTCTCCCAAAGAGAATGGGAAAAGCCGGAGTTTGAATCCATCTTCACTAACTCCATTGATCTTGGTTAGGCTACAGAGCCTATCAAACTCATCCAGATGGTCCAATGGGTCCTCCATTGGCAATCCATGAAACTTGTTGCTTTGTATCATCTGGATGAGACTACTCTTGATCTCAAAATTGTTGTTCTGGACAGCAGGTGGCACAATGCCATGTCTTCGAGTTTGAGTAGATGGAGCATCTCCTGCTCCTATGTTGGTCCTTGCTTGAGGAGCTGGTGGACCATTCTGGTTATTCATTTCCTCCTCAATTGTTGTTGATTATTGCTTGGCGCCAAATTGATAACAGGATTGTCACCCAGGGTATCAATTCCCTATGCAGTTGTAGTACAAAGGGTTATCAATCCAAATGGTTGTTATGCTAGCAGATAAGATGCGATCAGAAACAAGCAAGTCAAGCCAAGCAATAAATGGGTTTGTTCTAACAATCCTAAAATAAATAAAAGAAAGCAAATAAATAAGAACCACACGACCTAAGCACTCGATGCAAGCATTCGAGTACAGGATCGGTGGGGTGATCGAGTAAAGAAGAAAAGCAAGAACAGCTCGAAGGTATACTCGAAGCAGGTGATCGTGTACCTGTTCGGGTAAGTGATCGAGTTATGAATAAAAATGTAAACAATTTAAATACGAAAGCTCCTAAGGATGGAGTAAATCTCTAGCATTGATTGATTCAAGCATTTCATCTACACCTCTCGATGGTAAAACACCCTAGATCTAATCTCACCCTCTCGGTTTGTTGATAGCATTAAGAACAACAATCTAGAAGGGAATTTATAAAACATAAACAACCAAGCTAAGACATCCTAATCGATGAAGAACACAAAATCGTCTATCCCATCCCTAGAAACCTCACTTCACTACTCAGATCTCATTGCAGAAAACATAAAAACATAGATAAACGAAAATTGCATTGTATTAAAAATAGAAGTAGAGTAGAAGAGTATAGAATCAAAAATGCAAAAAGAAATGAAATTAAATCCTGACAAAGTAGAGAAAGTGTTTGAGTCGCTCAGTTTCTCTCCCAGAAGCTCTCGCTCTCTGTTCTGAGGGTCTGCGGCGTGCTAGGGCGAGAGGAAGAAGAGGGGGGGGGTTATACATGGAAACCCATTAACCCTAGCTTCCCAGTCCTGCCCGAGGGTCTGCTCGATGGAGTGCCCGACGATGAGCTCGGGTTGCTCTTCGGGTAGGTCCTCGGGTTGTTCTTTCTATTCTTAGATCCTCTTCGATCGGGTTGTTGTTCGGACTGTTTTTCCTGCTCCATAGCTCCTTCGGGTACATGCTCGGATTTGACCTTGTTTCTCCCTATTTTCGGCTCTTAAACACCTGTTTTCATCCAAAATATGCAAATGCAACACCCTAAATTGCCTAAATGTGGATTCCTACAGTAAATGACCTAAAAATGCTAAGGTTAGGGTAAAAACAATGCAAATCATGGACAAAAAAGGATGCTTAAAACATGTAAACTAGAGAGTTATCATACCCCCAAACTTAAATCTTGCTAGTCCTCTAGCAAGGAAGTAGGAGGAAGAGGACAAAAATGGGACTCATAACCTTTTGAGCTAAGCGAAGGATTCAAGCTATAGTCCTTAAAGATAGGTTAATGGTGCTAAGATCAATCAACATACTTACAAATACTTTTCTATGCTTATTAGCATGCATCGATCTAGTTTAACCTCCAACTATTAGTAAAGACTTGCAATTCTAAAGAACATCTCTTTTACATTCATTAAGATGTTTGGCGAATTCTTGCAAATGGAAAGTGAATCAAGCTCAATCAGTTTCAAGGGTAAGGCTTTTTGGTAGGGTGGTTTCAAACAATATATTTGGGTGGTTTCCTCTCAAAAGAAGGAATGTTAGACAGTTGTGAAAACTATCTAAAATTGAGAACAATTAGGGCATACAAAGCTTAACTCTTGATAATCTACCCTTTCTCATTCACTCTTTTTTATCAAACCCCCTAAAATAAAACTACCCATATCCTTGATTTAAACTCTTTTTTTTTTTTTTTT
>NC_025688.1:9723529-9736764 GCF_000633955.1 Camelina sativa
CTTTTTTTTTTTTTTTTTTTATAATCTCTAAGGTCTATACTTTAAACATCTAGCTAATTAAACCGAACTTTAGAGACTTTCTTCTTTAATTTCTCTTTTATTCCTCAACCCAACCCCAAATAATAATGCTAACCACCTATCTTTCAAAACCGATCCTAATAGATAGTTCAAATGATTCTAACTTAGCTAAATCAAGAGCCAGTTCTTTGTCGTTCTCAATACTCTCAAGGTTTCAAAACCTATACCACAATGAATAGGCCTCACTCAACAATTCACAACAAGATTTGAAAGAAAGGTTTGGATTCAAGGGTAGGGAAAAACAAATCAGGTTAAACGAAAAGATTGGTAAAAATGGAGTGTTAACCCGAGATTAGAGTTATCATGACCATGTATTCAAATTTCATAAGCAAGACAATTTAAGTTCAGTTTATGTCAATAATATAGAGATGGTTCAATGTTCAAGCAAGTGGAGGAGGCTTTCAAAAGACACAAGGTTTTAAACAAAGATTTTTCATTTTTTTCCCAAAGATTGATCTAGCAACAATGAACTGTGATTAAGGGCTATAGCTTCAATCCTAAGGTTTGGCTTTAAACAAGGTAGTTTTAATCATTGTCCCCTAAAATGCATATGCAACAATCCTATATGAAGCAATCTAGACTCAATCTTAATATGAAAATGCAACTACATGAACAATCTCTTTTTTTTTTTAATTTTTCAAAATTTTCAAATTTTTAGGGTTTTTTATGCAAATAGATGCAGACTCAAATGAAGAAAACTAGCATGCAAAAATTTGAAATAAGAAAATAAAACACAATGTTATATACATTCTAGGACCCTCCTCCAAACTTAAATTACACAGTCCCTGTGTAAATAAAAGTCTGAAAAAGAATTTAAGAATCATACAAAATGTAATAAACTAAATGCAATGTTATTTACAAAGGTTGGATGAATGTGGTACCTCATAGGTTGGTGAAGAAGGAGGTTGTGGCAGCCTCCATGCTCGCCAACGTGTAGCCAGGGTTGTCACCGGCTTCAGCAAGTGCTGGGATTCGCTCATCAGAGAGCTCGGTTACGCGCATGGACGACCTGCTTGGACCAGCATCCGAGGGGTTGATCGGGTAAGTAGTCGTGTAGGTCATCAGGTAGGGTGAAAACACTGAGGAGAGAAAGGACTTACAAATGTAAGTTATATTTACAATTCTGCCGTTGGGATTTCCTCCCAAGTAAGCTTGTTTATAGTCGCTAAACTTGACTTTCAATTCATCTCAGACTGGCATGGGATCGACGAGCTGCAGAGACGACCCCGCCTCTGTGCTCTCGTTTGCCATGTATTTCTTCACTCTCTGGCCGTTCACAGTAAACTTAGTCCCATCCTTCCCGAGCAAAGTTACTGCTCCATAGGGCAGGACCTCTTTAACTTCGAAGGGTCCTGACCATCTTGACTTGTGGTTCCCGGGGAATAGCCGAAGCTTCGAGTTGAATAAAAGGACTTTGTCTCCAGCTTTCAAATCTTTGTGTTGGATCTTTTTGTCATGAAAGGCTTTGGTTCTTTCCTAGTAGATCCTTGATTATCATAAGCCTCCAACCGTATCTCATCAAGTTCGTGGAGATCCATTGCTCTCTTTTTTTGAGCAGTCTTTATGTCCAAATCCAGTAGCTTGGCCGCCCACATTGCTTTATATTCTACTTCGACCGAAAGGTGACAGTTTTTTCCATAAAGAAGTTGGAAAGGTGTCCGCCCAATCGGTGTTTTGTAGACCGTCCTGTAAGCCCATAACGCATCATCTAGCTTAAATACCCAATCTTTTTTTGTGATTCCCACGATTCTAGCTAATATCGCTTTGATCAGTTTATTACTTACTTCCACTTGTCCGCTGGTCTGTGGCTGGTAAGCTATTGCGACCTTATGCTTGACTCCATGCTTCTTTAACAAGCCGTCGAAAACTCTGTTAATAAAGTGGGTTCCTCCATCACTGATCACTACTCTTGGTATTCCAAATCTTGGGAAAATGATGTTACCCATTTTCTAACAATCCTAAAATAAATAAAAGAAAGCAAATAAATATGAACCACATGACCTAAGCACTCGATGCAAGCATTCGAGTACAGGATCGGGTGGGGTGATCGAGTAAAGAAGAAAAGCAAGAACAGCTCGAAGGTATACTCGAAGCAGGTAACCGTGTACCTGTTTGGGTAAGTGATCGAGTTATGAATAAAAATGTAAACAATTTAAATATGAAAGCTCCTAAGGATGGAGTAAATCTCTAGCATTGATTGATTCAAGCATTTCAGCTACACCTCTCGATGGTAAAAAACCCTAGATCTAATCTAACCCTCTCGGTTTGTTGATAGCATTAAGAACAACAATCTAGAAGGGAATTTATAAAACATAAACAACCAAGCTAAGACATCCTAATCGATGAAGAACACAAAATCGTCTATCCCATCCCTAGAAACCTCACTTCACTACTCAGATCTCATTGCAGAAAACATAAAAACATAGATAAACAAAAATTGCATTGTATTAAAAATAGAAGTAGAGTAGAAGAGTATAGAATCGAAAATGCAAAAAGAAATGAAATTAAATCCTAACAAAGTAGAGAAAGTGTTTGAGTCGCTCAGTTTCTCTCCCAGAAGCTCTCGCTCTATGTTTTGAGGGTCTGCGGCGTGCTAGGGCGAGAGGAAGAAGAGGGGGGGTTTATATATGGAAACCCATTAACCCTAGCTTCCCAGTCCTGCCTGAGGGTCTGCTCGATGGAGTGCACAAGGATGAGCTCGGGTTTCTCTTCATGTAGGTCCTCGGGTTGTTCTTTCTGTTCTTAGATCCTCTTCGATCGGGTTGGTGTTCGGACTATTCTTACTGCTCCATAGCTCCTTCGGGTACATGCTCGGATTTGACCTTGTTTCTCCTCATTTTTGGCTCTTAAACACCTGTTTTCATCCAAAATATTCAAATGCAAGAATGCAACACCCTAAATGGCCTAAATGTGGATTCCTACAGTAAATGACCTAAAAATGCTAAGGTTAGGGTAAAAACAATGCAAAACATGGACAAAAAGGGATGATTAAAACATGTAAATTAGAGAGTTATCAAGTATTTAGGTGTGGCCTTTTTAAACCAAACATCTTTAAACCAGTAGACTGTTTGAGTTGTTGTGCGGGTAAGATATGCTGTGTCTTTAGTATTGAAATCCCCCGTGTATGTTTTCCTCGGTCCCTTCCAGAGGGAGAGATCGAAAGCCTCGGTGAGTGTGAGATTAGTAATCAAAGTCTCAATGTTATTCAGGGCAGTGTGGTGGTGATGTTTCCTGCGATGGGTAGCTTTAACTGAGGCGACAGTTGCTTGGGAGGGGAGACGAAGAGCAATATGTCCCAGAGATCCAGTGAAATCATAGAGACAACCCAGTGGGCTCCAACTGTCATACCAGAAAGAAGTGGACTGGCCATTATGCACCTCGAATTTGTGGAACTGTTGAACTAAGTGTCGGTATTTCAGTAGTTTCCTCCACATCCAAGAACCCTGGGAGGTAGTAGCTTTGAGTTCCCAGAATGATCTCTACTTCAGAAGCGTCCCTGAAATCCAGCGACTCCAAAGAGAGTCCTTCCCCGACAATATACGCCAGATAAACTTGAGACAACTTATCATATTGGCTTCTTTAAGCGAAAGCAGACCAAGACCTCCTTCGTCAAGAGGCTTACAAACCTCTATCCAGGAAACCTTTGCCATGTTGGGCTTGAGCTTTGGTCCAGACCAGAGAAACGCAGAACAGAGTTTGTCGAGTTGGTTGATACACTCACTAGAAAGACGGTAAGCTGATATCCAAAAGTTTAGTGTGCCAGCAATTACTGAACGAAGCAGTTGTAGACGGCCTGCAAAAGATAGATAGCGTGCTCGCCGCGAAGTCATTCGTGAGCGGATACTCTCAATAAGAGGGAGACAATCTGCAAGAGTTAGTTGCTTCGTTAGCAGAGGTAAACCCAGGTAGCGAACGGGGAGGTGACCAGTTGCAAAGGGGAAGTGCTGAAGAATATCAGAACGGCATGTCTCAAAAACCCCAACCATATATAAGGTGGATTTCTCCACACTTATCCGGAGGCCCGACCTTACTGAAAACTCACTAAATATCCCCAAAATCCCTTCAACAGAGGTTTTTTGACCATCCACAAACACCATCAGGTCATCAGCAAAACAGAGATGTGTAAGTTGAATTCGCTCGCACTTAAAATGGTAGCCAATACGCCCCTCGACAACCGCCTTATCTAATAATGTTGATAAAACATTCATGCAAATAACAAATAGATAAGGGGAAAGAGAGCAACCTTGGCGCAATCCCCTTTCACTCCTGAAGAAACCAGCTAGTTCTCCATTCACCTGAACGAGAAAGACGCGGTGGTAATGCAGAGTTTAATCCAGTGAATAAATGTGTATGGAATACTCAACGCCGTGAGCACATTTAAGAGAAAATCCCATTGGACAGTGTCGCAAGCCTTGGAGATATCGATCTTCATAGCACACTAGGGTGCAACTGTGTCCTTATGGTAGTCTTTGACTACTTCAGAGGCTAGCAAAATATTTTCCATCAGCAATCGGTCCATCACAAACGCAGACTGATTAGAAGCAATAAACTTAGGCAACAAAACCTTCAGTCTATTGGCAAGTATCTTGGATATGACCTTATAGAGCACGTTGCAGCAAGAGATGGGCTTGTAGTCCTTCATCTCTGTGGCTGACTCCACCTTTGGGATTAAAGCTAGAATGGTAGTGTTGATACCTTTAGGGAGAAAACCCTTTTCAAAGAGAGACTGAATGTGTAACACCCCCGAACCATTCTATAACTAAAACGGAACAAGGGCGTCATGTATGACACTCGTAATCAGTTGACAGAGGTTCTCGGAACGAATCCGTTTGCCCAAATCAACCGATCTCGAGTATATTTACCTCTTGATCATGGCCTAAGGCTTTTCAACCCGTACCACGGTCGCGAGTTGTATCAGTCCGGACAGGACTAATATATCATTCGAACGCTTTCAAGTTTAAATAAAACCGAATCTTATTTATTATAGTATCATACTTTAAATCTTTACAAAATAAATATAGTTTCCTGGGACCATAAAGAATACTATACATAAATGTATCACGTTTTTAGCAAAAAGCTGTAAAACATCTAATCTGGCCAGCCTATAATCACCGCGACAGGTAGGGGTTTACCTAATGGGAAGACTTGCAAAAACAAAAGGTAGCATCATGAGTAATCTAAGATTATTCAATGAGCTCGCCTAACTAACCTCTAAACAACATCCCAACTTGGACTCTAACAACAAACAAGCAACTAATGCAAGCAACGCATGCATTAAATAAATCAGAGAATCACACAATTAAACCAATGCTTAAAGAAGCTAAAGTACTCAAATAAAGAGTACTTGAACCACGATTCACACTACCACCTGTATGATACTAATAAACTTTGCCTTAAGGTCTTCGATCTTCTGTGATACGGATTTCCCACCAGGCAATGCTTCCCTGACCCTTAGCCACAAAGGCTAGAAGGATCACATCCCTTTCCCAAAACCGTGTATAATGGACATATTCCCTTGCGGTAAAATTTACTACTTCGTCAAGTAGTGCTCGTTGGTAGCTAAATACTCTGAGCCATTGGGACAATCACGTTATCGCCCTTCCAAGTCTTACCAAGACTAATGACTTAACCCAAAAATACAAGTATATCTAAAAACTAAGAATACTTGCAACATAATCTAACAATCAATCAAACAAACATTGGCCATGCAAAAGCAAGACTAACACAACAACACACAACAAACTAAAATGCTTCCTATCATAATAAATAACAAATAAAACACAACATCAAACAAGACATTTCAAACTTGTCAATAACTACCAATTATTGACTTGCAAATAAAGAGCAGCATAACGGCTATAACGATAGCATAACCGATTATACTAGCATCAAACTACTCACAACAAACGAACACACAATAATAACCACATCAAACTAAACACACAATAATGATCATCAACTATACCAAAATAGAACATGAACCTAACATGAAACACATACCCTAAGAAATTACAATAATAAACACAACAACCACTCAAACAAACAACAACCGAACTTAACCTCACACGAAATAAGAAAAATAATTCTAGACATGTGCTAATTCACATGTGTTTGGAACTCACAAGGTTAATCTGGAACTTGATTTGGTTTCACGTCTCCGACTAGCTAGATCCCCGCAAACTCGAAAGCTTTGGATTTCGCATCATCAAGATCCGCTTAGGCTGGGATCTAAAGAGAAAAGCTAGAAAGGAAACTTAACTAAGACTAAGGTACTTACCTACAACCTTGCTAACCTTCCTTGAAAACTCCTTGAGCTACTTGGAGACTTCCCTTGTCTCCAAGAACAAACTAAGAACTTTAACTAAGGTTTAAAGTGGATTTTAGATTTAATTAAGCTAATGAACGGTGGGTGGTATTTATACTCCTCTAGGGTCGTTGATGAGGTTGATTAATCACCTACACAAGTGTCTTTCGTTCAGTTCTCAGCCAATCACATCTCGCCATTTTAACTTTGACCATACTTATCCATTTTGTCATGCCAACACATGGCATTACAGCTCAACAACGCCCTCATCCTATTTTATTGGCTAAGAATAAACCACTTGGTCTCTTAATGACCAATTAAAACTCTCCCAACTGATTCCAAGCCAAACTCCCACAAACCATTAACTTTTTCTCGCCGGAAATATCCCATTTTGACTAGATTTATGTGACATTATCCTAAAATAATTCTTCAATGAAAACTCTGATTTTTCAAGATAAAATTCCCTATTTAACCATCCTTTAGCTTCCCTAAAATCCTCAAGCTCAAATAAAATTAACCATATCACTTTTCCTTTCGGTGATCGACTAAAAGAGTTTCAGGCAACTTGATTTTCTAAAAGAAAATTTATTCTGAGCTTCAACTTGATTTTCTACTTCTTGCTGTAGCATTCTCAACTTCCTCAAGATCCTCTTAATTTATTGCATGCTTGTCTTTAGCACAAAATTCTAATTCTGCTCCTTAGCGCTCTTCTGAGTAGCTTCTGGGTCAATTCTCTGGAAATCTGAAAACTGACTAATTCTTCTTTGCTAAAACCTTTCAAGCTTCTTATCTGATTAATCATATGCCTTAGCCCACTTAATGCTTCATTTTCTACCTTCCAAACTGATTCTTAGTCGCTGGACTAATTACCGGAAAAATAGCGTCTCTCGTTAAACGACTATCGGCTCCTGTTGAACTTAGCGTTGATCTTTAAATAATATTTGGAGAGCTTTTTTATGTCAGTCCTCTGTGCTACTGATTGACTCTAGTCTTTCTTAGAAATTCTCTTCTTCAACAATTTCTTCCCGGCTAGGTCGTTCGGCTATCTTACTGCATTTTTTGTCTTCGGATTATTTTTCTGAGTAATAATCTAACGGGACAAGTGCTCTGGATCCCTTCTACTAAGCTTTGATCATCGTTGTTCCGTTGATTTCTAACCAATCTTCCACTCCTTTGGTTCTCGTTGGTCAAAAAGTCTTGTTCGCGTCCTTCCCGCATATTTTTAGGTTTAGTACGGGGTATTACAGAATGGCCACAGTAAAATCACCTCCCACCGTCAGCCATGCCGCTTTGAAGAATTCACTAGTGAAACTGTTTGGTCCCAATGACTTATAAGACGACATGGAGAACAGGACCGATTTGGTCTCTGCCGCCGTAACTGGTGTGAGCAAATGTTCATGATCAGCGGTAGAGCATCGAAAACTCAGTAAGTGCTGCAAGTCCGCCACGGACATACCCTGATAATCAGCTGGTATATGTGTTAAAAATCTTTAAAGAACCGCTCCGCTTCCTCCTTTATGTCGTGTGGTTGATGTAAAATGTCCCCATTAGGATTTGTGATTTGCCTTATAGTATTCTTCATCTTCCTCATCTCTGCACTCTGGAAAAAAATAAGTAGTATTCTGATCTCCTACATTCAGCCAGTGAAGTTTTGATTTTTGTATAAGATATCGTTCCTCAAGTTTAGCAACAAAATCCCACCTTTGAAACGCTCGTGTTTCCTCCTCCATCCGAGTTGGTGATGGATTAGCCAAAGTGGCTTCTTNTGCTAAAACCTTTCAAGCTTCTTATCTGATTAATCATATGCCTTAGCCCACTTAATGCTTCATTTTCTACCTTCCAAACTGATTCTTAGTCGCTGGACTAATTACCGGAAAAATAGCGTCTCTCGTTAAACGACTATCGGCTCCTGTTGAACTTAGCGTTGATCTTTAAATAATATTTGGAGAGCTTTTTTATGTCAGTCCTCTGTGCTACTGATTGACTCTAGTCTTTCTTAGAAATTCTCTTCTTCAACAATTTCTTCCCGGCTAGGTCGTTCGGCTATCTTACTGCATTTTTTGTCTTCGGATTATTTTTCTGAGTAATAATCTAACGGGACAAGTGCTCTGGATCCCTTCTACTAAGCTTTGATCATCGTTGTTCCGTTGATTTCTAACCAATCTTCCACTCCTTTGGTTCTCGTTGGTCAAAAAGTCTTGTTCGCGTCCTTCCCGCATATTTTTAGGTTTAGTACGGGGTATTACAGAATGGCCACAGTAAAATCACCTCCCACCGTCAGCCATGCCGCTTTGAAGAATTCACTAGTGAAACTGTTTGGTCCCAATGACTTATAAGACGACATGGAGAACAGGACCGATTTGGTCTCTGCCGCCGTAACTGGTGTGAGCAAATGTTCATGATCAGCGGTAGAGCATCGAAAACTCAGTAAGTGCTGCAAGTCCGCCACGGACATACCCTGATAATCAGCTGGTATATGTGTTAAAAATCTTTAAAGAACCGCTCCGCTTCCTCCTTTATGTCGTGTGGTTGATGTAAAATGTCCCCATTAGGATTTGTGATTTGCCTTATAGTATTCTTCATCTTCCTCATCTCTGCACTCTGGAAAAAAATAAGTAGTATTCTGATCTCCTACATTCAGCCAGTGAAGTTTTGATTTTTGTATAAGATATCGTTCCTCAAGTTTAGCAACAAAATCCCACCTTTGAAACGCTCGTGTTTCCTCCTCCATCCGAGTTGGTGATGGATTAGCCAAAGTGGCTTCTTGCTTGCTACAAAGGTCATCATAAGCTTCCTTAGTGCGTCTAGAGATATCTGCCAGATTGTCTCTACCCAAGCAACGTAGGAGCGGCTTCAGATTCTTGAGTTTTTTAGATAGGCGAAACAATGCAGAAGTAGAGGAGAACAGAGGAACAGAACCTTGCCAGTAATCCTTCACAGTGGTCTGGAACTGCGGGAGCGAAGTTAGGACATTCAAAAATTTAAATGGTTTCTCCCCACGCTGACTCACTGCATCAAGGCAAACCCTTCCGCAAGAATGGTCATAACAACCACCACAATCAAACACACAATACAATTGAGGGTAACACCGCAACCAGGCTCTGTTAACGAGTCCCCTATCCAGTTTCTTACAAATATAATCCATATCCCTCTTATTAATCCAGGTAAATTGAGGCCCATGGTATTTTAAATCAACAAGAGAGCAGTGATTAACAACGTCTTGAAAGTCACGCATCCCATACCGCAAAGTTGGACAGTCCACAAAAGTAGAATGCTCACTTCCATCAAGAGTCTCATTAAAATCCCCACAGATCATCCAGGGCTTGTTCTGAAACAATGGAGAGTTATGGTGACCCTTAATATCATCCCATAATTCTTTGCGACCGTCGGCGGTATTGTATGCATATACAAAACAACACAAAAATTCCTCCTCCGCTCCAGCAAGCAGAATCCAACAGGTGATCATTTGACTACTCTTGAACATCGGGTTCAACCTGACACTATCCTTCCACACCACCCAGATACGATAAAGGCGATGATGCTCGTAATTAAACATAAAAGACCAAGTTGAAAAAAATTATTTACAATTCGAGGTGTTATATCTTCCTTAACCTTTGTTTCCAACAAGCAGCCAAACTGCATGTTCTTACTAGTGATCCAGCTACGAATGATCGAGTGTTTAGATGTTTTATTGAATCCTCGAACATTCCAAAAGAAACCTGACATTAAGGTTTCTTTTTGAGACCTTTCTTTTTCCAAGCACCAGAGTTGGTAGCTTTGGTGGCTTGGGAACCAGTATTTGAAAGATACCTATGTGACTCTTTCGAACCCCGTGGGAGTAAGGCCGAATACTAAGCTCAGCCTGCTTCATTTCCTCCGCTACCACCTCGGTTGAGGTTGTCCGCTTGACCTCGTTATGGACTTGAGTATTCGAGACAAGGATTTCTCCTTCCTCCACATCCTTTAATTGTTCCTCCTCTGTTTATGTATGTTCTTCCTCGCCCAGCACAGCAAATCGGGAAGGCGACACAAACATGCCCTTAGTAACCATAGGAGATCTATTCTCCAACAACCTGCCACCCTTTGATGGAGAAACCGAGCTCCATTCCCCATCCACATCCAACTTCTCCCCTGCAGCAGACATAGTGGTTGATTTGTCGCTCTCCACTACATTCGCTGAAGCCCCTTTTACCGACTGTACAACTGCCCCCATAGTAGAAACCGGGAAGACAACCTTCTCCAGAGCAGCGTTCTGGATATTAGTCCCTGCATCCCCAACCGATCCACTAGTATGATCTAGCATTTCGACTGAGTAGACAGAACCCTCAAGATGAATAACCTCCTTCCCTTTTGTGACCCTAAAAACTACCTTCAAATGTCCCCATTTGGAGCATACAGAGGACTTGGGGGGAAGCCAAGGATATTCAAACTCCACCACTGCATCCACACCTTTTTCAGAACAAAACCGGAAAGACTTAGACAGTTCTTGAGACAAGTCCGCCTCGACAAAAACCTTTGCCTCCTCTAAGCTCTTATAGAGGACAGTATCATGGTGCAAACGCTTAGGATCCCCAACCGCACTCGCAAGGAACCCTAGCCCTTTCCACGTAAACATCTTATGCGGAATATGCTTAATAACCACCCATAGCGGGATAGTTTTGATGTTCAGCTGAGATTCCTCTAGAATTGGTGACCACCGAGAAATCACCATAGGAACATATGCAATAATCCACATACCACGTCGCAAGAACCTATTACGTACTTCTTTATTCCGGATCCGAAACTTTACTGTTGTCTCATTCCCTACAAACACATCTACCTTCACTTCCTGTTCCCCAACCGGCCATATCTTGTTAACAGTAACATGAATCTTTGCCACATGCGGAGTAGAGGTGGAGAGAAATTTTCCGATTAAGAAGTCCTCCCATAGGGGAGTCGCATCCTTAAGAATATCATCCGGGACTTGAATAGTTTGATCACCATTAACAACAATGACATCAACTCTGTGCTTAGACAAACCTTGAGAATTTTGGACCACGGTGGAGTAGGAAACTGTAACGCCCGCGATCCTGAATAGGATCATAGGCCGTGACTTGGTCCGAGATGGTCGGGAGATCTAGGACAGGTCAGGAAGGAGCTACTCGGTAGCTCGGACATAGAGGGAAACGTGCCAAGTGTGGGACAAAGGACAGACCAGCTCCCGACCAGCTACGGACAACTCGACCAGCTGCCGACCAGCTGTCGGGCAGCTAAAGTCAGCTCAACCAGCTAGCATCAACTCGACCAGCCGCCAGTCAGCTACCACTAGCTCAACCAGCTGCCAAGGAGGTCAACCCAGCTTGGCCAGCTGGACGGTGTGGACAATGTGTGGGTCAGCTGGGGAGCTCGTGAGCGGTCAAGAAGGTGGTATGCGGTGACAGAACAGGTACGGCCGAACGGGCATGGCCGAACGTGCACGATCGAACAGTCTTGTCGGATAGGTGCCTTTTGGGGCCAAGACCGCGGCCAGTACCCTATATATAGAGGGCATTGCTCTCATTTCCAACACACTATCAGAAACAGAGAAACACACTGAAAACTCGAGTGTTCGAGTATAAGATCAAGAAGAAGGTTCCGAGAGTAAAGTTCGGGAGTAAAGTTTAAGGGTCGGAGGTACGGTACAGTACCGACCTTATGGTTTTTGATGGATGGGGTAGTTGCATCTACATAAGCATTTATAACGCTTCGGTTGGTTCAGTTGGTCAGAAGAATGAGGGTGCGGCTCGGAAGTGGATCGGGAACCACTATGTTCACCGTGATACGACCGAACTTATGCGCATGCTACCTCCCTACCGATCAGCGTCCATCCAGAGTGTCCATGTATGGACGGTATGGTCGGAGAAAAGTAAATGCAGCTCCGCGGTTGGACAGGGGATCTCTACAGATATCTCGGTACACCGTCGAACTGATGCGCGGGATAACTCTGTACCGGCCAATTGCTGTACTGGACGGATATTATAACTTAGCGTGCATTGCATGACATTGTAAGGCTTAAGGGAAATGTTATTGATGGCTACTTGGTTTCAGGAAAGGAGGGTGATCGTGGAAAGGGAACTGCTTAGGCACGAGACTCATGGCCGGAAAGATGAGTGGTGGTGATATGGGTAGCTAGGATCGATTATACAACTTGTACTAGCTTATTATGCAAACTCATAAGTTGTATCGAATCCTTTGATTATTAATACAATACCCGAATGTTTGCTTTACTCTAAGTTTATATCATATAGACTCAAAAGTATTGAATCACAGAATGTGCGAATGAACATTGTTTAAAGAATGGGCCCTAAAATATGACTAGGTAGTGAATTGGGATGAGAGAACCTAACTGGCCATAGATGGTCCGTGGTCAGGGTCTTTTAGAAACCTTTGCCTGACTATCAAAAGAGACCTTGTGTGACAACGAGATCGCCACCATAGGAGACGGCTACTGAGCCGCCATTCCAACGGAGAGTGTAGCGCACACCAAAACCCTCGATCGCTTTCCAAATCGCCTGCCACATCAGTAGAGGTCCCTGTTTTCTTTCACTTACTAAAAATGTGAAGTTTATGATATAAGAGAGTGTATAAACTAAAGAATCAAACCTATACGTTGGGAGAGATTTTTAGAATGTTGATTAATTAAAGTAACTGTAAATTTTGCGTATCTACTCCATCCAAAACCCAATTTTTGAGCAGAGTCCTCAGCAACAATCAAAGATAAAGATAAAGATTCTTTATAGTTATTTTCATTGGATTGTGCCACCACACGCCTACAAGCCAATTTTCATTGGATTGTGCCACCACACGCCTACGAGCCAAAAAAAAAAAAAAAAAT
>NC_025688.1:9736964-9810145 GCF_000633955.1 Camelina sativa
ATAACAGGGTATTGTTCTCTTACAAACTACATTCATTCATCGATCAGAAAATAATGCGAAAAGAGAAGATCCGACGTCAAAGAGGAGACATTGTTAATCTCCCAAGTGAACTTGTTATCGACTAGACTTCCCATTGAAGTACCCTAGAAAGTAGAAACCGAGAGAGCAAAAATATCGGTGGATTTTGTACTGTTGTTTTTTCTCCATTTGAGGGTTTTTGTACTGTTGTTTGTTCTTCATTTGTGCACCAGTCCAAATGTCCAATGCTCTATTTTGGCACATTTTCACAATTTTGGTCCACTTGTTTGACATGAAGATTTATCTTATAAATTTCATTTAGGGCAGTTAATATTTATATTAATTTAAACTTTAAAGTAAAATTGTTATGAAAATTTGAATACTTTATGTTGAAAAAATTCAGATAAATTTCACATGAAAACCTCATTTAAATTTATTTAAGTATAATTTCTAAAATTAAATCAAGTTATAAGATAATTTTAAAGCAAAATTTTGATCAAATTGTTTTCTTATCAATATATAAAAATTTACAAAAATGTGAATTGACCTTAGTGCAGTGGCCAAAGGTAAGTCAGTGTTTCTTTTCTCGGGCTTCTCGTCTAGCTTCACCGGCTCTCTCAGCGGTGTAGGTTGGCTTTGCTTCTGGCGTAGATGGCTTCGTTAGTATTTTCGGCCGGCTATGTTTCTGACATCGGTGGTTTCTTCAACACCGATGGTCGGCTCTGTACTCCGGCATCGAGCGGCTTCCTTAGCATTGATAGCTGGCTTATCTCTAGTGGTCTCACCGCTCATCTCTTGGGCGAGACTTCGCTACTTTTGGCTCCGGTTTTTCTGGATTTAGTATTTTATTTTCTCTCCTTGGATTTCAATCTTGTATCGGTTTCAACTGGTTTTAATTGCATCTATCTTCCTTTAATCTGAGTTTGTAATTCGCTGGTCCTCTCTTGTTTAAGGGGCTCAATTTGGTTTGCATGCAATTAGAGTAATTGATGGTATAATTCATATGCCGATACTGGTTGGATAGAGGCAGTTTGTTTGTTTTGCAGGTTCAGTGGCGGAAGCTTTGATCCAATCTAGATTTGTTCAAAGGAAGTTATTAGCAACAACAACAACCCTCCAACTGTTACAGAGGTTTTGCTCAGCAAAACCGGTCCAAGCCTAACACCAGTTATGGATCCTGCGAAGCCCAACAAGCCTTCAATATTGGCGCCAAAACACTGAAACAGGACCACACACACAAATGGTGTATTCTCGACAAAAGGAACTCTGCCACACAGCTTTCTCAACAATAAATTTGGGGTTTTTGGATCTAGTGTTATCATGTGTCAATAGGACACCTATCTAGGGCATCAGTCCAAGTCCCCTCATATAAATATGAAATGTCTCTCTTGTAAAAGACCTTGAGTTGTCAAGATTAATAAAGTTCTTCTTCTCCAAGTTTTATTCTAATATCTCTTTAAGCTTTCATGGTATCAGAGCTATGGAAAACTTAGCTTCAGTTTCTTTGTTTTCACAACCGGTTTCGGCTGTTGCAGTCATGTCATCTCAAACTGCAGCAGAAATTTCTCAACCCATCACATCTCAAATCTCAACTTCAATCTCAGTTCCTCTAAATCTGTCAGTCTCTTCACCGACCCCTCAACCTACCATCTCACCACCGATTCCTCAACCTACTATGCCGCCTTTCCCAGTTCCTTCTGCAGCAACGTTTATTCCACCGACAATGACTATTTCTCAGTGTGTTATCCTGAAGCTAACTGACAATAACTACTTGCTCTGGAAAATGCATTTTGAGCAGTTTTTATCCAGTCAAATGCTTTTTGGTTTCGTTACTGGTGCCATACCTCGTCCTTCTCCAACAATAATGGTTCAGAATGGAGATCGAGTTGCAGAGGTTAGCAATCCAGAGTTCATGAGATGGATGCACGCAGACAAGCTTGTTATGGCTTGCCTAGTTGGATCTCTCTCTGAGTCAGCTCTTAAAAGTGTCTATGGTCTTCGTTCTTCCTCTGAGGTATGGTTCTCTCTTGCCAAACGATACAATCGTGTTTTTACCACTAGGAAGCTAGATCTGCAGAAGAAAGTTTATGCAACAGATAAGTTGGGAAAGTCTATGGCTGTGTATCTTGCTGAAATAAAATCCCTGTGTGATCAACTTGACTCTATCGGATCTCCTTTGTCAGAACATGAGAAGATTTATGGGGTTTTGACTGGTCTAGGTCGTGAGTATGAGTCTATTTGCACTGTGATTGAAGATTCTATGGAAACCTATCCAGTTCCATGTTTTGATGATATTGTTTTCAAGTTAACAAAATTTGAAGATAAGATTAAGGCATATGTAGCTGCAACCGCAGTCATACCTCATCAAGCCTTTTGAAACTTGTATCTTTCTTGTGTGTGTGTGTGTGAAATGGAATGTGAATGAATGATATGATGATGAACAATGGTGAAAGCAAGGTGTTTCAATTCCCCTTATGCAATTGTAGTATAAGAGGTATCAATCCTAATTGAGTGAATGCAAGCAATCAGGGTGTGCAATACTTGTCTAAGTTAAGCCAATTATAGAGGGTGTTTGCCACTAACAACCTATTGCAGAATGTAAAATGCAGAATGTAATAGCTGAATGGACAAGATACTAAATGTAATGGAACAGAATGATTATGGCAGTAATGAAACTAGAACATATATCAAACTATAGTAATGCAGGTAATGAACTAATGCAAGGAAAGTAATGAACAGGAAACTAAATGAATGCAACAGAAATGCAACTAGAATGAAATAAGAAACAAGACAGGACAGACACGAATCATAAACAAGAGTTCTGGGAATGAACTCGAGCAAGCACTCGATCGAGTGTTGATCGAGTGCAGGGTCGAGCTGGACAAAAACGTAAAACAGAGCAATGCAGACAAAACAGAGCAAGACAAAAGTAAATCAAACAACGATCAAACAACAGGATTTAGACTAAGAAATCAATAGACAAGGAAGGTCTTAGGGATGGATTCATGGGCTGAACTTAGATTGTGGTTATCTAACTTGATCAACAAACCTCAATCAACATGAGCTAATCTCTAGACATTAATCTCTAAGAACATGTTAATCCACTCTCATGGCAAAAACAATCAAGCTCATATATTTCTAGACTTGTTCTCACAAAGTAAAGAATCTATACAAGCAAGCATTAAGCAATATGTCAAGAATCAAACAAGACTTCTAATCTCTTAGCAAGCCTAATGATAATCTCTAGATCTAGCCTTATCTATGCACCTTAGACACTGGTGTGATGCTAAGAAGCTTGAGATCAAACCCTACCCTCTCAGTTATAGGATCAGCATTAAGAACATCTAGCCTAGAAGAGATCTACAACAATCAAGCTTGACCAAATCAAATAACCACAACATCCATCCAGCCTAAACCATCCCTAAGAGCTAAGGAAACTACTCACAATCACACATGATGAACAGCAAAGTCATAAACCCAGAAAAACACAAAACTTGCATGATTAGAAAGATAAAAAAAAAGATCTACAATATTGGAGAAGGAATCAAACTCGAATTCTTGATACTTTGAAAGTTATGAAACAAACAAGTATGAAGAATCTTGTGTTTTCTCCTTCAAAAGAGGTACAAGATCTAAGAAAATAAAAGTGCAAAAAGCATAAATCCCAAAAAAGGTAAAATACTAGGTTTTAGAATATCTAAAAAACTCTCTCCTTTTGTGGCTGCAGGGTACAAGGTCCTTAAATAGGAAAAAGGAGGGGAAGCCCTAAAAATGCTAAAAGACAAAATAGCCAGGTGGCTCGGCCAACTCGACCCGGTGCTCGATCGAGTGACCGGTTGAGTTGGGTTTTCTTGTGCTCCTTCCACTCGGTCGAGTCACTCTCAGCACACGGTCGAGTGTCTGGTCGAGTGGGCAGTCGAGTTGGACTCCGGACCTTGGTTCTTCAGCCTTAGCTCTCTTGCTTTCTCCTCATGATTGCTTCACTTCTCCTCAGCATTGCTTCCATGCTCCTTAAGCTCCAAAATCACCTGTTTATGCATGAAAAGATGCAAATGCAATGCAACTAAACTCTAATGCAAGAACAGTCCTAAAGCTATGCAATAATGGTCAAAATGGATAGCAAAAGATGCAAAAGATGTGAATATATTAAGGGAAAACAGGGTAAAATATATGAACATCAAAACCCCCAAACTTAGTCTTTGCTTGCCCTCAAGCAAATGAACAAGACATAAGAAGGTAGGTGAGGTTTGAAAGTGGGATCTCAGCTCCTAAAGCTTGCAAATAGACCATCTAGAATCAATGTCCAAGTTACTAGTACTATGATGCAAGTTGAATGAGCTGTACTTAAAGATTTTAGACAAGCATATCACAACCTTTACTGATTTGAGCCTTAGATGTCCACATGCATTCAAATCAACCATTTCCTTTAACATTCATTAATCAAGAACATGAATCAATTATATGCAATGCTTAAACTCATTTGGCTTGGTAGTAAAAGGTTTAGAGACAATGATGGTCTCTCTTTAGAGTGGGGCTTATCAATATCAAGGTTCTCTCATAAAAATAGATTGAGCTTTAGAAGAATGCTAAAGGTAAGAACACTTAGACACATACAAGAACAAAACCTTGTCTACCCAAAGGCACCCAAAGTGTTTATCCTATCAATCTAAACCCAGTTGATCCTAGTGCTACCCTTTAACTTCTTCTCTTCTCTTTCACCCTTTTCTCTTTTGATTTTAAAGTCTTAGGAGAGGTTTCTTATTTGATCTTTCTAGTGGAATGGGAGATTCTTACTTATTTGCTATGGTTTTCTTTTCTTCTTATTCTTAAGACATAAAAGCATTTTGCTATACTCTTCTTTTTCTTTCTTTATTTTCTTTGACTGAAACCATCTTTAAACAATATCATACTTCCCATTCTTTCACTAGACTTTGATTTTACTTAAAAACATTCCCCTCCTAAAGACTCTAACCTTTTCTTTCTCTTCTCCTCTTTTCTTTTCTTTCTTTTTCAAACAACCAAATCCCAAACCCAACAATGAAATCACCTAGTCCTATCTAGTTTGGAAAATGCAAACTAGAACTACACAAGGCATTATTCTTGTCAGTTCAAACCTAACACTTTCTACCAAGCTCAATCCCAAAAAGGCCTCACACACTCAAGAATAAACATGGCTTGAAAGAAGGGTTGGTTAAGGGTATTGGAAACTGATTTTAATGATTCAATCAGCTACTTGGATCAACAAGAGTGGTAAAAAGGAGAAAGATGATCCAAATATGTATATGGTATCCATGAGTTTAAAGCAATGCACACATTGATATTTAACAGTCAATATTAAGTTCTTATAAGTAGGAAATGGCATCAAATCACAACATGCTTCAATTTAGACCAAATGCAATGCAGGAATTCAAGGCTTGGTTCAATCTTATGCTTCTAACCACTCAACTAGCATCAAAGTACTATTAACTTGGGCATTGATCCTAGTCTAGTGAATTAAACAAGCTAACAAGGCAAAACTCATCATAGATCCCTAATGCAAATATTATACAATCCTACATGAAACATGCTAAACAAGATGCTATTATGCAATGCAAACTACATGAACACTCTTTTTTTATAAAGATTTTTGCAAAAAATTTCAAATTTTTAGGGGTTTTCTATGCCTTAGATGCTATGCAAATATTAACATGATGATGCTAAAAATTTGAAATAAGAAAACAAAACACAACATCAAATGCTATCTCAAACCCTCCCCCAAACTTAAATCACACAGTCCTCTGTGTGAAAGAAATTTGTAAGAGGATTCAAGACAGAAAACAAAACACAAATGAAGGTGATAGTGGTACCTCAAGGATTGGAGAAGAAGCTGTCCACATCCTTATTCATGCTGTCAAATGTGTATTTGGGGTCTGGTTGTGACTTGGAAAAGGTGATTGGGGCAGCTCGATGATGGCAACTGACTGGGACTCGGTCGAGTACGTGCTCGAGTGGGGGGGTCGAGCTGAGCTGCGAGTGCCAAAACTCTGACCTTGTTGCTGGTAGAACTGGTGCAAGAGTGCTGGATCCATGAAGTACTGGGATGGGAAGGGAGGGTAACCTGGATAGTTTGGATAAGCAGCTGGAGCTGGGAAACCATAAGGTGTTCTGGACTGGAACTCGGCCGAGTGCATTTGGGGTGCTCGGTCGAGTGGGTGCTCGAGTGACCCGGTCGAGTGCCTTGAAAATTGTTGTTCTCGGCTACTTAAACTCCTCTTCCTCTGAATTGGCTCGTACATGGAGGCTCTAGCTGGTTCCACAGGGTTTCCAACTCTTGAAAGTGCTCTGATTAGGAATAATCTGCAGGGCATGAATGGATATCCGATACTGGTGCTACAACACACATCACAAACTCAACAACTGCCTTACATAATGCTCAACCGTATGCAGGAACAGATTCAGTGATTGTTGGAAATGGTGAGTTTCTTCCAATAACGCATGTTGGTTCCACAACTCTTCAAGGTAAGTTACCTCTAAAAGATGTTTTGGTTTTTCCTAATATCACTAAGTCACTCCTATCTGTGTCTAAGTTGACTGATGATTATCCATGCTCTGTAAAATTCGACTCACACTATGTTAAAATAAAGGATCTGCAGACAAGACAGCTCCTCACGACAGGAAACAAGGACAATAGTCTCTATGTGTTAAAGGATTCCAAGCTCAATGCTGCCCTCTACTCCAACAGACAACAAGTTGCCAGTGAAGAGATATGGCATCAAAGGCTCGGTCATCCACACAGTGAGATTCTGCAGCTCTGGTCAAGAAACAACTGTATTGTTCTGAATAAGGCACCTTCTCATATATGTGAAGCCTGTCAACTAGGAAAGATCAGTAGACTACCTTTTCTTTCTTCAGACTATGTTTCTTCTAAGCCCCTAGAACGCATTCACTGTGATTTATGGGGTCCCTCTCCAATTGTTTCTCCTCAAGGTTTTCGCTACTATGTTATTTTTGTTGATCATTTCTCAAGATTCACATGGTTTTATCCTCTCAAGAGAAAATCAGACTTCTACTCTATTTTTCTGCAATTTCAACAATTAGTCGAGAACCAACTTCAATTAAAGATTCAGATGTTCCACTGTGATGGAGGGGGTGAATTTATCAGTACACAATTCACTACTCATCTCTCAAATGAAGGGATTAAACAGCTCATTTCGTGTCCTCATACACCACAACAAAATGGTCTTGCTGAACGCAAACACAGGCATATTACAGAACTTGGTTTGTCAATGTTGTTTCAGAGTCATGCACCACAAGAACTTTGGGTCGAAGCCTTTTTCACTGCAAATTTCTTAGGAAACTTGTTGCCTTCCTCTGTGCTGCATAACAAAGCTAGTCCTTATGAGGTTTTATATCAGAAGAGTTCGATTTACACTGCTCTAAGAGTTTTTGGATGTTCATGCTATCCTTATCTTCGTGATTATGGCATAAATAAGTTTGATCCAAAATCTCTGCATTGTGTGTTTTTGGGGTACAATGAAAAGTACAAAGGCTATAGGTGCTTGCATCCTCCAACTGGGAAAGTCTATATCAGTAGACATGTCTTGTTTGATGAAAAGCGGTTTCCATATACAGAAATATACCATGACTATGCTTCGAAGGCTACGACTCCATTGCTTTCAGCTTGGCAATCCTGTTCTATTTCCTCTTCAATGAGTCCCTCATTATTGTCTACTGCTAAAGAAACAGAGAGTTCTGAGTGTACGACAGGCCTTGACCCTGCTTCTATAGGCAACAACTCTCTTGTTTCAGCCAGCAGGATGGATATAAATGAGTCTTCGTCTCATATTGTCTCATCGCCAAGCATAGTTCCTCAAATTATGTCGGATGCTCTTTTTTCAGAACAAGACTTTCCTCCTCTGGCTACAAGATCATCAACAACAAGACCTGAACCGTCTCTTGATCCTGTCTCCATCCCGAGAGTTGATTCATCTGCAAATGACGAAGTTATTGACATGAATCAGGAATCCTCTAACACAGCAGAAATCAACGATATCAACACTAGTGAAGATCTTCCACCAACAACATCTACTCATCCAATAATCACTCGAGCCAAGTCAGGGATCGTCAAACCAAATCCTAAATATGTGTTGTTCACAGTCAAAAGCAACTATCCTGAACCGAAAACAGTAAAGGCAGCCTTACAAGATGAAGGTTGGACTGACGCTATGGGAGAAGAAATGACTACTATGCGCGAAGTTGATGCATGGGACTTGGCTCCACCCGAGGAAGCTGAGCATGTTCTGGGTTGTAAATGGGTTTTCAGAACTAAGCTCAATGCTGATGGTAGTCTTGACAAGTTAAAAGCAAGATTAGTTGCTAAGGGGTATGATCAAGAAGAAGGAGTTGAATTCATTGAAACCTTTAGTCCGATAATCAGAACAGCTACCATTCGATCTGTTCTTCACACTGCAATTGCTAAGAATTGGAACATTAAGCAGCTAGATGTAAAAAACGCTTTTTTGCATGGAGATCTTAAAGAAACGGTGTATATGCAGCAACCACCTGGTTTTGAGGATCCTCTAAGACCTGATTATGTTTGCAAACTTAAAAAGGCAATCTATGGGCTTAAACAAGCTCCCCGTGCATGGTTTGATAAGTTCAGGAACTATCTCTTAAAGTTCGGGTTCTTTTGCAGTATCCCGGATCCTTCACTGTTTATCTACAGACAAGGCAAGGATATGATGTATCTACTGCTCTATGTTGATGATATGATACTAACAGGAAGTAATGATCAATTGATTAAAGGATTCTTGGAATGCTTAAAAAATGAGTTTCGGATGAAAGACTTGGGTCCTTTACATTATTTTCTAAGAATACAAGCTCATTTTCATGATGGTGGTCTTTTCTTGAATCAAGAAAAGTATGCCAAAGATCTTCTAGTGACTGCAGGTATGCTTGATTGTGCTCCTATGCCAACTCCATTACCTCTTCAGCTTGATAAAGTTGAAGGACAAGATAAAGCCTTTTCTGATCCCACTTATTTTCGGAGCTTGGCTGGAAAACTGCAGTACTTAACTCTTACTCGACCAGATCTCCAATTTGCTGTTAATTTTGTGTGTCAGAAGATGCATAATCCTACTGTTGCAGACTTCCATCTCCTAAAACGTGTTCTACGATACTTAAAGGGCACAATTCATATGGGAGTTGATATAAGTTCAAGAACAGACTCTGCTCTTCGTGCCTACAGTGATAGTGACTGGGCAGGCTGCAAAGAAACCAGACGTTCTACAGGAGGTTTTTGTACTTTTCTTGGAACAAACATCATATCTTGGTTTGCAAAACGTCACCCTACAGTCTCCAAGTCCTGAACTGAAGCTGAATACAGAACCATGTCGTTTGTTGCATTTAAACTAAAGTGGATTACTGCATTACTTAACTCACTTGGTATAGATCAGCAGGACACTCCCGATTTATACTGTGATAACATCTCAGCGGTTTATCTCACTGCCAATCCAGCTTTACATGCCAGGTCTAAACACTTTGATGTGGATTTTCACTATGTTCGTGAAAGGGTTGCGCAAGATGCCTTGGTGGTTAAACATATTCATGCTGAATATCATACTGCAGATATCTTTACCAAATCTCTTCCTTGAGAACCTTTCAACAACAAGCCCAACACCAGTTATGGATCCTGCGAAGCCCAACAAGCCTTCAATATTGGCGCCAAAACACTGCAACAGGACCACACACAAATAGTGTTCTCGACAAAAGGAATTCTGCCACACAGCTTTCCCAACAATAAATTTGGGATTTTTGGATCTAGTGTTATTATTTGCCAATAGAACACTTGTCTAGGGCATCAGTCCAAGTCCCCTCATATAAATATAAAATGTCTCTTTTGTAAAAGACCTTGAGTTGTCAAGATTAATAAAGTTCTTCTTCTCCAAGTTTTATTCTAATATCTCTTTAAGCTTTCAGAAGTTATATTGTTAAGAATCTGGAGTTCAAAGCTTTAGCCTAGTTTTTCTTTTTGGATTTGAAACGTTTTGAAGAAAAGCTTGTGTTCGGTGATTCCTTGAAAATTGAAAAGCTGCTAATTGAATATGAAGAAGATTTTCAGATTTGCATTAAGTGGAATCTTTTTCTCATCAAGCTGAACTGGAATCTTGTCTTTACTTCTTTGAGCAAAGATTGAGATCGGTCGAGCAGTCAGTTTTCCGGCAATTTCGGCCGGACTAGATGCTTTTCGGCGACACAACAACTGCTGGTGATCGGAGATTTCCACCTCTTCGTCTTTTCACATGTCTTCCAACGTGTTCTCCAAAGCCACGTGTTATGTGTTGTATTTGAATTTTCCATATCCAAGGGTTTCCTTATTAGGCTTTTGTTTAGTTTTAATGGGCTAATCTCTTGTTTGTAAAATTGACTTGTTACTTTGGCTGTGTTTGTGTACGATGAATAAAACACAGTTGCTACAAAAAAAAGAAAGACGTCTCTCTTTTTTTCTTTGTTAATTTTTGGCTATTCATTATTATAACTATAAATATTGTGTGAGAACTAATGCTCTCATAAGATTTAGCCAACATAACATGTATACGTCGTGGAAAGCGAATCTCGATTTTGTTCTTTTAAGTTATGGCCTGGAAATTGCCAATGACTCCAGTACGTATGTGTTTATATAATACTTTATCGAGTGCGTATGTTTGACTTTTCTTTGCAAAGTACTTCATCGTGATACACTATACATACATAACAATGCGAATGTCTTATGTCGGTGCATATGATAGGTAATCTACTGCAAAAGTTTGGAATATGATATTAGCTTTATATGATGACAATTGACAACCTACACAATCGACATGTTTTATGTATCTTCTAGAATCACAAACGTGGACTACCCCTTGTCGACGATGCTCATATAAAATTAGGCTATAAAATCAACTTTAAAATTTTGTAGCGCGATTCTTACTTAAATTAAACGCACAACTCTTCTAATGGAAATATCTCATCCTTTTATTAAATTAAGAATAAAAACTTAAAAATATGAAAAACAAGGACAGACGTGTGTCGATTCACCACTCTGATGTCACTTTGACTGCGATGATTCCAAATCTCTTCATCTCAGATTTTTCTTTTGTTTCCTTGTTTTTTACCATTTTTCGGCAAGCTTTCAAATTTTAGACTATTCACTAAGTATATCCTAAACCTTTTATTTTGATTAATGATATTTACATTTACATCAAACAAAACAAAAAAAAATGACAGAAGATTTCTCAAATGTATCTTTGGTATTTTTTTTTTGTCGACGTATCTTTGGTATTTAAGTTGATATTTTCTTTACACTAGTTTTTGTTTAATTGGTTCAACTTTTATTTTTAAATCTAAAATTAAATATATAATTAATGTATAATAAAATATAAAAATTTTGATGTTAAGATTTTTTTTTTTTGGTATGTAATCCAGAGCAGAGCGGACATCATACTGTTTATATACTCAAATTTGGAAAGGTAAAATGTCCGCCAAAACTAAAGCATTCTATATAGTAAGTAATCATAAGATGTGTGTCAGTTACCGTAAATTTTAGAAAACGGTATATAAATTGTGACGTAGGATGTGATAAATGTGGGTGTCCAGAGAAAGATATTGTTGTAGATAATTTGGCACAAAAATTAAATTTATATCAGACCGCATTATATTATATATATAAATAATATTCTTTAGCATTGGTTTACTTGAACTAATCTAATATAATGTAATTGTTAACAAAAATACAAAATATGTTTTTGGATATCTAAATCATTAGACATGTTTTAAGAACAGCGGTAACGTGTTGTAAAAGTACTTAGGTTATAACTGTTGTTTATATTGATTCAAAGTGCTAATTACCATAGTAGTTCTCTTTTCATCGAAAACCAACTTTTTGACCAAGGATATTGCTTGTAACGTCGTCACAAGGACTTTACATTTCTTACCTTGCATTAGGTTAAGGTGGTCCGTCGTGGCTGCAGGAGAGAATAGAAGAGGGTCGACGGAGTGGTGAGTGAGGCCCTGTTTTCTGTCTATGCTCTCTGTTTTTAACTTGTTGCTTCTGATTTTTGTACTCGTGACCTTTTTGTTAACCGAAACGCAGATATTAACATAACAGACAAAAGTTTTCGAAATGCAAACACGTGTTGGCAAAACAAGAACAGACAAAAAGAACTTCTATTAGTCTTCTTCTTACGTCAAAAACTTGTACTAGTCTGAGATATATAATACAAAATTTGAACAAGAAAGATACAAATATTACGAATGAAAATGATATCCTTTTTTAGGCAAAGGTGGAATGGAAATCTGTTATATTAAAAAGATAAAAAAAAAATACTACGAATGATGCAATGTAAAGTCAAATCAATTGAACAATTGGAAAATACAAATGTTTTCATTATAGCTAGCTATAAGTTGACTGAATGAAATAGTCAATGTAATACTCTTAGACGTGTGTAAAATTAAAAAAAAACTTTCTTGCCATATGTATTTGATCTGTTGATGTGTATTTCTTGAAAAGGTTCAAATTAAGGAGATGCAATTGTAGAAAATTCACGTACAAAGCTCACAACTATAAAAATCTTACAAAGCATCTTATGAAGAGAGTATATATATGGGGAGATTGATCAGAAAGGCTTACACACCAAAAGATTTGTCAAACGAATTTATTAGTGATCTATGAAATTGAAAACATGACAAGGATAAATAAACAAGAACAACTCTTCAAAAATCTTGTTTTAACTTAGTAAACCATTGTTGAAGAAAGACTCTACCAAGTCCATTTCAGTCTTTTTCAAACACATTCCTATCTCCACACCACCCGATTCATCACGTCTCTCTGCCATCGAGATCGCCTCTCCTTGGTCAATAGAGACAATATCAACCTTAACGGGTCTTCCCCACCCAAAATCCGACTCGTATATTCCCAACCGGGTTGACCCGGCTATAGCCCCAAACTGTGTGCTTCCTCTTTGGAAATGGAAACTGTCCGCTACCTCCTTCACGATCGTCTCTATCTTTCTTGAACTAAATCCTTTGACCAAATCGCTTAGGATCTCAACTGCCGTTATGAACGATCCCTTCTCTTCAGTAAACTCGGCGGCCTTGTGGTCGTAGCTACCCACCGGAAACATGCAGTTTCCGAAGTACGTCGCCGGAAGCGGCGGATCCAACCGCTGTCTAAAATCTCCAACGAACAGTAAACTCACGGACCTTTCTGTGCTTCCTCCACGAGCCTTCACGTAGCAGGTCCACGGGTACGCGTAGGCAACCACGAAAGTCGACAAGTGAAGGCTCGGTGACTCGTTCTTGACTTGCTCTCTAAGTCTCTCTACGTCATTGCGAGAGAGCACGAGCGTGGCCAAGACTACGTCATCTCCGAGTTCCTTTGCGGGAAACGGAGTTAAGCTTCTGATGTTTGTTTTGTCCTCTCTGAGAGATCTCACCGTCGCAATCGTCTTTTCATTGAGTCCCGTAAAATCTTTCAACAATGACCGATCATAAGATGGAGTTATATTCTCGGGCAGAGAGATTACGTTCTCGAGTTGCTGTTTACAGATGTGAGCCCAAGCTTTGATGAACATGCTTGATGTTTTCCCATCCAAAACAGCATGGTGTGATGCTACACCAATGGAGATTCCTTGGTTCGGGAACAACGTGATTTGTGTAGAGAAGGCGGTCGCTGACTCATTTGAAACCGGTAACTTGGGTAGCAAGCTGTGTAACTCGGACACTAGGCGTTGTCCATAGCCAGAAAGATGAGAAAAATCAGCGTTTGTCTCGGCTATGGTCATCAAAACGGCGTCGTTTGGAGATACGACTATGCTTGGCTTGGGCTCGTTTTGGTCCCAAGTGATGCTGCCTGAGAGAGGGAGATAGTTGCGGAGGACAAGGGAGAGAGAGAGAGAGAGCTTAGGGAGGATGATGGAGTGGAAGTGCTCATGGGTCGCTTCGGTGAGTTTGTAGAAGAAGACTCGTTTGACTGGGTGAAAGAGTAGCCATGGAAGATCCAAGAACGTTAAAGGGATGACGAGCAAGTCCGAGTAGCCGGCAGGGCTGATTCGGGCAATGTCAATGATGTGTAGCGTCATTGGTGAGGAAGAACCGAATAAGGTAACAAGATTGATTTTCTTTTTTTTTTTTGGTAAGAAGGTAACAAGATTGATTGGAGTTATCAACTGAATGAATGATATATATATATAGTGCCCCGAAACCAACAGCAAAAGTAAATCATTTTAATATGATGTCGGTATGGGTTATATGATTTCACTAATACAATACTAATAATATGATATAATATAAAGAAATAAATAATAATAAAAAGTAGGAATGAAAAGTAAGAATATGGGAAGACACACGCGACAACGTGTAATTGGTTTAAATTTTTAACTTCTTTTTTAATTTTAAATAAATAATTAAACTACATAATTAATAATAATTTTATTATATAAATTTTGGTTTTTAAAATAGTCACTAACAAAGATTTTGACTCTGTGTCAAATAATTAATTTGAAATTTTGACATATGTCAAAAAAATTAAAATAAGAAAACTAACAATTTATGTAAATTGTAAAAAAAAAAAATTCAAAGTTAGTGTTTAATGTAATTATGACATATGTCAACTTATCTAATCGTTGGCTTTCTGTCGACAATGGATCCTTTCTCATGCACCAGCTCATCCCTCCAAATGAACAACAAGAAACAAGACACAAAAAAATAGAAATCAATCCACCCATCTCAGAAACAACGAATTACACAAATTTTAAAATTTTTATATAAACCATTTTCCAGTACTCACTTTGAACAAGAAGTCAAGAAGGATTGATGGAAAAAAGCGACACAATACAAGCAGAACAACCCCAACACGGCACATCAACGCTCTGACCTCTTTTTCCTCTCCTTCCCACACCAAAACAAGCACCAAACCAAGCAAAACTCTTTCCTTTGATATCTTACTTGATCTGATGTCCCAATCGGTCACAATTTAAGTATTTTAGTTCGGTGAAAAGGAAGGTCGAAATCTTTTTTTATTGATCGGTGCCGAAACACAAAAGGACGAATTATAATTCAATTTAGACAAGTTACTGGTAATAGACGGGAAAGAATAGACGAGCTACGAGCTCGTCGGCTTTTTCTTAGTGGGTGAGTGGTACTTGTTATCCGTATTCTCTCCCATTTCGGTCAACCTCTTCTCTCGGACACCGTACACCCATTCTTATAGGGAACTATGTCGGTTTGTCCTCCGAAAAGACCAAACTGCCCCTCCTTCTTTGGAGGTTTATTTTGGGCCTTTTCTGGGCCAGGCTTTTTGTTGGGGTGAGGATCTACCCCTAACAGTAGTCCCCCCTTCAACGCCAGTTCGTAGCCGTTAGACGGAGAACTATCTGGTGTTAGAAGGAAGGTTCATCTTCTCCCAGATGGCTCGGCGTGAGAGCTTAACTCGTCTAAATGATCTCAGACTTTTTCTTTTGATCATTAGGATGGTAACTTTTGGACAAGATTCTAGGAAGCGAAAGGTCGCGTGTGGGATCCCCCGGTTTTTGATGTGTGGGGTCGAATCATCGTATGTGGTTCTAGGCGCGCGTGAGACCCGGAAGTCGTACCGCCGCTGAATGCGTGGAGTAATGATTGCATCTCTAGAATCCTCCATCCCTTCCTATAAATACTTCTTTCCCTTCTTTATTTTCTTTACCCTGTCTACGAGTCATCTTCTGCTCTCGAGTCATCAGGTACACTTCCTCCTCTTCTTCCTTTAAATCGTCTGTCTCCTTTATTTTGCTTTGGTTTATTCGCTTTCGATGGCTTCCCCCGGATCTGCTTCTTCCTACTCTTCTGCGGCGAGTCACCTTCGACGAGCGACCTCTTCGGATTCTGATGGCGTTGACAGACCAAGTCATGGTGGGCCTAGGTCGCCTCCGAGTCCTCATTCCGATACGTATTCGGATTCTTCTTTCTTGGATGAGCTTTAACGTCGGGCTTTCTCCTATGCGGCGGCTACGAGTTCGTCCCAACTTCCTTGCGCGATCCCCTCCTTGATTGATGAGGACTTGGACGATTCTGATATCCCCGTGAACGATATCGTTACTCGTGGGTCGTTGCCAGTTATCTCCTGTGCTTCCGGGGCGAGGATGCACATCCTCTCACATGTTCCTCGGACGAGTATCAACCTCGAATCGGCTGAGAGAGCTGTTAGGCTCGGCGGATTATATCCTCTTCCTCCCATTATTATTCCGGATGAAAGTCAACGTCCTTGGGATGTTCCGGACGGTTACATATGTCTCTTGGAGAAGCTTTTCACCAAGTGTGCGATCACATTTCCCCTTCCCGCTTTCTTAATGTCGTACTGTACTAACCGCAAGATGGCGATATATCAATTTTCGATGGCGACCTTTCGGAATGCAGTCGGCATTTCTATCATGGCCGAGTCAGTGGGGATCAATCTTTCGGTCGACCATTTTGAGGAACTTACTCGGTTTATTCCCATAAACCGAAACAAGACTCCGGGCACCTATTATGTTGGTTCGAGGAGGCCAATACTCGTCGAAGGAACGAAGGGGAAGATTTATAACTGGGCCGGGTCAAATTTCTTTCTGAAAGTAGTTTCGGGGGTCGTCGAAGATCCCTCAATTCCCTTATACACTGGGTGGAATCTTTCGCCCGGTAGACGACTTGCTCTGTATCCTCTTGCGTTGGTTTTATGTTATTGTAATTAACCCTATTTCTTGTCTTGCAGTTTCTGTGCCGAGGTGTCTGCTTCCCTATCCTGCTACTTTTCGTGCCGATGTTGACAAGATCAAGTCGTCTGGTCCTTACATTTGGCCGGAGACAACTCCTGCGACTGGGAAGAAGACCTGAGTGAAGAAAACTTCGTCGTCAAGTATCTGAGCGAGTTACGGGTAGCCGAGCTACTTTTTTATTTTATTTATTATAAATATCTTGTCCATTGGCAGTAATGGGTCGTCTAAACTTGGATGTTCTTGATGTGTCCGCTCGTTTTCATCGAGCTATTGGGGCGGCATCCGTTCCGCTTTCCGACCCCCCTCATTCACGTGACCGCGCGGAGGAGCTGTTAGCGGGAAGGAAGACTACATCGTCGCAAGACGCCCGTCTTGCTGAGGCTCGTGCAGGGAAGAAAGCTGTCGTTCCGCCTGCACCTTCTAATCGCCAGGTCGTCCCAGCTGGGGCACTTTTTTTAGAAAAAAGGAACGAAGATTCTGGTCGTTCAGAAGGTGCTGATAGTGCCGGGGGGAGTACCCCTCAAAAGAGGAAGGATGGTGCGGGCTCGTCTGGTCCTGAATCGTCCAAAAGGCAAAAAACGGCGGACTACGAGTGGGATTTTTGCCATGCTGCTGCAGCTCGCGCCTTCCCTAGTGACACCCTGCACTGAGTTATTTCGCAAAATTCATTTCGGTACAGGGCACCTTATGCCGGTCGACCGGGTGAAGGAGAAGGACTCGGTCACAGATGTTGCGAAGACATCGTTTAAGGTTTGTTTTCTTATTCCTCGGATGTCTGTTGTTATGGTCATCTTTTTTGTATGTTTTAACTGAGCCTTTCCCTTTTTTTGTCGTTCTGCAGCTTATTGCGACGATCAATTGGTCGGTTTCTCGTTACGAGCGCAGGATTCGTGAGTTAGAAGCTGCTGCTGCTGAGCTATCCCGACCCTTCTGCTAGCAAAGTCAATTGGCTCACAAATCAATTGTCGGAGGCCTTAAGTTCAAACCGAAAACTGAAGGAACATGCCGCAAAACTTGAACGCGGGTACAGCAGGTTGGTCACCGAGAGGGACGAACTTCTTGTCAAATTGGGGGCTGCTAAGTCGTCATGTGACGAGCTGAAGGTGGCACTGGAGGCTGAAACGAAGAGGCTGCGGGATCGTCGCGATGACTATGGGCATTACGTAAAAATTTCTGCTTATCGCCATCTCACTGGCCGTGCTCAGAGGCTCTTGTCGAAGCACAAGAGTTATGCTGATGCGTTCGAGTCTTCTCGTCTGAGGTTTCTGGAGTATAATCAAGCCGTCGGGAATGTACGCATGTTGGACACACTCGTCGCAGATGGCCAAATATCTCTCCTAGCTGACGGGGTGGTTGAGGGGGTTCAAAATATGGCTGCTCAGCTTAAGGAGGAGGTCGGACAAATCTTCATTCCCGATATCGTTGATGGCGACTTTAACATGTCCACATGTTCCTTCGACAAGGCGTCATGAGTGGGAGGACCAGGCGTCCAGCGATGAGGAAGAGGAAGCGGGGAATGCCGTAGCGATGGAAACTCCCGGTACTGAACGAGTGGAGGTACAGGACCATGAAGTTGTCGGCCAGGAGGGAGATGGCGGTGGGCGGGTCGACGCTCGAGCAGAAGGAGATGAAGGTGGTCGAGTCGTCGTTCAAGGGGAACAGCAGGACGAGCAGGTATCTACCCAGGAACAAGGGGGAGGTTCTCCGGTCGCCGGTTTGGTTTGATGGGATCGTAACCATATTGGGGTCGGCTCCGAAAATTATCTTGTTGTCGTGTTCAAGGGGTCGGCTCCCTTTATTATCTTGTTGCCGTGTTCAGGGGTCGGCTCCCTTTTGTTCGTTCTGTGTTTGACTCGCCGTTTATGGGGGTCGGATCTTTGTGAACCTTTATCCATTTATTTGAATTAGTTTCTTTTTATCTGGCAACCTCTATGATTCGTGTCCATCACTTAATGGGTGTGATTTCCGAGGTGTCTCTTACTGGTCGCTTGTCTTCGGAAATTGTGCATTTTATTATATAAATAAGCCTCAACTCTACCCAGCTCATTTCGGGTGTTTTATTTTGTTTGAGTAATTCATTGTTTTTAGGTCGGAGAAATTGCTCTTATGCCTGTAACAACGAGTTCGGCGTGGCTACGAAGTGCGCGAGAGCGACTTGCTGTGAGATGTGAAAAAGTAATTCGTTCGAAACTCGACTACTACCATGCTCGTATCCAGAGGCTAAGGGCTTATATCATTTCCCCTCATCATTCGTTCGAGCGCTATTTCCACTTATGTTGCATAGATGGAACCGTGGAGTGTCTCAAAATTTTGATCAACGGGGGGCTCTTTGTTCCGAAGTGGAGGTGGGACCGATTGCTAGAGGAGCGCTCTCGTCGTGAGGCATCGTTTGCTGAAGTGAGGATTCCTACCTTGAGGTTATTGGTTGGAGACCGTTTGAAGATCGTGCGGAGATTGACGCTTTCCGAGCTCGTATTGACGTGTTGCGTCGCTACATTTTTCAGCTAGAAAGCACGAGTCACTACTTCAGTGAGAGCAGTCGTTCTGAAGGGATTTGCGCGTATCTCGAAGAGATGGTCGCTAGGAGTGCTGACGTTCCGGGGGGTCGTGCTGAAGGATGTGAAGGCGTCGTGCCGTTATTGGCATACAGCGATCGGCGGGTTGGAGTTTAACGAACCTACCAACGCCGATCTGGGAATTGAATGATTGGTTTTGTATGCAGTGCTCGCTCGTCGAGTTTTTTTTTTGTATTTCTATTTGTGGTATGTGCCGGAATGGGGTCGGCTCCCGTATCAAACTATTGTTGATCTCTGAATCAACATTTTTTGTTGATTTAACGTATCCCCTCCCTTTTATTCGTTCTTTTTACTGTTATAAGCTGGTTAGATACGACGTGCGATGGGCGGTTTATTCTTATTACAAGTAGCAAATCGATTTTATCAGGTGCGACTTATGATCGGCTTAAGCCTGTTATAGGAGTTTCGACTCGGCTAATTTTATACAATCAGGTGCGACTCATGATGATCGGCTTACCCCTATAGTGCGAGTTGCGACTCAGCTTAAATAATACGTCGGAACGTCGAGTCGTTATCTGGCCAGATTAACGACTAAAATAGTTTGTGAAGTCGTTTGCGGATGATAACAATTCAAACTTGATATGATAAAGAAAAGGAGAATATATATTACTAGCAGTTGTGTCCCGTCAGACGGGACTGCCTACGTACCCTCCGATCCGGAGGGATCAAGCCGCTCGTAGTTCATATTACATGATTTTTCGAATTTAGAAAGAGTGAGCTAGTATAGCCGAGCTAGTTTTTTTTTTTAGTAATAGTAACGCTTTAGATGCATGGAGTTCCAAGATCTGGGTACCGGCTCACCGTTCATTGTCAAAAGCTCGTACACGCCGGGATGGACGACTTTGGACACCTGATATGGACCTTCCGAGTTTGCTCCCATTTTTCCAGTGTTTGGCTCAGCGGTATTCTCGAAAACCTTTCGAAGGACGAGGTCTCCTTCATTAAAATATCGGTTATGGACTTTCTTGTTGTAGTACTTGGCCGCGGTGAGCTGATAATTCTGAATTCGCAGAAGTGCCTTATCGCGTTCCTCTTCCAGCTCGTCGAGTCTGTCTAGGAGCATCTAACTGTTGAGTGCGGTATCTTGGATGAGCATTGTTCGTTGAAGACTCGTACTGCCGACTTCGGCAGGCGCCATTGCTTCCATGCCATAGGCCAAAGAGAACGGAGTTCGGTTGGTGGCTTCCCTTGGGGTTGTTCGGTAGGACCAGAGTACGCCATCGAGTTCGTCGGCCCAAGCACCTTTCTTGGCATCCAACCTTTTCTTCAGGCCGTCGAGTATAGTTTTATTCGTTGCTTTGGCCGGTCTGTTCCCTTGTGGGTATCTCGGCGTTGATTTCATTAACTTGTTTCGCCATTTTGCGCAAAAGTCTTCTAATTGCAGAGAGATGAATTGCGAGCCGTTGTCGATAACTATCTCGTAAGGGAGGCTGTGACGGCAGATGATGTATTTCCATACGAAGAGCTGGACGTCCTTGGCCTTGATATTGGTGTAGGACTCGGCTTCGACCCACTTGGTGAAATAGTCGGTGAGGACGAGGATATAGCGTTTCAGTCTCGAAGCAGGTAACAGGCCAATAATGTCTCTCGCCCAACGCATGAAATGGTACGGGGCTATGCCGACTCGCAACAATTCGGTCGGTTGATGGATAATGGGGGCGTGTCGCTGGCACTTCTCGCATTTGGCGACAAACTTTTCACAATCGGACATCATCATCGGCCAGTAATGGCCATGCTTTTTGATTCATAGTGCCAATGCTCGTCCTCCTGAGTGATTACCTTTAGCGCCTTCGTGAGTTTCCATCATGACTCGCTCTATGTTGTACCCGTGTAAACACAGCAAGAGGGCGCCTGATGCGGTCTATCGGAGCAATTGTTCCTTCATTAAGGTGTAGTGGTCGGCCTTTGTTTTCAATCACCGTTTGGCCCACTAATCCGTTGGTACGTCGCCGTCTGCAAGATAGGCGCGACTCTCGACCCGCCAATTTGTCTTGTCGTCGTCCGAAGAAGGTTCGAACTGTCGTCGCGAGGTCACGGTTCTCCAGGTGGTCCTGATCTCGTTGGGCTGGCGAAGAGCAAGGCAGGTTCGTGCGCTAGTTTCTGCTTTACTTGGCATGTCGATGCTTTCCACTGGGATAATCCGTCGGAGGTCAGGATCTGATGTTGACGCGAGTGCTGCTTAGGCGTCAGTCGGGGCTTTGTTCCCTCTCGGGATCTTAATGAGTTCGAACTCGTCAAAACGCTTAGACAGGATCCTAACCACGTCGAGGTTGGCGGCCATTGGTTCGGTTTTAGTATCGTATTCACCACTGAATTGGCTAGCGAAGAGTTGAGAGTCACAGAAGGATCTGATTCGGTTGATTTGCATCCCGCTGGCGAGTTTGAGGCCGGCGATGAGCGCTTCATACTCGGCAACATTATTGGTTGCCTGGAACCGAAGGTGGCAGGATTGCTCCAAAACTTCCCCGGTTGGAGATGTTAGTCGAATTCCGACGCCAGCGCCTAAGTGAGAAGACGCACCATCAACATGTAGGATCCACTGTCCATCCGTCGGTTTGGAGGGTGTTGGCTCGACACCTTCCAAAGGTAGTTCAATTAAGAAGTCGGCCAATACCTGGGACTTAGCGGCTGGGCGGGTGCGAAACTCGATATCATACTCGCTGAGTTCGATTGCCCATTTGGTTAATCGTCCAGATTGGTTTGGACTGTGCAGTATATATCGCAATGGTTGGTTGGACAGCACTACGATGGTGTGCGACTGGAAATACGGTCGGAGCTTTCGTGCCAAAGTGACGACTGCCAGGACAACCTTCTCGAATGTTGGGTAACGAGTTTCAGCATCGTCGAGTGACTTGCTTATGTAAAAAATAGGTCGTTGCTCTCCACGGTCGTCATTGACGAGCACTCCACTGACCGCTGATGCGGAAAATGCGATGTACAAGAATAAAACTTTGCCGAGCTCAGGCTTTGCAAGCACCGGAGGTGTTGACAAGTAACTCTTCAGTTTCCTAAATGCATCGTGGCAGTCCTCGTTCCACTCGAACTTCCCTTTGGTTTTGAGGAGTTGGTAGAATGGCAGGCATTTATCTATTGATCTGGATATAAAGCGATTCAGGGCGGTAATTCGTCCGATTAGTCGTTGTACCTTTCTGGCATTCTTAGGCGAGGGAAGGTCGATGATTGCCTTGATTTGATTTGGATTCGCTTCAATTCCTCGCCGAGTTACCAGGTAACCCAAAAACTCCCCTGATTTGACTGCGAAGGTGCACTTGGCCGGATTCAATTTCATCCCGTATTTATTCAGAGTATCGACGCATTACCGGAGATAGGTGATATGGTCGCAGGCGCGCTGTGACTTGACGAGCATGTCGTCTATGTATACTTCCATGGTCCTGCCGAGTTGTTCAGCGAACATTTTGTTAACTAGCTGTTGGTAAGTTGCTCCCGCATTCTTTAAACCGAAGGGCATGACCTTGTAACAGTAGGTTCCCCTTTCTGTGATGAACGACGTCTTTTCCTGGTCATCCTTGTGCATCAAGATTTGGTTATATCCCGAGAAGGCGTCCATGAAGTTCAGGAGTTCGTTGCCTGCTGTTGCTTCGACGAGCTGATCAATCTGAGGTAGTGGGAAACTATCCTTTGGACAGGCTTTGTTAAGGTCGGTAAAATCCACACAGACTCGCCATTTCCCGTTCTTCTTTTTGACGACTACCGGGTTAGCTAACCACTCAGGGTACTTTACTTCCACGATGGACCCGGGACCGAGGAATTTTTCAACTTCGTCGTTTACTACTTGCGACCTTTTAGGGCCTAGCTTGCGTCGTTTCTGTTTGACTTGCTTATGCGTCAGATCGGCATTGAGCTCGTGGGTTGTGACGGTCGGATCGATTCCTTTCATGTCAGTCACATCCAAGCGAACGTCAAGGTATTTGTTTTGAGAAAGAGGATCAGCTCGTCGCGCATTTCTGGAGATATCTTTGTTCTGATATTCACACAACGCTTCCTATCAGTCTCGTCGAGACTTACTTCCTCTGTGGCGGCGACGCCCTACTAGATTGGGATCAGTTTCCCGTCGGTCGGTGATGAGCTGTCGTCGCCGACCCGCTGCTTTGATTGCTTTAATTTCTTCGCTGTGCGAATCTTATGCTCAATCAAGAAGCAGGTCCTTGCGCTTAGCTGGTTGCCGTGCAACGTGTACACGCCTTTTGGGGTTGGAAATTTGATGCATTGATGGTACGTCGACGGGATTGCCTTCATCTTGTGGAGCCACAGGGTTCCAAGGATAACATTGTAAATAGTCGGCTTGTCGATGATGGGAAATCGGAAATATTTCGCCATCCCCCCGACGAAGATTGGCAGATCAACGGTGCCGACCGACATGATATGATCTCCGTTGAAACCGGTTAAAGAGTAGCACTCTGGCTTGATATCACTTTTGCCGACCTGCATTTGTGTCGGGACATTCCTGAAGATCACATTGACCGGGATTCTCGTAACCTCACTTTCGCCGATCAAGAGTTCGACGACCAATGGGTTGTTATGTGGGAGATCTAAGCCTTCCAGATCGCTATCGTCAAAGGATATTGGTGTGTTTTAGGAACTGATCCTAGATGGCCAGGATTTCTTCATTTCGGCTTTCTTAGTGTAATCCCATATTGACCTGACCGAGTCATTGCACCATGCGAGCCCTCCCATGATCATGTTTATCCGTCTTATTACTGGGGGACGTTGGTCGGGTTGATGATCAGTGCGTGGTCGTTTGCCATGATTGACGTCGTTCGGAACTTCTATCTCGTCCTCACTTTGGTCGGCGAGTGTCTTGGAGTCTTTAACAAATTTTCGGGTGATGTTTTTGGCTCGTTTGGTGTCGTTTTTTCCGGGTCGGGCTGTCTTGTTCTTGTCGGAATCGACCACTATTGCCCCCTTTTTATACCGCTCCATTAGAATCGTCTGGACGTAGCGACACTCTTCGGTTGCGTGGGTCGTACTTTGATGGAAATCACAGTATTGAGTCGCACTATTCTCACCCCCTTCCTTCCTAATGTAATTATTCTCGCCGATCGCGAAGGTTTGACGAGTTCGATCTTGGTTCCGGGAAAAATGTTGTCGTGGCTCGATGTGTTCGACCTTTGGAGCTACGACTATTGGTTGCTTAGTTTCAACGCCTGTTTCTTCGGCATGCTTCTTGGCATTGACCGCCTTTTCCTCTTCAACTTTGATATGCTTCGCGGCTCGCAACAGAGCGTCGGCTATGGTTTCTACGTGAGTCAAGGACAGTTCCTCCTTAAATCGAGATTCGTACCACAGCGCATTTTTGAGTGCGACAATGGCTGTAGCGTCCGGAATCCAGACGTTAACGACGACTTCTTTAAAGCGTCCGATGAAGGATCGAAGCGATTTGTTTCGCTCCTGGGTTAGGGCGTACAAGTCGGCATGGGAATTCTTGTTTTCCATCAAAACGGAGAATTGCTTCAGAAACTCGGTTATTAGATCCTTGATACTGTCGATCGACCCGGATGGAAGTCGTGAAAACCAACTCAGAGCAGTACCTGTCAAGTGCTCAGCGAAGACTTGGCATGCCCCGACATCATACTCTATCGGGCTGAACTGCAAGGGGCCGAGAGCTACTCCAAAGGTAAGCAGAAAATCCCGTGGGTCGACTGTTCCGTCATAGTAGCCCAGCCTTGGCTTGACTGCTCGTTTTACTGGTGTGGTTGCGAGTCTTCTAGAGAATGGCGTCCGCTGTGTTGCTTCGAGCATTACATCTACCTCGGGTGCTTTGCTCGTCGCTTTATGGAATGTGATTTCCATTTCTTGCATCGTCTCTCTAATTTCTCTCAGCTCAGCGTCCTTCGCCCTTTTGTCCTGTTCGTCATCGCGCGCGGTGGGATTTCGTTCAAGGCTGCTAGCTTGCGCATGCGATCCTCGCGTCGTTCTTGCTGAGAGAAAATTCACCGGGTTTTGCTGGATGGTGTGGAGGTGATTGATTTCCTCCTGAGAGCTGATTTGTGCTGAGATCAGCGCGTTTAACCGGGTGTTGGTTCGTTCTTCTTGCTGGTCGAGACGCGTTAAGAATCCACGGAATAGCTCGTCTATACTGGAGACGGGCCGACTGTTGAGCAAGGTGAGTTGTGTAGGGTTCTGCGCCGGCTCTGTGGTCGTCGGGCTTGTTAGGTTGGTCGCGATGACGAACGTTTCTGGACTTTCCGCTGCTACGGCCTTTCTTGGAGCGTCCGGAGTCGGGAGGACTCCTTGGTCCACTTGGTCCATCGCAGGAGTCATCGTTCCCCCCGACGAACTGGCTTCCTTGTTTCCTTCTTTGGCGATTATAATCATCTCGTCTAGCTGTTGCAGGTTCGTTCTTTAAACTTTCAAAGAAGATTTCGACTTGGCTCCCCCTACCTGGCACGCCAAATTGTTGATGTCCAAATCGGTCACAATTTAAGTATTTTAGTTCGGTAAAAAGGAAGGTCGAAGTGTTCTTTTATTGATCGGTGTTGAGGCACAAAAGGACGAATGACAATTCAATTTAGACGAGTTACTGGTAATAGACGGGAAACAATAGATGAGCTACGAGCTCGTCGGCTTTTTCTTAGTGGATGAGTGCTTGTATTTGTTATCAGTATTCTCTCCCTTTTCGGTCAACCTCTTCTCTCGGACACCGTACACCCATTCTTATAGGGAACTGTGTCGGTTCGTTCTCTGAAAAAATCAAACTGCCCCTCCTTCCTTGGAGATTTATTTTGGGCCTTTGCTGGGCCAGGCCTTTTGTTGGGGTGATGATCTACCCCTAACACAAACCCAAAACTCTTTCTCTCTTCTCTAAAGAACAACAAACACAAGTCTCTGCCACAAAACAACCAGGGGCATCGACTTTTAAGAAGAGAAGTTTAGTCTTTTTTAAACATAGACTAAACCGATGCAAAAAAATAGTGCTTCTTGGAACCCTTCTGGTAATGCTTCTTGAATGGTTGACGAGCCTCTAGGCGGCATAACTGCTACCAAAAACGGTAGACCTGTGAGCTCCAATCCTAAACAGAGTTCTTGAAATTGATCTATTTAGAAAAAGAAATGGGTGCCAAACGCACAATACACTACTGAGCATGGTTCGAATCCGTTTAACCAATTATTCCATCGATCTTCTAGCTGCTTACCATTCTTGCCTTGTGGCTGAGGTAACATCGGACCGGTTAAGAGAACTTTTCTCTGACATTCTCTTTCGATGAAATCACAAAATGTACCTTCGATCTCTGCGCATGTCCTTATGGCGACTACGTCAGAATTCTTAAGACCTGTGGTGACTCGATCAAAGAGAAATTTGCGGGTGTTTGCGAAGAATGAATAGACGTTAGCGTCATGTCCACGTAATGCTACTTTCGGTGAAGGATAACCTGGTGGAGGAGAACCTAATTCGGCACCAGGTGCAAGAAACATAGCTACAAAAGCTGCGAATACGATTTGGTAACTGACACTTTTGATTCCTAGTTCTTTCGCCATTTCTGGAATCCAGTCAACAAAATCGAAGAAGATTAGGTCAGGTTTCAAAGCACGAATCTCAGCTTCGATCTGTCCGCGTAAAAGATCCATGGCATCAGCGAGGACTCTCTTAGATGAGTTTGGCAGATCTGAGGTTGTCTCTGCGCCAACATGTAGACTATCAACTTGAGGAAGAGTAACATGGTAGAAGTAAATGTTGTCTGGGAACAAACTGAGAGCTTCGAGCTGTTTTCGAGCTTTCTTGGGAGACAAGAAAGTAACCCTATGACCTTTCTTAGCTAATTTGTTAGCTAGATGACGATACGGAATCATATGACCAAAACCAAACCATGGGTAAAGAATAGCATGAAACTTTGACCCCATTTACCTTTCCCCAAAATTGTTACAGCCCAAAACGAGATATTTGGATCTTCGAGAGAAGCAAACGAAAGAAATATTTTGTTCCCCCCTAGAAAAGAAAAATATGGTATGTGATCATCTGACGGATGATTTTAGTGGTGAAATTTATCTGTATTATTATCATCAGTGAGAGTGAGACAGTGAATGATTAGTTGGATTAGGTGGGAGTTGATTGGTTTTCATGTTTCACGTGTTAGTGTGATTGTCAAGATTGGTTGTGGTTGTCTTTATAGAAAACTACTTTGATTAATCCTTTTATAATAAAACGGAAGTACACAACATAATTTTATAGACTATATAATTTTAATAAGTTGGTTATAAATAGTTTATAGATTAATTGATAGATTAATTGGTTACAAGTTAAATAGTAGATGCAACCTTAATTTATTTTCGTAAGATTTAATTACTAGAGCACGTTGTTTCCGAAAATCTTAAAGAAAATATTCTAAATAATCATTTGATATCATCTAACTTACCATATTAATTTCCTTTATTAAATTATTCATCAAATAACTTTTTTTGATATCTAACTTAACATATTAATTTGTTAATTATCATTATAATTCACCTCTCATTTATATATATGAGTCTATTTTGTGAAATAAATAAATTATCATATTATTTATTATAATTGAAAATTATTTTTATTTCCGGATATACCATAAATTGAATTTTTAAAAACAAATATAAAATTTTCAATCTATAAAATATACAAGCTTTAGTAACATTATTCTTTAAAAATAATATCTATTGAATTAAAAAATTTCCTGAGTAACGGGTCAAAATTTAATATTTCAATTCAATTTCATATTTTTTTGTTGAATTTTATAATTTTATATAATATAGTAAACTTTAAATCATTTATTTTGAAATATTTTTAAAATATTGAAACTTGATATAAAAGTTAGAAAATATAGAACACTCTAAATTGATTTGTTATAGCAATGTAAATAAATGTCACTATAATATGAAAGAATTTCAAGAAACCAAGTATATTAAAACAAAAAGTATAACAATATATCAAATTACTCATAATATAATAACTCGCTTTTTAAAAACCAAATTTACAAAATTATTTCTTATAATGACATTCAAGTTATGATGTAAAATATACATTGTTGAAATAACTTCACATACATAACTAATACAACATATTAAAATTTTATTTTAAAATACAAAATATAAAAAATTTGTATAAAATAAAATTTAACCAGTGTTATAGTAATGGTACTTATCTAGAATCATTAACAATATAAAACTTACAAAATATGTGTCTTTTTTCAAGCCATCATATTTAGCATATGATTTTATTGCATAATGTTTTATCCAAAAAGGCTTTTAAAAACAATCAAATAAATTATATTTTATATAAAAATTATAATATAAATAAAATGAATTTCAACCCATGCTAAAAAGGCTTTTAAAAACAATCACATAAATTATATTTTATATAAAAATTACAATATAAATAAAATGAATTTCAACCCGTGCTCCAGCACGGACTTAATCTAGTTCAATAATGTATTACCTCATAAAGTATACAATTGCTTAATTCATTAAAAAGGGTATTACCTCATAAAGTATACAAAAATCACGTTTATTTAATTATAAATTAAGATTTCCTAAAATATATGTAAATTATATATTGTTTGAGTATATGATTAAACATGTAGTCATATAAATAAACTGAATGTTTAGTTAAAACTAAAAAACTGTCCACACCATAGTAGCAAAAGTAAAAAAAAAATCAGAAACATTAATATTTATTGGTGTAAATATGATTTAGTTCATATTTGTAGATATTACTTTTGGATATGGCTAAATTATATGTGTATGGTTTTAAAAGCACATGTTAGTTCATATTATTGTCGAATTATACCCAGAACAATCATATATTTTTGTGTGATATATAATATTGTAACTAGTTCTGGGTATATTATCCTGAACTCGAAATCCGAACCCGAACCCGACTCGAAGTAGGGGGTTCAGGTCGGGTTCGGGTAGTGTGTAAAACCTGATCGGATTCAGTACCTCTGAAGTTCGGATACCCGATCGGGTTCGGGTAATATCCGAACCCAAATGCCCACCCGAACTAATCCGAATTAAATGTAAAAATATGTAATAAAAGGGATTTGAACCCAATTTTTTTTAAGGGTGTATTTTTAACCATTTTGCCATCTTAGTACATTTTTAAAACTTAATTGGAGAATTAGTACATTCACTATTTACTACTATTTGATTTACTTCTTAATCTTCTACTAATCATTTTATTTACAAATGTGCCATTGAAATTAAATATATATATATATATATATTATTAAATTACCCCTTGAATCTAATAACTACAATACTATTCAATATATATATATTTTTAATTTTTTTACAAATACAAAAAAATCTATGTTTTTTTATAATTTGATATGCATTTTGTGTAATGATTATATTTGATAATGTTAAATATTTTTTATAAATTTTGTATTCGTACACCTTATTAAGTGTACGGGTGTCTGTACACATTATAATGTGTACAGGTGTCTGTACATGTATCTGTACACATTGTAATGTGTACAGATATCAAGTGTACAAATGAATAATAATACATAAGTTTAATCCGTACAGTTCATTTAGTGTACTTATATATATGTTAATATACATGTTTTTATCTATACAACTGATATATAATATATTCAATATAAATAAAATAAAAATATTTATATGTGTGTAATAAATGTGTACACTAAATATGTTGTACGGATGTCTTTTATGCAGCTACCCTTTTGTAATTTTACACTACTACACTATACCCCACTTTCTTATCTATCTCATATCTATTCTATTACACAGATAGTAAAACTCATCTATTTTTCCAATATAAATAGTAAATGTACTACAATTCCAATAAAATTTTGAAAATGTATTATTTTGCCAACAAACCCATACTTTTATCATAAAGCATCCACAAAACATTTCCCATAAACCTCGAACAAAACAACAAAAATATAAACAAAAGACAAGAAAATCTCACAAACTTAAGAATCTCAATTCTCCATTTCTAAACCATTTTGAAATAGAGAAAGAAATATATCCATCTCACATTTCTTTACACACAAGCCGATCTCCACACCACCGGGCTCATCCCTCCTCTCCGACATAGAAATTGCCTCGTTTCGGTCGATGGACACAATCTCGCTGTTACAAGGTTTCCCCCACCCGAAATCTGACCCGTATAGACCAAACTGGTTCGAACCAGCTACTGACCCTGCCTGTGTACCCGGTTCCACACTCTTTGTTCCATTAATGTACAACTTGCAAATTGTTTCAATCTCTTGTGAACCAATACTTCTTACCGAATCACTTAGCATTTCAACCGCGTTGACATATCCATCTTCTTCCAAAAATACTTCCGCTTTGTAACCAAAGCAACCGACGGGGAACACGCAGTTCCCGAAATACGTATCAGGAACCGGTGGATCTAACCGGTGCCTATAATCAGCAACAAAGATGAAACGCACTGGTCTGTTCACATTTCCCCCACGCGTCTTCACCAAGCATGCCCAAAGATACGCGTTGGCGACAACGAACGTTGACAAGTGAAGCTCAAGATGAGAGCGAGTTGACTCCCTTTTGGCTCGCTCCCTAAGCTTCTCTATATTTTCTTGAGTTAACTCCAGCGTGACCCGGACGACGTCGGGGCTGATCTCCTCGATAGGAGGCAGTTTCAGTGTTTTGAAGCTATCATTCTCTTTTGACAAATATGACAAAAGTTCCAAGATTTTTGCATCGAGACTTGGGGGAACATTGATAACCGTACGATCTAAAAACGGAGTTAAATCATTTGGTAAATCCATGGCTCCATGTTTACAGATGTGAGCCCATGATTTGATAAACCTAACCATTGTTTTGCCGTCCATACTAGAATGATGAGCTGCTATACCAATACAAAACCCTTGGTTAGGAAACAACGTGACTTGCAATGAAACAAGAGACGGTGAGTCACCAAAAACCGAAGATTTGGGCACCAAAGCGCGTATCTCGGTCTCAGGACGTAGCCCTTTTCCAGAAATACAGGAAAAATAAGCATCGCTCTCGGCAACTGTCAATGAGACAGAGTCGTGGGGGGAGACGACGATATGTGGCTTAGGATCTTGTGGATCCCACGTGAGGCGGCCTGCGAGCGGGAGGTAGTGACGAAGGACGAGAGAGAGAGAGTGCTCAAGCTTGGGGAGGATCACAGAGTAGAAGGCCTCGGGCGATGAACATGTATTGAGTTTGTAGAAGATGACTCTTTCGGTTGGATGAAATTTTAACCACCGTAAGTCGAAGAACGTGAGTGGGTAAATAAGTGGGTCGGATGAGTCATGAGAGGAGTTTCTTGCTGGGTTGACTTGGGAGATCTTGGTTATCTTTAACGCCATTGATGAAGATTAGGCTGCTCATCAGCTCTCTCTAGATCGGATATAAACAAGATTTGTGTCTTTGTATTGGTCACAAAAAGAAATATATATTTTCAAATAGACCTTTCTTAATTCATTGGTCTTATATAATATATCACGGACTCACGGTAGATCCACGTTTGCCGCAAAATAAAACTTTATTAATTTACAAATCAAATAACTATATCAAGTGGAGTGAAATAATATTTAGAACTGCAGATTCAGACCAGCTAGTAACATGTGTTTGGCAAGGATTTTTTAATAGATTTTGTGATGGAATTTAGACTATTATAGAGATGCTTCAGTATCAATGTAGTGAACTTCCCACAATTTTAAGATGGCTTTTCTTAAATATGTTGGATAACCGCTTTAATTCAACTTTTTTTTTTTACCTCAAAATTAACTTTATGTCAAGTAGACAAAGTTTAAAAATTCTTCAAAGGAAAATGTTACGTCTACCAAGAGGCAAGCCGCAAGCGCACATGTGATTAGTTTAAAAGCATGCAGAATTTATGTCGGTTTGTGACAGTCAGTTTTATTTTAACGGTTTGTGACAGTCATTTTGAAATATGTTGTATTTGAGAGATGCGCAGGACTCAAATTGTAGAGTTCTTTTGGAGTTAGGCACACCAACTCCGTTGAGTTTGGAGATTTTGTCACTGATCGGAAATCTGACTTTAATAAAGGGATTAGGCTATGCCTGCAAAAAATTGATCATCACTTGTAAGATGAAAGCTGGGTCGGCAACTGTGAAGATTATCGATCACCACACGGGTCTTCCAGAAGAGCCTACGATAAGCAACAACAACGCTAAATACATGATACTATTATTTCTAAATCATAATTAGCAGAGATATAAAAGTGTCCATCTCCCTTTTTTTTTTGTTTTCTCTTTTTTTACTCTTTTATTATTTCTCTAAATCATTTAATTAGGATTATATATGTTAATATTATATCACCAATATTTAATTATATTTTTAAGAATCTTAAATCTAAAACACAAATATTGATACAAATAAAAGTCTTTTAAGTATTTATAATATTTTGGTTATGTAATAGCCAAATTCAATAAGTTTATCTATTGTGATATAATTACCTTATGGATAGATTACTCTCAGTTTCTTATCATGTGGATATGAACACATATTAACACCAGTTATTTTTGCTGATAGAATTCTTCGGTGTTCACCATTGTAAAACTTTAAACCCCCTTGTAGATCCTTTTATAAACCTATATAAAATCCTTTTAACCCCTTAGGTCATGTCCAATGGATAGAAACACACTAGATTTCTCAAACACAATATTTTATTATTTTTAATTATTTATTTAAATTTTAAATAAAAAATTAAAAATTAAATCAATAATAGTTTAACACATGTTAGATGGATGTCAGCAACGTTTCTGAAGTTGCTCTTCTGAGAAACGATTATGAATCTCTCTCTTTCTTTTAAATATATATATATATATATATTTTGCTGAGCAACCTTTCCCGCTTCTCCCACTGGATTTGCTTTTATAAATTCCTTTTAGAACTCTTATAAAGTCCTTTAAATACCTTTGTAAACTTTTATTTTGATTGCTAAATTTTTATATCTAGGAATTAACCCGCGATAATTAATTTTAATCGTAATTAATTTTTTACAAAATCTTAATTAATCACTTAATTAGATATACCTAATATTCTAATGTTTATTGTGTCAACAAATTAATGAGATTATGATTTACATGAGTTGTAACACTTCATGATATTTTATATTTATATTAATAGTGACTCAAACTGTCTTGATATATAATTTCGTCAGTAATATTTTGATATTTTTATAAGTGTAAAGGTTCATAATATTTTTAACCTTTTTAGAATGTAAAATTTATTATATTCGGAATAATCAAATGGTTGGCCTAAAGTGTGACATCCCGGTTTCAGAGACTTGCGGAGAGGTTTAAAAGAATTGATTATACCATCTATGTTATCAAAGTGCAATTATCTTTACGGTCAAAGATCTTGAGAGAACTCTACAATTAAGCGTGCTTCAGCTGGAGTAGTTTCAGGATGGGTGATCTTCTGGGAAGTGACTGTCGGAACTGTGCGAGTGAGGACAAAACACATGGAAATATCATATGGTGATTTGTAGGGACGGTAAACAAATCTTTAAAGTCTCATGGACGTAGCAAACTTACTGGCGAATACAGATGGGCTCACGCGCCTAGTGAGAGGACATGAAGCTTGTTTAGGCAAAAATAATCGATTCGTTTAGAGACTACGGAAACAAGAAATAGATGTTGAATCGTCGTTTTTATTGATCAAAGTATCAAGCTCAAATACAAGAATTTAAGGCATAATGAGTCAATTTAGGAACCCTAGTTGTGCTTCGGAATTGAGTCGTGTGGCTATGTTATAGGTCTCTTGTTTTGGCTTCGATTTCGTGTGTTATTGTGCTGATATCGCTCCCTATTTATAGGAAAGTCTCTTTACCCTAATCCTCATGGGATTTGGGTTTGAGTAACCGCGTCTTCATGAGATAAGGTCGTTCCGAATATTGTCTACACGAGATTGAGTCAAATATTTTCTTGATAATGTTGTAGCAAATTAGAGTCGTTCCCAAAGTTCAGTTACGACCCTTATTGACTCGTTGTTTGTCGCTATGGCCTGAATTGGCTTGTTTTTTGATTCGGCCCGTATTGGCTCGATGTTTGCCGTTATGGCCCGTATTGACTCAATGTTTACAGTAACGGCTGGTATCGACTCAATGTTCTAGAGAATGCATAATTATGTATTCTTTATAGAATATATCATAATTATAATAGAATTTATCTACTATAATTTATATGATTAAAATTATGTCTAACTGTTTGTCTCCCCTCCCCCCCCCCCCCCCCCACTCTCTATTTTCTTAGTAAAAATTTAAAGAGTAGCATAGACAAATGTATCATTTTATTAAACCATAAATATAAAGCTAAATATTTGTACAAGTCATGACATACTTTTAGATGTAGCCATTTTCTCGCACTTTATTAATTCGTTCCCTTCCATTAACGATGTCGTGATCCAAATCGTGATCTTGTAGTTTTGTAGTTTTGGGACAATGTTTATCCCATGGCAAGACCTGTGACAATGTTTGTCATCACCAGTTTATCAAATTGACTGGGCATTGGCTTTATATTGACAATTTTGTCATAGCCAATTTAATGAATTGGTTCCACATTGACTCAACAATGACAATTTTGTCATAGCCAATTTAGTGAATTGTCTTCCCATTGGCTCTAAAACGATATAGTAGTCATAACCAATTTCTTGAATTGGCTACACATTGATCCCGCATTGGCTCCAATTTGTCAGTTTAGCCTTAGTCAATTATCACATTGGCTTCACATCGACTTCACATCGGCTTTTAAAATGATAAAGTTAGCGTAACCAAAATTACATGAATTGGCTACAACTTGACTTCACATTGGCTCTAATTCTTTGAATCAGATAGACGGTTGACTCAGTGTTGGTTTAATTCGACATTTGGCCATATCCATTTTATCGAATTGGCCGCACTTTGGCCCCAGATTGGCTCTAAAACGCCAATGTGGTCTTAGCCAATTTCTTGAATTGGCTACACATTGACTTCGCATTGGTTCAGAAACGACAGTGCAGCCATAACCAATTTCTTGAATTTGCTACACATTGACTATACATTGGTTTTCAATAGACAATGTGGTTCCTAACCATACATTGGCTTTAAATAGACACCGTGGTTCCTAACCAATTTATTGAATTGGCTTCACATTGACGAGTTTGTCACAGCCAAATTATTGATGCCATGATCATGATATGATTCAGGTTCGTGACCCAATTCTCGTGTCATTCTAACGAGTTCAACTTTCAAGCGTTTCACATCGAATTTATTGTTAGCAAGTGTTTTGCTGTCAAGTTCATAAATCTTTTACCCAACCACCAGGTGGATACAAAATTCGTTTAATTGCCTTAGCGACATCTCGCTAGTAGGTAAGTATGACACCCCGGTTTCAGAGATTTGCGGAGAGGTTTAAAAGAATTAATTTGGCCACCTATGTCACCAAAGTGCACTTATCTTTTTCGGTCAAGGGTCATGAGATAACTCCACAGTTAAGCGTGCTAATGCTGGAGTAGTCTTAGGATGGGTGACCTTCCGGGAAGTGACTGTCGAATTGTGCAAGTGAGGACAAAACACATGGAAAGATCATGTGGTGATTTGTAGGGACGGTAACAAGTCTTTAAAGCCTCCCGGACGTAACAAACCGACCATCGGATATGGATGGACTCACGGGCCTAGTGAGGACGTGACGCCCATTAAAGAAGGTGGACTCATGGACTGGGATTAGACATGAGAGACAGTAAGAGGTGGCGGTCGGGGCATTACAAGTGGAGGTGAATTTTGATACCCCGGTTTCAGGGACATGCAGAGAGGTTAAAAATAATTGACTTAGCCATCTATATCACCAAAGTACACTAATCTTTTCGGTCAAGGGTCCTGAGAGAACTCCAGAGTTAAGCGTGCTTGAGCTGGAGTAGTCTCAGGATGGGTGACCTTCCGGGAAGTGATTGTCGGAACTGTGCGAGTGAGAACAAAACACAGGGAAAGATCATGTGGTGAATTGTAGGGACGGTAACAAGTCTTTAAAGCCTCTCGGACGTAACAAATCGGCCTTCAGATATGGATGGCTCACGGGCCTAGTGAGAGGACGTGAGGCCCAATGAGGACGTGAGGCCCATTAAGAAAGATGGGCCCATGGACTGGGATTGGACATGAGGCCCACTGAAAGCTGGCAGTCGGGGCGTTACAACAAGTGCAGTGAGTGTTTTGCCTTTAGGTGATTACCCAATTTTTGTAGCGAGCCTATCGTTCACATATTCGTGTAGCAATGGCCTCACTACTATATGAACAACTTAAGGACCATGTCCTGTGTTGTAAGTAATGTTTATCTTGTATCGTGACAAGCTTCACATCGAATGACATGATTTTGTTGTCTTGCAACAAGATTTATAGCCCATGTTCATGACATGAATCCTAAGTTTTAGTAGAGAACGTCTTGAAGATTTGTGCATCAAGTGTCTCACCATAAGATTCTTGTTAACGAGTGTTTCGTTGTCGAGTTTTTGCATCCAGTGATTCGTCACATAATTTGCTAGCACCTGCTTCCTCAATTGGTTAGCAGTGACTATCATATTGAAAAATACTTTCTCAATGGGTAAGCATTCGTAAACTTTTCAAGTCTGTCGATTCATTAGCATTGGTTCTCCAAGGGTAAGCATTTTTCTTCTGATTTTTTGTCATCAGCACATGGCTACCAAGTTGACAAAGTATACTCTCATAATGGGTAATGAGCTACTAAAAACTTAGTTATTTTATATCAAAATCTATCAATGTTAAAAAAGAAGTAAAACTAGAACTAAAAACAAAAACGAATAATAACTTATAAAACCTTTCAATAACCTGATATCACCATGCCGTAAAAATCGAAACGTCGTTGACGTCTTTGTCATTTTGATGAGTTGCGCTCCTCACTTTCAGTTTTGTTTAAAGTTTGATAAGGTTCCTCACCATTACATATGACTCCAGTGTATTCGCTTCAATGTCTTTGGTAAGGCTTATCATCTCGTGTTGATATTTTGTTTCTCACTACGCGAGAGTTAAAATGTGACGAATGTTGATGTCGATACGATGTATTTTCTTCCCATTTTATTTGTGCCCATGCCCGCGAGAGCATATTTTCCATGGTTCTGCATTGATACTTGGTAAGTTCTTTGTACAAGTCACCATCATGAAGTAAACATCTCTTGAATGCCGATATGGCAGTAGACATATTGCAATTTGGTATCGACACCTTCTCCTTGTTGAATCGTCCCACTTAGGCACGTAACGACTCATCTCTCTTCTGTCGTACCTCATAAAGGTCATCCGCTGTCTTTTCGAGGTTCCTGGTGCTTGCGAATTGTTCGATAAATAGATTCGTCAATAATGCAAACGAATTTATTAACCCGTTTGGCAAGTTGATAAACCACTGAATCGCAGCCCCCGTAAGGCTTGAGACAAATCCTTTGCACATGGTAGCTTCTTGATATTCTCTTTGAATGGCTATCGTGAACATTCGTTGTTTGTATTGCGCTATGTGGTTATCCGGGTCGGATGTTCCATCATACATCTTCATTGTTGGTAGCACGAATTTTCTAGGCATCTTAGTGAGTGCGATTTCATCAGAGAACGGTGTGTCAGCATAAGAGTGTAAGTTTCTCTTCCGGATTGGCTAAGCTACACCTGGTAGTCGTTCGATCATCGCTTCCATCTCTCCAAAACGTTTGTTGAACATTGCTTCCAAGTAGGCAAATTTTCCATGCTCGATTCCTGTCATCCGCGGTGTGTTGACAACTCCTTGTTGATCCATATTTTCTTCTCGGATTAGGCTTCCACGTGCTTGCCTTGTGTCAGGGTTTCCTCCGCTGTTCTCTTCCTGATGAGGAGTTTCCTGCCGTCCGTCTTCCGCTGTGGGTGTTCGATTATTGGTTCTAGGCGTTGAGTTAAGGTCTTGCATCCGATTCACTTGCACGCCACAAAATCTATTGATTGCTTCGGTAAAAATTCTCCCTGCTGTCACTAGTGAGGCGTTCTCCTCCCGTAGCCTAGCATTATCTGCCTCGATCTGTGTCAGCTTATGCACTACCTCGTTCAGCTTAGTAGTTAGGGCTTCAAGCTGAGCAGCGACATTCACATCGATGTTAGTTGTGTCACCTCCGTTTCCCATCATCTCACGTAGTTTACTCTAGCCCCTCCTTCTAGCGCCAATTGTTTGGACAAAAATAATCGATTCGTTTAGAGACTACATAGACAAGAACTAGATGTTGAATCATCGCTTTTATTGATCAAATTATCGAGCTCAAATACAAGAGTTTAAGGCAAAATGAGTCAATTTAGGACCCTAGTTGTGCTTAGGAATTGAGTCGTGTAGCTATGTTTTGGGTCTCTTGTTTTGGCTTCGATTTAGTGTGTTATTGTGCTGATATCGCTCCCTATTTATAGGCAAGTCTCTTTACCCTAATCCTCATGGGATTTGGGTTTGAGTAACCGCCTCTTCATGAGATAAAATTTTTCCAAATATTCTCTACACGAGGTTGAGTCAAATATTTTCTTGATAATGTCATAGCAAATCATAGTCGGTCCCAAAGTTCATTTACGACCCTTATTGACTCGTTGTTTGTTTCTATGGCCCGAATTGGCTCAATGTTTGTTGTGTCGGCCCGTATTGGCTCGATGTTTGCCGTTATGGCCTGTATTGACTCAATGTTTACCGTTACGGCTGGTATCGACTCAATGTTCTAGAGAATGCATAATTCTCTATTCTTTATAGAATATATCATAAATATAATATAATTTATCTACTATCATCTATATGATTAAAATTATGCCCAACAAAGCTCATTAAGGAAGGTGGGCCCATGGACTCGGAGTGGACATGGGCCCACTGAGAGGTGGTGGTCGGGACGTTACATAAATAACTAAGTTAAAGCGGATACAAACTTATAAATTTAGATGCTTGTTAAGTTAATATGGCTCTGAATCATTTTCAAATTTAGTCGATGTGGGACGTTAGACACAACTATTTTTTTTTTACAAACCTGTTTTATATGTGTAAATACATAAAAATGATTTAATCAAAAGGAGAGGAAATATTAATATCTACACAAATTTAATTAGTTTTAATTTAAAATATACAATAATGTGTTAAAGATAGTTATGCAATTATTTCTAAATAACTATTAAAGGGAAAATAAAAATTTTAAATGGAAAAAATGTCAAAAAAAATCATCAACTTTCAAATTTAGGAAGAAAAAAACATGAACTTTCGAAGTGTCGTTTAAATCCTAAACTTCTTGTTGACTTTTCAATAAAATATCTAAGTTTCATTGATCTGGCTATTTGAAGCATGATTTTAATTTCCGTTACAATAACGGCGTTAACTTCTGTTAGCAGTCTCTGTGTGGCATTTTAATGTTTATAATCGACTTCGTTTTAAAAAATTGAAAATAATAACTGAAACCAATAATGATAGAAACCCTTACCTTGGATTTCCATAACAAGTACTCTGCCATTGAGCTATGATAATTGTGACAACCCGTCCCGCGCACCCCACTATCCCCCGCTAGCTGCCCCAACGGACCGTCCGTGGACCCTTTGCAGGTCAATTGGTGACAGCTTGTCATGTGGGAAGGTTGTTAAAGGGTGGGGACCAGGGTTCGAGGAACGTCAGGCGAACCAATAACCTACTGGTGAATTGGGATATCCACAGTGATGGGTTAGAATCGATGCCCTGCAGGGCCAGCTTGGGATCCATTGGGACGGCTAGCGAGTGGCTAGCAGGGTCCACGGACGGTCCGTTGGGGCAGCTAGTGGGATCCGCGGGACGGGTTGTCATAATAATAATCCAAAAATTGTCAAACATAAATATATATATATACCAATTAATTTAAAATAAGAAACAGATCTGCCAAGAGGCCCATGGCTAAGCTCTTCACTTCTTTTGGCTTCCTCTGTAAACTCAAGAAAGAGTTTCTCTCTTCTTATATCTCTTTTGGTCATCACCCCAGATTTATCTAGTTTTCTAATATCCAATAAGATTCGCAGCTTATCGGGTAAATTAGTCCATCGCCTTCTCCGCTGGACAAAGAGGAAGTTCCAACGTTGCAGAGAACCAACTAACCGTATCAGTAAATCAAAGAATGGTTTAGTGCTTTTAGTTTATAGAAATTTATGCGTTCATTCATTGGTTAATTAAACAATGTAGCTCAGTTGGATATGGCTACATGGAAAACGTCTAAGAGGAGCAGGTTCAATCCTAAATTGGTTTATTTTTTGTAGTTTTAGTTTTTTTAAATTGATGTTGCTTTAGTGTTAACAGGAAGTTGCTCCGTTATTGGGATTTTAACGGACATTTAACATCATGTCTTAAATGGCCAGGTAAATGAAATTTAGATATTTTATTGAAAAATCAACGAAAGTTTGAGATTTAAATGACATTTCGAAAGTTTATGTTTTTTTCTTTTCAAATTTGAAAATTCATGACTTTTTTTTATATTTTTCTCAATTTAAAATTGTTAAATCTATTACTACCTCTTGTACTTAAAAATCATAAAGGAGGGTGTATTGAATCTAATCTTATTATATAAAGTTTGATGTCAAAATTACTCATTAACAAGATCACGTGTTAATTGTATCATTCAAATATTGACACATATCAATTCTAAATTTATTAAAATTTTAAAAAACAAAAATGTAAAAATTCAAAACCTACCGTAAAAAAAAGTTTTATATAAAAGTAAAATAGATAAAATAAAACCTAATTTAGCTCCGTCGCTTTATTGTTAATGGAACGGGTTCGAATCCGAAATTGGTTTATTTTTTTCTAGTTTTAGTTTTCTTAAATTGACGTCGCTTTAGTTTTAACGGAAGTTAGCTCCGTTATTGTGATTTTTACGGACGTTAACGTCATGTCTTAAATGGCCGGGTAAATGAAATTTAGCTATTTTATTGAAAAATCAACGGAAAGTTTGGGATTTAAATGATATTTCGAAAGTTAATGTTTTTTTCTTCTCAAATTTGAAAATTCATGATTTTTTTACATTTTCCCAATTTAGAATTGTTAAATCTGTTACTACCTCTTGTACTTAAAAAACATAAAGGAGGGTGTATTAAATCTAATCTTATTATATAAATTTTGATGTCAAAATTACTTATTAACAAGATCGTGACACGTGTTAGTTGTATCATTCAGATGTTGACACATGTTAATTCTAAATTAATTAAAATTTTAAAAAATAAAAATGTAAAAATTCAAAACCTACCATAAAAGGGTTTTATATAAAATTAACATAGATAAAATAAAAACCTAATTTTATTTAAAATCTAATTATAAGATAAATTATATATATATATATCATAAAATTCAAAAGTATAGTATTGTTTACTTATTTTAATTTTAAGTTGCTAATTTTACAAAAAAGGATTACTTTTTATATAAGATAAAAAATGATTGTGAAAATTATACAATTAATTACTGTTTCTAAAAAATGTAAATATTCACCTTTACATAAAGAAAAATATTGTTGAAGTAAAAAAAAATATATATATATATCGTCTTATATTTTTTTCACCTATAAATAATTTATTCAAAAAGACTGGTATTGTAATATATAAGATGAGTATGTAAGATTAAAAAAAGAAAAACAATTATTTTCTATAATTAAAAGTTTATCTGTTTACTTTTATACATTGTTTTTACTTACCAAAAAAATTAAACATATATTCTTTGTTTAATTTAATTTCAATAACTTTGAACTGATCTATAACTATTTTTCTTTAACTTAAAGTGTTTCTATTTTTTTTTAAACCAAACAATAAATTAAAAGGAAATTTCTCGGTTAGTTGCCCAAGCCAGAAGGAAGGGGTTTACAAAAGAAACTTCAGAGAAAAGAGAATGCAAAGTACGGGCAAGACAATCCGCCTTCGAACTTGACACACGCAGGATCCAAGAGATGGAGAATAGTGGGAAAGACTCCAGCGCGTTAAACTCATCGAGCAAGTTGGTGAAGGACGGCCAATATTCAGGGGACTGCACCATAGTGAGTAACTCAACACGTATCCGCTCTATGGCCCACAACAACGCTTCTAACTCTGAATGCAAGGGGAGGAGCTCCGTCTTAGACACTTGGTCCCCAACAAAAAGGTTCGCTCCTCACCAACGCAACACCACCATCCCAATCCTGAACATCCGAAGACGAAGACGGAGCTAACATGACCGCCGTAAAAGAGAGCGCTTATTCTCATACTAACTTATCGCCCAAAGCCTGAGCAATTATATCATTTGTCTCGATCTCTAAACCTTTAAAACCTTTTTTATTTATGGCCTTCCAGATTTTCCATAAAATTTATGGTAATTGAAGAAGTTGATCAGAACCACCATGTTGAGAGACATCCCTCCAGAAAGCAAAATCCAAATTCGAGTACACCTACTTATATGGAAAACCCTCTCATGAGACTGGAGTCGGAGATAAATTCTAAACTTCACACGAGTGAGGGCATTAATAAAAAAATGTGATAAATTGTCTCAACCATAGAGTCGCACCTTTTATACCAAATATTACATTGGACATCTTGGTATATCTATTTGCTTTTAAATATAGTTTTTACTTACTAAAAATACTTACTTTATATTCTTTGTTAAATTTAATTTTATTTTAAAAAGTTTAAATCCGTACATCGGACGGGTCCTAGTCTAGCAAAATATATATATATATATATATATATATATATATATATATATATATATCTCAGATAAAATTTAATAAATATTATTAGTTTTTTAACCAAAATATCCTTTCATCTCCAAATACAAATAAAATAATAAGTGAGGTTTATGCCAAAATCTTCTGATGGCCGATCATTGTGACGAAGAAATGAATGAGACATGCAAAGAAGAAACAAAATGATAATAGATTTTAAGGTTTTTAAATTTCTGGTCTGAGTATTTTAAGCTCATAAGAGGATTTCAAAGGAGAAATAAGAATCACAGTCCAAAGATATTTAAAATATATAACATAATAAGAATTTAAAATGGCCAAAATGCCCAAAACTAACATAATCAGAAGAAGAAAAAAGAAGCAAAGTACATTAGGCAAAAATAAAATATAAGCGAACAGACAAAAGAAATGGAAAAAAATTAAGTGGATCCAAATAAAATTTTCAATTTTCAATTTTTGATACTAAATAGATGGAATGAAAAAAAAATAAAACACAAAGTGATTACAAATACATTCTCTCTATTTTTTTTAATTCAAAATTACTATATTTAACTTTAACCTCTTACTATTTTAAAATGGCGGCGGCCGAGGTCCCAAACCACATTCTGCAAGATCAAATTACCGGAAATCCAACTAGCTAACTAAAACTCTATCAATTTGTTACTTTTAACATTAGAAATAATGAATTTTTAATTCAACAATTGATTGCGTGCGAATACTGTTCAAGTTAATGTATTAACGATTGTTTAGAGATTGTGTATATTTAAGTCAATATGATTATGTATATGGTTGAGGGTTTATTTTTTCAGGGGCTGTGTATATTTAAGTAATTATGATTGTGTAAATATACAATTTTTTATTTGGGTTTTTAGGCGTTGTGTATGTTAAGACCAATATTGTTTTTAAGCACTTGGTAAATGAAAATAATATGTTTTCCAAAAAAAAATTAATTAATTAATCATATCTCACTCTAATTTTTATTCGCATGCATGCATTCTTCTGATCAACAAAAAAAATATATTATTATTTCTTTCTACTAACATGTTTAATGTGGTCACCTAAACAAGGAAAATACATAACATAACTGCAAATAGATAAAAACATAATAAAGTTGTATATGTGTGATAAACAATGTACCCAATGGAAATAAATATAATATGGGGTTTCTCCCGACTTCTTTCTAATGCAGATTAACATATATTTTCACATAATGGTCATTGGAGCTTTTTGCAAATTTAAATTTCAGCGAATCTTATTTACTTTATAATATGAATCTTATTCTTTATATCTGCTAATTTGTTAATTAATCCTTTCAAATATATGACATCCTCACTTTCTTAGAAAAGCTTCATAAGAATCGGATTTGTTGATGATGTGTACTGGTCGAACCCCTCGTCGGTCGGGAAAAAAACCTAGATATCCTTTTGTACTGAGCTGCGAACGCGTTACCCATCTCCTCCGGAAAAGAAGCAAAAAGTAAGAGAGAGTGTGAGCTCCGAGCTCCGAAAGCAAAAGTGCAGAGAAAGTGGTGAGAGAAGAGAGAGGGGTGTGAGAGATGCGAGTATTGGATGTTTTGATGTTAAACTAAGCAAGTCCGCGGGCTTTAATTGGCTCAATATATTATTTTTCGACCGAATCTGTTTTAAAAACAAAAAAATTTAGATGGGTATACCCATTTAAGCCCGTTTATAAATAGATTTTAATTAATTTTAAATAAGTAGTCCGATTATTATTTTTTCTGAATTCTCGAACTAAAACGATGACGTTTATGATTTTTTTAATTTTTACTAAAGTCGTAAAAAAATTATATTATCTTATAAAATAGAAGGATTAAAATCATAATTTTTGTTTATAATTATGATGTCAAACAATAATCATAATACGCTTAAACATTTTCAATTTGATGACATAGGTGGTCAAATCAATTCTTTTAAACCTCTCCGCAAGTCTCTAAAACCGGGGTGTCACATCTCTTCATCTCTCCTTCAATTTTGATCGCTGCGACTAGAATTTTAATAGTTTGGAGTTGTCGGAAAACCCAACGAGAAGAACCAAACCAATATTTGAACCAGCAATTGTGGCTACCTTTTTTATAATCAAATCACCATTGTTGAACTTAGAGAAAAGAAACTCGAGACATAAAAGATGAGGCCTGTTCATCTTCTTCTCTGACCAAACTTAAAATTTACAAAATTGATAGTTATACCCTTTACAATAATTATAATCACAAAAAGAAGATAGATTAAAACCAGTCGCAGTCGCTACTGCATCGACTCATAAACGAACATGGCCTATGTTTTTTTAATATGCATTTGTATGATATTTTTATTTGATAATGTCAAATAATTTTTACCAATTTATTTATCAACTTATACTCTATATATTAATAGAGAAGCACACTTTTGAAAAAACGTATGTATCGCCGCCAGAGAGCTCTATGCACATTTTAGCAAAATATCTTTAAATTTTCTACTTAATTACATAAGCATGTCATTATATTTTTAAAAAACAATTAACTGAATAATAATTATATGTGTCATCATTTCTCACATAAATTTAAATATCACATAATAAAACTAATTAAATAATTACATACTATTTAAAGGAAAAATTTCACTAAAATTTAATTACAAATATACAAATCAAAGTTATATTGATTTCTTAAAATCAATATAAGTAAAATATTCTAAAATGGCTATAAAAACATATCAATTAATATAAAGTTAATAAAAATAAAGAACATATATCCTCTATATATTAATAGAGAAGCACACTTTTGAAAAAGCTAATGTGTTGCTGCCAGTGCCAGAGAGGTCTGTACACCTTTTAGCAAAATACTTTTTAATTTTCTACATAATTACATTAGCATGCTATTATATTTAAAAAACAATTAACTGAATAATAATTATTTATGTCATCATTTCTCACATAAATTTAAATATCACATATTAAAACTAATTAAATAATTACATACTATTTTAAGGCAAAAATTCACTAAAATTTACTTACAAATATACAAGTCAAAGTTATATTGATTTCTTAAAATCAATATTAGTAAAATATTCTAAAATGGCTATAAAAACATATCAATTAATATAAAGTTAATAAAAATAAAGAACATATAACTTATTAAACATATAACTTATTAACATAATCATATAATAACAAAATATTATTTTTTATGTTAGTATTATTACCATAATAATTTAAATAACAAGATTTCAATAGTTATTATAATTGATTATAGATATAAGTATATTATCCCTGAATTATCTCCAACTTATTAAAAGAAATTTAATTCCCAATAAATATAGATTTATATATATTCATAAATAAATANCGCGCACCAATAACCTACTGGTGGATTTGGATGAATAGTTTCATTTCCACGATGACGGGTTAGGATCGATGCCCTGCAGGGCCAGCTTGGGGTCCGTTGGGACGGNTAAATTAGGGGATATCATGATGTATGATTATTTATATATATCTAAGTATGTAAACTAATTATTCTCAATATTTAGTGTCATTATCCATTAAAAATGGAAATATTGATAAACGAATAGGAATATACGTTCTAATTGTATATTCATCTATTTGCTATTAAAAAGGAATGAGACAATAACCCTTATCATTATAAATAAACTTAGTACAAAAAAATCATTATATATTTAAAATGAGTGACTATTAGATTATGCAAAATTGTAATAGTTACTTGATAAACCATAAACAGAAATTTGATTTTTAAAACACACAAAATTATATATTGCCATTTTGGCTATATTATCATGGAACAAAAATTATTACCATTCTGGTTACTTTGGCATATATGAAAATCAAGAAACAATTTCACTTTTGAAAGTGTCTCAATTACTGAGAATGGATTTTGCACACACAACCTTCTCCAAACGTAGCAAATCTAACTACACTACAACACATATTAAATTGGTAGCGACCAACACTTCCCTTTACTAAATGCAATTATGATGCTGGTTTTGATGCAACTACAAACAAGACTACGGCAGGATGGATTTTTCGAGACAACACAGGTGGATCTCTTGGTTGGGGTTCATCGGTACTCCCAAATGCAACAAATCCTCTAGAAGCTGAAGGAAAAGCTTTACTATCTGCAATGCAACAGACTTGGATTCGGGCATCACTTGTGAAAAACTTGTTAAAATACTAAATGGCCATTCATACGACATCTCTATTGATGGACTCTACCATGATATTTTGCTTTGGTCTACATATTTTCAACATGTTGAATTTACATTTGCTAGACGAGAATGTAATAATGAGGCGCATCTACTTGCAAAGAATGGATGTCTTAATTGTAATTTCTAGTCTAGTTGTTTATCTCCCCCAACTTGGTTGTATAAACAGATGTACCATGACTTTCATTATTCTTAAATAAAATCACATTTTCGACGAAAAAAAAAATTAACAAACCGACTACCTTAAAAGATTTAAATAGCCTAATCAAAAAACTTAAATCAATAAATTAGATTATCTTCAGAAATTTAGTTTAGAATTTGATTGTTACTAACATATTATAAAATTAAATAATTAAACAATCGAGTAATTTAGTATATGTTGTTATGGTTACAATTGGTGACAGCTTGTCCTGTGGGAAGGTTGTTAAAGGGTGGGGACCAGGATTCGAGGAACGCCTCGCGCACCAATAACCTACTGGTGGATTTGGATGAATAGTTTCATTTCCACGATGACGGGTTAGGATCGATGCCCTGCAGGGCCAGCTTGGGGTCCGTTGGGACGGCTAGCGGGGGCTAGTAGGGTCCACGTACGGTCCGTTGGGGCAGCTAGCGGGGGGCTAGTGGGGTCCGCGGGATGGGTTGTCAAAAAAATTTACGCGAAAAATGCAGTTTTGAATAAATAAAAAAAAATCTTTAATTACATATTATGTATTTATGTTTGACACAAACAGATATTGGTTCTAGATAATAATTTTACTTATAATATTTTTTTAAATCGATTTATCCCGCACATAGTGCTGGTTGCTACTTAGTTTACTGAAAAGATGTAATAATCTTTACAACTTTTTAAGTGTACAAATATATCGTAATACACACATTTTAATCCGTACAGCTTATTTTAGTGTACATATGTATATTAATATACACATTTCATTCGTACAGCTGAAATGTTTTTGTTCTTCTGTACACCTAATGAATTTTACGGATGCCCTTTTGTTCAACTGCCCTTTTTTAATTTCACACCCTTACACTTTACTCCGCTCTCTCATCTATCTCACATATCCTACTATATTAATTGGAAAGTACAAATATAAAACTAACCTTAAAATGTGTAAAAATTACATTCAATTGCCATTAAAAAAAATAATTAAGCTTAATTAACTAATTTAAATAAATATAATTAACTAAAAAATTAAAAAACACCCACAGATCAAATATTAAAAAATCTAAAAAAGTATTTTCTCTCTCTAATAAATTATGGACGAAATAATTGTTTTAGAAAAAATATATATAAACCAATCAGAATTTTAAAAACTAAGATATATATCCAAGTATACAATACAATTATTTTAGTAACTAAATTCAAAGAATTTGTTAAGATTTCAAATTATGATTCTCCTATCATTTTTATTTTATTTTATTTACAAATTGTTTGGAATTTTCATATAATACTTATGATTAATAAAATGCATATTTTTTTCTGCATATGTTGTCATTTGATTTTTTTTAAAACGAAGATATATTACTCAATGTATGAAAAATGTGTGTTTTAATTTCCACATTGGCGGGTTGGTAAAACTAAATTTATATAGATGATAAATTAATAATTTTTATTTGCTCACAATTATAATATTAAAATTACTATTTTATATTTCTAAAATAATGATGCAAATACAACAAACAAACAATATAAAACTGTTATAATACGTCAAAAATAAAATATTACTTCTAAAATAATTAATATTCAAATAGACTAATAGATTTACTGAACAATCAAAAATAAATATTATCTCAAACAAAGTAACTTTTTTTAAAAAATAAAACAATAAATTTTATTATTATATTATAAATTTTTTTTAAATGTTGATCTGTGCTTTAAGCACGGGATATCTACTTGTTTTCTATTATACAAATAGTAAAAAACACTTCTTTTCAGTTTATAAATAGTAAATGGATAAATGTATATAAATATATATTTTGGATTGAAAAATGGCCTATCTCCCCACAAGTAGGCATGACCACGGTTACGGTTATCATGATTACGATTTATTAACCATCGGTTACGGTTAGAAATTTTGTTTAATCTTAACCGTAACCGTTTAATAAACGGTTTAACGTTACGGTTAAATATGGTTCCGGTTGAAACGATTACGATTATATACGGTTACGGTTATTTGATAATATGATACGGTTGATATTATTTGATGATATTATTTATTTATAATTAATATGTTTATTAATTGTACTCATATTTCTATATATCATATGATTCATATTAAATAAATAATTAGTAGTATATTTTATTATGTTTTTAAAACGGTTATGGTTAACCAATTACGGTTTAACTATGCGGTTAACCAATGGTTTCGATACGGTTACGGTTAATTAACGGATATGGTTAATATAATTTAACCATATATTTACGGTTAACGGTTACGGTTTTTAACCATTTTACACGGTTACGGTCTGGTTACGGTTTAGATACGGTCCGGTTACGGTTCGAAATACGGTTAAGGTTTAATTTTGGTCATGCCTACCCACAAGCAATGTTACATTATCGCATTCATACACAAAACTTATAACTACACAAACTTCTATTAACTTTGACTTTTTGTGACACCCTGGTTTACTAAGAGGTTTAAAAAATTTGATTTGGCCACTTATGTAACCAAAGTGCAATTATCTTTCCGGTCAAGGGTCCTCAGCGAACTCCAGAGTTAAGCGTGCTTGAGCTGGAGTAGTTTCAGGATGGGTGACCTTCCAGGAAGTGATTGTCGGAAGTGTGCTAGTGACGAAAAAACACAGGGAAATATCATGTGGTGATTTGTAGAGACGGTAATAAGTTTTTAAAACCTCCCAGACATAGCAAATCGGCCGTCAGATAAGGATGAGCTCATGGGCCTAGTGAGAGGACATGAGGCCCAGTAAGAAAGGTGGGCCCATGAACTGGGATTGGACATGGGGTCTACTAAAAGGTGGCGGTCGGGGAGTTACAAGTGGTATCAGAGCTAAACACAGACGAGTGTGGAGTCGAGTGGGCTCACACTGTCGAGGGTGATGGTGTTGGTACGCAACGAGGACGTTACGATTTTCTAGTGGGGTGAACTGTGACACTCCGGTTTGTTGAGCGATTTAAAAGAATTGATTTGGCCGCCTATGTTACCAAAGTGCAATTATTTTTTCGGTCAAGGGTCCTGAGAGAACTCCAGAGTTAAGCGTGCTTGAACTTGAGGGAAGTGATTGTCGGAACTGTGCGAGTGAGGACAAAATACAGGGAAAGATCATGTGGGGATTTGTAGGGACGGTAACAAGTCTTTAAAACCGCACAGACGTAACAAACCGGCCGTCGGATATGGATTGGTTCATGGTCCTAGTGAGAGAACGAGAAGCCCATTAAAAAAGGTAGGTCCATGAACTGGGATTGGACATGGTGTCCACTAAGAGGTGACGGTCGGGGAGTTACAATTTTATACACAAACAAAACAAATTCGGTCTAAACCCACAAACCCCACAAAGACCGTTAATATTTTGTTAATACTATGCTGACTAGGATGCTATATAGATAATAAGACAAATACTTAGGTTATATATTATTAAAGTTGGTATCTACATTAAAAAGTTAAAGTAGTATAGTGGTATTTAGTTTTCATATGTACATTTAATAAGACGATTAATATATATATATATATATATATATATATATATATATCAGATTTGAGGAGTAGTGTAAAGAAAGAAAGAAAAAAATAATAATAGTATACTCTCATTTAAGAAAAATTCTAGGGGTGAACCACTTTCATTCACCCCCTCTTAATTAACCAATTAGAATAAAACAATATGTCATGTCATATCATATTTAAAAAAATAAATCAAAATAAAAAAAAAATAAAAAAAAAAAAAATTAAGAAAATAAATTATGTAGATCTTTTATTAAAGAAATTATGACGGTTTGAGTTTATAAAAGAGGATTAGAGTTTAAATTTATAATTTTAAAAATTATATGTCGGTTTGGGTTTATAAAAGAATGGTTAGGATTTAGATTTTACAATTAAACAAAATTATATGTCGGTTTGGGTTTACAAAAGAGTGGTTAGAGTTTATATTTTTGTCATATTACAATTAAACGAAATTATATGTCGGTTTGAATTTATAAAATAGTGGTTAGGGTTTAGATTTTACAATTAAACAAAATTATATGTCGGTTTGGGTTTATAAAAGAGTGATTAGGATTTAGATTTTACAATTAAACAAAATTATATGTCGGTTTCGGTTTATAAAAATGTTGTTAGGGTTTAGATGTAATAATAAAAAATGTAATATTATATTAGAACTAAAACATTTAAAGTTGATTGATCTACATAATTTGTTTCCATATTTAAGATTTGTTTCCTTAAAATTAAGGGGGGTGAATAAGAGACATCTGATGGTTAGCCATTTAATTAACCCAATTACGAAAGACTGGCATTTGCCTATCTTTGAAGAGGTTATGGATCCAGTGGATATACAGCTTATACGGAGTATGGCGGTCAGTAAAACTTATAAACCGGATCGTTTAATATGGCATTTTACTAAATCGGGGAAGTATTCAGTGAAATCAGGTTATCGGTTCGCTCGGGAATTAATCGCGGAAGTTGAATACGGGCCGACGTGTATGGCCCTTCGGGCTCAATCATGGAAACTGGAAGTCCTCCCGAATGTTCAACACTTTTTCTGGCAGATTGCCTCTGGTAATCTCCCAGTGTTGGAGCGGCTCGCATATCGGAGAGTTCGATGTGATACTCGGTGTAAAAATGTGATTCTACAGCAGAGTCTATAAATCACGCTCTTTTTGAGTGTCCTCGTTCGCGAAGGATATGGGAGCTGTCTCAAGTATCTTTAGATCATGAGAGCTTTCCATATGCCTCAATCTATGCGAATTTAGATTTTATTTTTTGGCGGGCATCATCCCAGTCGGGAGTATTGGATATAGCTTTCCATCTCCTCTGGATTCTATGGTCAGTTTGGAAAGATAGGAATAAAAAGGTTTTCCAGGGAATAGAGGCCGAACCAAGTGATATTTTAAATCAGGCAGCTAATGATAAATTAGTGTAGGAGGAGGTCAAATCTTTTTCGGGGAGATATCTGCAACCTCCACTAATTTTGGAGTATAGGCTTCTTTTCCTCGCTGTCAGGTTGAGGTTCCTGGAAAGGCTCATATCCTTTTCAGGGTTTGGGTTGGTGATATTGTAATGGTGAAGATTTGACGCTTCTCCTGGGACAACGAAGTCTTCGACGCGGACCAACCCCCTTACATGCGGAGTTACAAGCTCTGATCTGGGTTATGGAGTCTCTGTTGGCGGCTGGGGTTGACTGTCAAGCCTACGAGACAGATTGTGCAGAGTTACTTGCGATGGTGCAGCTACGCGATGATTGGCCAGATTTCTCGAACATGCTGGAAGATTTCTCTTTGCTCAGATCCTCCATCCCTTCCTTCACCTTGACCAGGATCTCTCGTGAGTCCAATGTCAGGGCAAATTGCCTTGCCCGTTCTTCAAGATTGTTAATTTCTGAAACTTCTTTTGTAAACTCTTACCCTCTAGGTTGGGCAACCAATCTTGGAGTTCATTTTTAATTTATTTAATGTTTGGTTGCAAAAAAAAAAAAGAGATTTACCCCTAGGGGTGAAATCAAGAATTGTCCCTCATTTAATCCTCACCCCCTCAAGTAATACATTAGGCTCTATTGGTAATTTTAACCAAAACACATATACCCCCATTATCCCTCTTATCTCACACATTTTTTTTTTTGATAACAACAACTAGATTGACTCAAATAAGCCATCATGAAGGAACATTGTTTACATAGGTAATCAACGCGGTTAGGACCGAACACGTCGGGCCAATCTGTCTGCAGCACCATTCTGATTACGTGGAATTAACACCAGAGCAAAAGAAGTAAACTCTTCCTTGTCAAGCTGAATCGCGTCCAGATAAGGCTTGAAAGCTGGCCACTCGAGGGCGAAGACACCATCTTCACCAAATCGGAATAGTCTCTAATTTCTATTACACAAAAAGCTAATTTCTTATTTTACCAATTATGAATAGTGATTGTATCAATTCTCCAATTAAGTTTGCAATACATACTCTTTTTGCAAACAAACCCCCAAAAAAACTATTTTACATTAAATGCAACTTAGAGAGTAGAATGTTTTAAATCAGTAGAAAAAAATCAAAGAGACTTAAGGGGGTGGTATTGGATTCTAATTTATGAAGATTTTTGAAGAGGTTAACAAAATCATTAAAAGTGAATAAATGAAAGATTGTTAAAGATTGCTAGAGAGTTTTGTTGATTAGTTTTTAAAAATCTTGTAAAGTCTTCCAAATAATTCCTGTATTTTTATGATATTTTCCATGACTTTATTTTGTAAAGAAAGTGTCTAAAATCATGAATCAATAACGTAATAATTGAACTCATTAACAATTTTATATTCTTTTGTTTTAATTGAATAACACAAAACTTTTAATGACTTTATAGAAGTCTGAATCCAATAACCCAGATTTGTTAAGATTTTAAATGATTTTTTATAAATCACAAACTAATAACACTAAACTTTAACAAAGTTTAACAAAATCTTAAATATAAAACAACAGATTTTACATAACATTTAAAATCTTTAAAACTCCATTCAAATATTAAACCAATAATTCCTACTAAGTATTCTTAACAAGGAAATCCTCTATAATCTGCACAAATCCTTCAAATTCATTAAAAATCAAATAATACCCGTAGATTTTAAAATAAATTTTTAAAATATTTAATTTATATAACAGTAAATTTCATTAGACTTTTTAAAATATACAATCGAATAATATAAGATTTGTAAATTTTATATATATCACTAGATTCAATACATATCGAAAGTTATTGCTTCGCACGATCACAGATTGTGAGTGTGGTAGTATTGAAATTAGAATTATATATACTAAACTCCAAATTTTAAGGGAAGAATGTGAACTACTCCAAATTTGGATATCAACAAAAAAAGTAATACACTTCATAATGAGAAAAGAAGTCATATGATAACCAAATCTGACCAAAAAAACAAAACTTATTTGAAGTTGTCAAAAAGAAGAAAAAAGGTAATTTGATGACACGTGAATAGAGATGACGATTTGGTCGAAGTAGAGAAGATTCATTGATTCAACATTTGCGACTCTTTACTATATATTATTAGTTTACCCATTTGAGACTCCAAAATCAATTTTACCTTCTTCCACAAACGTCACAATGACGCTACACATCACTGAGACTGTCCGAGTCTCCCCTGCCGCCGACTCGGACGCTGTCCTCAACTCAGCCAACTCGCTCACAATCCCTTTAACATTCTTCGACCTACCATGGCTACTATTCCACCCGGTCAAACGAGTCTTCTTCTACAAACTCACCGAGTCGACCCATGAGCATTTCCACTCTATCATCCTCCCTAAGCTCAAGCTCTCTCTCTCCCTTGTCCTCCGCAACTACCTCCCTCTCACCGGCCACATCACCTGGAACACAAACGAACCCAAACCAAGCATCCTTGTCGCTCCAAACGACGCCGTTTTGGTGACTATAGCCGAGAGTGAAGCTGACTTTTCTCATTTGTCCGGCTATGGACAACGTCCTGTCTCCAAGTTACACGCCTTGCTTCCCAAGTTACCTGTTACGGATGACTCAGCCACAGCCTTCTCCATACAAATCACGTTGTTCCCGAACCAAGGATTCTCTATCGGCGTCGCAGCACACCACGCCGTTTTAGACGGGAAAACGTCAAGCACGTTCATCAAAACTTGGGCTCACATCTGCAAACTACAACTTGAAAACATGCCAGAGAATCTGATTCCATCTTATGATCGGTCGGTGATCAAAGATCCGACCGGACTCGATGAAAAGATGATAGAGATGGTGAGATCTCTCAAAGAGGACAAAACCAACGTTGTCTTGAGCTTGACACCGCGTCCGGCAAAAAAACTCGGAGACGACGTTGTCTTGGCCACGCTCGTGCTCTCTAGGGATGACATCGAGACACTAAGGGAGCGAGTCAAGAACGAGTCACCGAGCCTTCACTTGTCCACTTTTGTCATTGCCTACGCTTACGCGTGGACTTGCTTTGTTAAGGCACGTGGAGGAAATGGAGAGAGATCAGTGAGTTTTCTGTTCGTAGGAGATTTTAGAGAACGGTTGGATCCGAAGCTTCCGACGACTTACTTCGGAAACTGTATGTTTCCGGTGGGTTGTTACAACCGTAAGGCGGCGGAGTTTACGCAAGAGAAGGGGTTTGTGACGGCGGCCGAGATTCTTAGTAATTTGGTCAAAGGATTGAGTTCAAGAAAGATAGAGACTATTGCGGACTCCTTTATTGAAGGATTTGGTTTTCAGAGTTGGAGCACACAGTTTGGGACTGTTGCCGGGTCGACCCGGTTGGGAGTGTACGAGACGGATTTCGGGTGGGGAAGACCCGTTAAGGTTGATATTGTCTCTATCGACGAAGGGAAGGCGATCTCGATGGCAGAGAGACGTGATGAATCGTGTGGCGTGGAGATTGGAATGTGTTTGAAAAAGTCAGAAATGGACATGGTAATGTCTTTTTTCAAGAATGGTTTACAAAGTTAAACCTTTTTGTTTTGTAAAATTTTACTAATAAGGTAAAAGCTTGTTCAGTTGTTCTTGTTTGTCTCACAATAAAACTTTTGGGAATAGCTCTAGTTTCAAACAGAAATAAATCTTGTTCGGTGTAACTTTCCTAACAGTACCCATTTAAAACGGAAACTAATTAATATTCGGTTCGATTTCGGAATACTGTATATCGTGTAATTCTGGTCTTGGTGTAATTTTTGTCAAGTCAATGTATGTAAGATCGTATTCAACCAAGAAAACTTTTTTACAACAAATGCATATACTTGTTACTCAAATCTAGAAATTAAAATAAAGAGATTTTGAAGAGACTTGAAGATATTATTTTCTTGCGTAAGGTCTTGTGGCAAACCACAGCCGAAGACCGTCCTCGTAGTGAGTGTCTCCACCATCAAGAATTGAAAAAAGTTGATTGCGTACAGTCTTAATCAAAAAGCTTGAAAGGCCGAGTATGCGGTGAACGGATATCTTCATGTCTCATAGCATGTCTCTCATGCCAAAGATGATACAAGATTGCTTAAAACTTTACATTTTGGTTTAAGTTGTAATTTTACTTTAGATTAATTCAAATTGAACCGATCTTGAATAAACACCCCAAAATCCTGGATGAGACATGAAAAATCACTTAAAATACCTAACATAAGGGCTTTGTCCGAAAAAAAACAAAAAGATTATTATTGATTTGAGCCTTTTTTGGGCCAAATATTTGAAATATATTTGAGATAAAGCATTTTTGTCCATGCTTTCAAAATTAGTCATTTTCTAGTGAGGGTAAATGACAAAATTAACTCTAATGAAAGAGTAGGTCATCTTCTTCAACCTTCTCTGTTTCACCATCGACATCTTCATTTTTCAATTCCATTGATCAAAATTAAACCTTAAAAACTAATACCTTGTGAATTCAAAGGGAAAAAATTAAACAAATTTTGTGAATCTTTCTTTTCTTAAAGTTTTAGATCTCTTATCCCTTGTATTGTCTACCATATCTTTCAAAAACCACAATCATCACATATAAGATCTGTCAGATCTGCAGTTCCGACGGTAGTGAATCTCTGTGCATCGTTGCATTATTTGTCAAATCCTAACAGTCATAAAATTGTAAACTCGAGAAGGACATGTATGTGAGATTTGAAATTGCCCTAATGGTTTTTCCTATTTTTTATTTTAAAAAAAAATATTCCAAATAGATATTTTTTTTTATTTTATAATTAACACATTTTATTTATAACAATTGCAAACTAACCCATTTTAATTTAAATTTTGTAACACTTTCATAAAATTATTATTTTTATTTAAATTAAACATTTATTATTATAAAGAGCATCACATCATACCATTTTTGTTGTAATAAAATAATTATTATGGAATGAATAAAAATAAATTTTATTATTTATATAAATTATCTTTTCCAAATGGTAGTCTTAATATTTTAGAATAAATATTTATACTTAAATTAATATTGTTAATTCTTAAAAATATTTATTTTATTTATTTTGGTAATAAATAAAAAAATTAAAGATTAAGAGGACTACTTTGTAAATAAAATAGTTCACCTCTCTTTATAGAAGAAAAAATAGAGTTCTTCTATAAATAGAGAAAAAAATAGTAATCTTTATTATAGAAGTGAAGATAGAGATCAATTTAAGCAAAAATTACTCTATAATAGAGTTTGGAGATACTTTAAGAATAAGAGACGATGAACATGCGTGAATCTTGATGCTCCATCAATGAAGGGTAAAATCGTCCTTCAATGATAAAATAAATGCCTAAAACTGGAAGTCCGGACAATCAGTCCCAAATTCATTATTTCTATAATTAATCCAAAAAAAACCTATAACATAAGGGCATTACTAAACGAGAACACGGTAGCATGGTCAATGGTCAATGGTCAATGGGAGTTTCTCTTATTTTTTAGCCTAAAAAATAAATAAAAAACCAAAATTGGGTCCACAAAAGCGGAGAAACGTTTCTGCAGGAAGGAACTTAGACCATGCACATCGGTTGGGACTTTTTTTGGTCCCTCACATTTAATAATAATATTTTGAAAGTTTCTTATTTTTAGTATGAGCATTGGTGTCTATTTGTATTTGATCCCTCAAATAAAATAATAATATTTTGAAAGTTTAAGTATTAATTATTTAAAGTTGACAAAACAAAAACATACAATTAAGAAATTAATAACAGAAATCATAAAACATAAAAACATCAAAACAAAAACAAACATTTTATTCAACTCATAAAAATTTTAAAATCAATCTTCATTATCCGGGAGATGTCCAGAGTTAGTCCAAATATGCTCATATGTTTATCTTTCGAGCAAGCATGTATGAAAAAAGAGAACATGTAGTCATTTTTATCTCATCTGATTCTCAAGAAGAAGAAAGGTCTCTCTTATAGATGCTTTAACCGGCTTCACGCTCAACAACTCTTAACTCTATATTGTAAAACAGGGTCAAGAGATTGTGATCCCAAACGACAAAATGCCCACTAAAGACCCTTTGGAAAGAAAAGACCTCCAAGTCTACTTTGTGATCTTGTTCCCGTCAAGGTTAACNTGGAGATATGATCGGATCGCCTTCGGAAGACACAGAAGATGGAATCGCCGTCGAGATATGAGAGAAAAGTTTTTGTTCTGTTTACCTAGACAATTTCTTTTTCCAATCAGAAGGAAGCACGTGGCCAAGTCGACGAGAGAAAAAACGTCCCCGTTGAGAATACGTTTTTTGGTTAATGGGTTATTTTTGATTTATTTTTAATTCCAAAAACATGAGGGACGGCCCAAGACAACGGCGATGCACATGGTCTTAAGCAAGGCATAAGCAACATTACGTGGCGTGTTTGATACGTTGATGAGTAAATAATTTTTTTTTTTCTTTTTTCATTTTCTTCCTTCTTTCTTTCGCGATCCTCTCTCTTTTCTCTCTCAATCCGAAAGGCGAATCAATCGATTCACCGCCATCGCAGTTCCTCGATCTCCGCCCAACTCCGTTCTTTTCTATCTCTATTCAATCTCTTTTCTATCTCTTTTCGATCATCGCAGTTCCTCGATCACAGCCTTCTTTCCTCGTTGAGCAAGATAAGTGATTTAATTCAATCTCTGTTTTTTTTTTCTTCTTCTTCTTCTTCTTCGTTTTGTAGTTGACTTGTTTTCTTTTTTGTTCTATCTCTGTTCTACTGATTTGGATCTTAAAGTCTTAATTTTTAATCGCAAATCTCCCTTTGATTTTCAAATATGAGTTGCTACCTACCCACCAATGCAAATTAAGCTCTTTTTTTTTAGCTCAAACTACTGCAATTGTGTACTGGATTCTATAAAAAGTCTTATGCTTATAATTTGAAAACATTTATCTAAATCTATGAACCTTGTTTGTCTGGACTCGATTGGGTAATGGATTGTTAGTGTCCTTATTAGAGCCGTAGGTAACATTACTGATTTTGAAAGGTATTTGCAACAGGGCAGTCTCGTAGCTGCCATTCCTCTTTTGTCGTTGAAACATTCTTCTGAACTTGATGTATGCTTTTGGTTGTTTTCAGGTGAAGTCCAACTCGCCACAAGCACTTTCTTCTGCAGTTAAGTGACATTGGATCAGTTGTAAGTAGCTGGTTCTTGATCAGGTTTGTGTCGCTCTAAGCATGTATTATTTTGGATCCTATATAAGTAGTTTGCAGCAAAGTGTGTATATGTAGACTCTAGTTCAGTTGCTGAGAATTTAATTGAATTTTGGTTGTGTGTGTATGTGAATCGTCTTGTGCATTCTCAGTATCCTTCTCTACATTGGCCAAGTCTGATTTTGTTTCTATGATCTTGGTTGTGATACTTTGAAGCACTAATACTAGTTTTATTCCTAATGTATGCGTCAGGAGCTAAATTCACAAAAGATGAAAGCTTTGCAGATAGAATGTGAGAAAGGAAACAAGAATGATTTGGCAGAATAGTGAACAATCTTTGCTGGTTTGGCACATTTTAGATCTATAAGATGATATAGCTGTTGTGAGATTTTTTTTCCTGTCTTCATTGCTATGCTTGTAGTTAGACAGAACCATTTCATTAGAAAAGCTTGGGCTTTTTGTTTACTTAATTCTTCTATTCTGACGTTCTGGTAGCCTATAACTTACTGTCCATGATTTGGTTATACTTGGGGTAAGTTTCAGTTTGGTTTTCTTTTTGGTAGCGAACTGCTCTGTGGTTGATGAGAAGATGATAAAGTGTTTGATCTTTCTTTCTTTCTCTTATTTGTTTATCTAACTTGAGGGTGAGAATTTTGGTTCTTTTAGTGGAGTCTTGATTACATTTATTTACAATTAGAAAGCTTTCTGATAATGTTGGCTGTTTCAGTGTCTCATAAACTATCCAAGAGAAAAGCTGATGACAACCTGATGTTACTTCACACCATGCTTTAAAAATACTATAAACGATGGCGTGTTTGGTGATATTGCCCTTCGGTGAAGCAAATTAAGATGTTACTATGATCTAAGAGAATCTACAAGTCTCGGCGAGATGTAGGTGGTGTCACATTGACACTACTGAACTTGTTAAATGTGTGTGCTCCCATCTTCTTCTCTACTCTTTTTTCTGATCTCTCTATGCTCCGTTTTTTTGCTGCAACTAATAAAAAGCTTCTCTGTTTTGACTTAGCAATTTATATCTTGGTGTGTTGGTGTTCAAAAAATTACTATTTTAATGATTAATGTGATAGGGGTTCTAAATGGATTGCTATAATTAGTTTAGTATTTAATATATGATTAGTTTATATTTGAGCAACTTGAAAGAGTCTTTGGAGTAAAGATGGTCTTACACACAAAAGAAAAAAAAAAAAAAAAAAAAAANAAGAGCAGTTGTTTCAAACTTATAAAAAAGAAACACCAAACATCTCTAACAAAAACATTCGAACATCACGCCGTTTCCGTTAATTTTTCTTTGTTTCATCTGTTTTCCCCCAAACCCAACAAAAAGATAATCTTGAAACAATCCTCTATTTTCTACCGTATCAAGTTTCTTAATCTGTATATTTGAGCAGGTACATGTAGCATACGAATTGCCTCTTTGTAAAACTCCCAAGATTCACTTGCTTCTGTAATTGCTTCTTGACCAAAAGGGTTGTTCTTGATGAAATCTTGAACGTTTTCAGCTTCTACCAACCTCTGAAGATGAAGTCTCAGATCACCACCATTACCTGAAAATCCATTGAAAGCATTCAAAATAGTAAATAAAGGAGATCTAATATATAATTACAAAGAGATTGATTCTTGCTGGATACCTAAGGATGTGTCTGTCTTGTTCTGATGATTGTATGAATGAGGGAATATCGCTGTATATGGCTGTGACATTCAAGAAGTTAAAAAAAAAAACATCGATATGACACTAGAATTGTTGTGTAAAAAAGACCAAAAGAAGATGCAAACAAAAAGCGTACTGGGTTAAGCAAAGCCTTGTACGGAGAATCATCAAGCAAAACCGTGTTGGTTTGGTTGTAATAACCCATTTGCCACGGTAGATTTGGATCGTGTTTCTCCCAAAGCCGGTTTAGATCCTTGAACACCACATATTTGTGCTTATTTTCAAGAGAGCCAACAGTCGTCGTAGCACAATAAGACATGTCCTGCAAAAATATATCAGAACCAAAAACCGAATGAATATTAGAACACTTGTTCCGAAAACAGAGAAACCTATGGCAAGAACCACCTTACCCAGCAAAACAACAGTTTATTCTTCATATCACCAAGCAAGAAGTCAGTAATTCTTACAACATTGTTCCTGCAAGACAAGTAAACAAAAGTGATATTGATTATACATAACAAATATGGAAGTAACAATCATATGATCTATATATATATGAAAGTGTCAATGACGAAGTGTGAGTAATGTCGTACTGCTTTCTCGATGACCATATACCAACTTCAAACTTGTCAAAACAGAACTTCAGAAACTCTTCACAAAAAGGTCTCTTGAAAACTGACAGAAACAAAAACAATTGCATACTAATATATAAGTTATACTATCAAATAAGTATTGGTATGGACTCACAAAAGAATCTAAAAACTCACTAGCCCTTCTTCCAATATTAATGTCGGCTTTAACATCTTTAAGAGGAGAGACTACATCTGCAAGCAACCCATTAAGATCAAGAACAAGAAGTTTTTTCCTTAACACCAACGGATTCGATCCACACTCTTCTCTGATTCCACTCGAATCAACACAGATACCTTTGTTCTCTACCCCGGGAACTTCATCACTCCTCGTAACAGTCGATATGACATTAGCTTCGTTACTGTTCGCCACCTCTAAAACAGGAAGCTTTCCTATGTTTGCATCATTCACAACAACATGTTTTCGATCAGCCACCGAATCATTCTCTATCTTTGTCTCATTAGATTCGGTTTCTTGGCCATTCTTGCAGCTTCCATCATCAAGACAAATCTCTTTCTTCTCTTCAATATCTAACAAAGGAACTAGAACATTCCCTTCAACAGCTGTTTCGGTTTGCGACGACAACATAATAGGAACCTCGTAAGTATTCTCTACGTTACCAGTCATTTTAGCTTTCTTAATCACAGGTTCCTCTTCAACAGATAGTTCAATAATTTCTCTCATTCTTCAAAAAACCTCAGAATTCGCATCACTAGTTGTACTTCAATGTGGAAGCTGTGAAGACCAAAGTGTAACAAATATATGTATTAACATGTCAAAATTAAAATATATATATACAGAAAATATTAAAAAAAAATTAATATAAACAATTTTGATTATTAAACATAATTAACGTTTAATGGACAAAAAAAAATCTGAGTCTTTGCAACCACAAATCTCACGTTAATTTAAAGATGATCTGAACTTTTTTTTTAAAAAGAACATAAATTAACTAATAAATGTTCGTATCATTACACAATTTATCGGTCTAGATTTCGTTAAAATCATGAAGACTAAAGAAGATTATACACAAATTCGCCGATTAAAGAAAAAAAAAAAAAGAGAGGAAAAATTAAACTTACCGATGAATTGGAAAAATTGAAGAGGAAGAACGAAATTGGAAGAGATGAAGCTTCGTATTGAGTTTGTGGGGAATATATGATTGGGAGAAAGGAGAGAATTTAAGGATCTGAGCATATGAAACGACGGCTTTGGAATGTCGTTTGGTGTTCCCAAGGAAAGGATGTGTGGAAAAAGAAGAAAAGAGAGATTTTTTTGCAGAGAGAGAGAGAGAGAGAGAGAGAGACAAGAAGGAAGTTAAGTGGTTTAGACGTGACTTTTTGTGGGGTCTTTAGATCTCTCCCTCTCGTCTCGTGTCGTCAGATTCGTGGGTCGGGTCGTGGGGTTGGTTATTCTAGTTTTAAACCACTGTACAGTTGTTTAATTAGATATAGTACTGGTTAGAGCCGCTGTGATTCGGCCCCAAGTTTTGAATAGCCCAAATACATTAGGGAAAATTTTCATTTAGGAAAAACCATATTGATTATTGGACTTCTTTTTTTTTTTTTTTTTTTTAAAATGAGGACTTCTTTAGATAGTAATCTAACTATTTATTAAAAGTTGAAGCAATTTTATTAATTATAAAAATTCTGTTGGTGGTATTAATTCGCTTTATTGAAAAAATAAAAGAAAATAATTGTTCGAAAATAATGTAGTAAGTTTTGTTTGATATATCACCATTTGAAAGTGAAGTTTTGAAATTTTATTTTGCTTACACCATTTACATAAATTAAAAAACTTAAGGTAAATTTGAGGACTTTTATTTTCTCTTCACATGGTTACATAATTTAATAAAATATCTATTCATTATTATTTAAAAAAAAAATTGAATACTTTAATATTTGAAATCATAGTTTTCATAATTTTAATTAGTTTTCCTGATAATTATATGACTTAACTTTTCTTTATAAAAATAAAAACATAAATATTGGTGAAACTGGTGAAGTATAGGTTTGTAAAAAAAATTATTAATTAAACTTTTTGTTTTGTGTAAATTTATTTACAACAATAGCTTACAACAATAGTCCAACAGATAAATCAAGTGTTTTATTTTAGTATTTGACAGATTTTGTGTATTGTAATAAATTAAACTATAGAAACTAAAAATATTATACTTTTAATACAAACATAATCAATTATTCTCTTATTCCAAACATATTACGATAACACATCTTGGCACTTTCTTATGATCCACCTGACCAGATCCGACTGAAAGAACATGCTCATGAAGCAGCTGCTTACGGTTGGATTCTCATAAATAGTTTTTCGGCCCCTAAATCAGTAAAATATTAGTCAGTGGTAAGTAACTACAAACAATCAGGTTTATTAATTTTCATTGATTCATCAAAGATAATTGGTTCTAAAAACTTTTCGGCTTGTGGCCCTTATAATTTGTGCGATGGCTATGCATCTGACTTGCTACGTAGCGGTAGCACTACAAGTTCACTGTGGCTCTGGGCTGACCTATCAACTGGTGGGAGCCCTCTCGATATCCAAACGGAAGCGTACAAGTTGTTACCCCTTCTCCAACGTCTTCTTTTCCTTGTAGCGTAAGGTCTGTACGCTGTACTCATAAGAAGCAGATAAAGGATGGGTTAGAACCCTGTCAGAAAAAGCGAAAGATCAGTTCTATTAACAAGTTTGAGAACTAGTCATGACACTCTCTATCATAAGCTGGAAACGCTCATGCATTAATTTTTAATCTCGATCTCAAGGATGTTGCTTTGTCTCTTTTTCTTATATTTTTTGACGTGTACCCTGTTAGATTTTCTTTTTGCAATTGATGCTAAGATATTATCTTACGAAAATAGTTCAGCGATGAAAAAAAAATATAGGATTAAATGTTTCATATCAAAGTTTTATTTCATTTAGACCCTTAAATGTTTCATATCAAAGTTTATAATGTGATTTATATCAAAGTTATATTTTCTCCACGGAGAGACAAATTAAAGTAGCCATAGTGGTCAAAATTTTCCACTAACTTTTTTAAACACTTTACTTATTCCTGTGATTGTGTACATATTGCAATGCCATTGCAAGGGAATTCGCATGTGCTATGTGATGATGATAACTTAGCATCTACATATCTTGATATATTATTACTTATATATATGCCTCGGGATCTGATTATCCTAGCTAAAAATTACTTTTATTTTTATATAGTGGTGGTCCAAACAAAATTTTGATCCTGTGATGATCATATATCGAACAAAAGTGTGATTTTAGTAGTCTTTTTCATATTTCGTAATGAACCTCAATGTGCAAGAGTGCTTTGTCTCTGTAAGTGGATAGCCACGAGAAAGTTACGCTCGCAATTAAAAAACGTTTAGTCTTTTTTCTTCCATAAATTTTTTAGGTTAAATTTACCATTTCCAAAGAGGTATAATTAGAGTTCGAAAATATTAAGTAGGTGAAATTTGGGACTTGATTAATTCATGTCTAGATTTGTAATTATTAATCGGTTTTTATCTTGTAATGATGAATAAAAAGTCTTTACAAAAAGATTTGCTCTTCTTCCTTCTTTCTTATTATACTCTTTTCTTTGTATCAAAAAGATTGATCGTGTAAAAATTTCATACAATTTTTTTTTTTTAAAATAATGTTTAGTTATAAATACATTATTATTCACACTAACAAATTTTTCATAACTATTAACTAATCATAATTTATTAAATTTTAAAATTCTTAATTAATTATTTTTAAAATTAACAATTTCTTAACACTATTTGATAAAAGTTGATAACAAATCAATCTTTTTATACAAAAAGAAAACCTCAGCAAATCAATCATGATAATGAGCGAGTAGTATTTAGTAGGTGCCTATCCATTTTAGATGGGTCTAAACAGTTTTACAACGAATAACATAGACTAGCAATTGAAAAAAAACTTTAAAATTATTAGACACACTTAAACTTGTGGATCCCGTCCAACGATCGAAGCCTGCCCAATGACCACTAGTCCGTCTAAGTTTCTAACCGTATAATCCGTCAAATACTATAATCATATGTTTAAGTTTAACAATATTGGTGAAGTGACTTTAGTACGGTGGCCAAAACTAAGTCCTTAATACATAAGATACTATTACACCAGGATCCAGTCTCGCTCCCTACGAATGTAGGGATTAAGCTAATAGACCGATCTGTTGTGGCCAATGGTTAACAAAAAAGTTTAACAATACCGAATATAGTAAAATAGAAGCGGTCTATAATACCAATCGTTTATATACCTAAATATATTCCGCTTTCTTAACATTATCGCTGCTAACGAGGGAGCGTATCATTGTGTGTAACCAATATTTGCTTTCTATTGTTACGATGAGTGTGAGAATAACCAATGACATTTTGCTAACGAGGGAGCGTATCAAATGCTAAATTTACAATCTTCAAAATAAAACTCAAAAGTGACAAAAAAAAGAAAAAAAAAAAAAATTGTGACATTTCAAGTTGATATTGGAGATGGTTTAAGCACTTTTCCCTTAAAGCAATGGTCCCTCTCTCCCCTTTCACGGTTATAGACTCTCCGAGAAAGCCATTAAAAAGTTGCCAGCTTCTCCCATTCCACTTTCTCGCCACCACTTTCACCTGAATCCCCCACGTCACTCTCTCTCTAAAAAAACTCCATAAAGCTCAAACAAAGTTTTTCACACTCTTCTTCTCTCATGTTCAAACAATGGGAAATCTCTGTTCTTTGTTTGCTCCGCCTAAACCCGTGAAAAAGAAACGACCCATCACGAAACGACAATCTTCTACCGGTTCCAGGTCGGGTCTCAATAGCAACCGGGTCAGGTCTTCTTCTTCTTCTTCTTCTAGGAGAGACAACAAGTTCGAAGATGCTGTGATTCAAGAACACGCTCTTGCTGCTGCTGCTATCTTGTTCCGACAGCAGAACGGTGGAGGATCTTTGCCGTTTGATCGGTCGGCGTCTCAGCGTTATCCTGGTTCTGGTTCGAAGAAGAATCAGTTGCCTCGTAGCTCGAGTTCGAGGTCAAGGTCTTCTACTGATCCTCTGTTACAGCCTCACCAGTTTCTTAATCAGGTTCTTTACTTCTTCTTCACTGTCACTTTAATTAGACTTAGTGTCAGGCATTTAATGATGCGTCTTGGATTGTTATATTCTATAGTTTCTATAATTCTAGTTGGCTCAACTGATTTAGTGGTTGCAGAGCAATGTAAGTCTTTTGAGTATTGTAGTAGAGGTTGGTGTTGAGTCTTGAAAGTTGAAACTTGGTGGCTCTATCTTTGTTTCATTGATTATTATGATCAATGGTGTGATTGTGGTGACAATATGAGACTGACTATATTCTGAAATAGGTAATGTTGAAAGTATTATCTTAATGATGCAAACTTGGAAACATCCTCTTCATGTGTTGTTCTGTTCATTTATGTTTGACAATTAATTTGTTCATCTTAATCTCGTATAGATGATTCAATTTGTGTGTTTCCTAAGGTCCAAACAAACCTAACCATCCTGCAAATTAGGAAATGATTTTATACATTTTGGGTTCATTCTTTATATGGAAGTTCATTTATTTTTTTTCCTGCTCTATGACTATGAGTACTTGAGTAGGGTGTGAAGCTAGATGACTTGGAAACAAACCATTTTGTCCTCATCCATGGAGGAGGATTTGGCGCTTGGTGTTGGTACAAAACCATTGCACTTCTTGAGGAAGATGGTTTCAAAGTTACCGCTATAGACTTAGCTGGTTGCGGTATTAACTCATTCAATATAAATAGCATTGCCAGTTTGTCTCAGTATGTGAAGCCACTTACCGATGTTCTCGAAAAGCTTCCCATAGGAGAGAAGGTTCTGTATCTGACTGCATCCATTTCCACACCTTCCCTTCCAATTTCTTTTTTTCGAAATCTTGAAAATGTTGTGTGTAAAAATTGCAGGTGATCTTGGTCAGTCACGATTTTGGTGGAGCTTGTATATCTTATGCAATGGAACTGTTTCCTTCAAAGATTTCAAAAGCGGTTTACCTCGCTGCAGCGATGTTAACCAACGGTCAAAGCACACTCGATATGTTCTCTCTTAAGGTTTGCTTTCTCACTTATCTCTTCTCCTGTTTCAGTCTTTTTGCCCCGCGCCATATATTAACTGTGGTTATTATGACACACACACATTGTAGGCTGGTCAGAAGGATTTAATGAGGACAGCTCAGATTTTTATCTACACAAATGGTAATGAAAACCCTCCAACCGCAATTGACTTAGACAAATCTCTTCTCAAAGACCTTTTGTTTAACCAAAGCCCTTCAAAGGACGTTGCATTGGCTTCTGTATCAATGAGGTCAATCCCATTTGCGCCGGTTCTTGAGAAACTCTCTCTTTCAGATGCTAATTATGGATCAGTTAGACGGTACTACATAGAGACGCTAGAAGACAATGCCATACCAGTGACTCTCCAAGAAAACATGATCAATAGTAGTCCACCTGAAAAAGTTTACCGGTTAAAAGGCTCTGACCATGCTCCTTTCTTCTCCAAGCCACAAGCTTTGCATAAACTTCTACTTGAGATAGCCAGGATTACCCCTACTTAACATCTTTCTCACAAGTATCTTCATTATCATATTCACTAACAGGTGTTCTAAAGTGGCTCATGAGATCTCTCTTCCCTTTGTATTTTTTTTTTGTTTCTGTTTCTTTTGTATCCTTCTAAGGTTATGTCTGTATTTTCTCTTTTTTTGTTCTTGTTTTACCAGAAATAAATTGTTCATAAAAATGACTCTACCGGGACATAGACTACAAAATTTGTTTTATTATATATGTTCTACAGGGTTTCATGGGCTTGCTCTCTTTTTGGTATTTATGAACTAATTTGAAGTATGAGATTCCTGTGAGAGAGAATCATAGAAGCTGTGAATCAAGTTGGCATATATGCAAAAGGATAAGGATACTATAAAACTTTGCAACAAACATTACTTTCAATTTCTGATAGTCAATGCTTTACAATTCCTCAAAAGTGAACGCATATATATCAGAGTCAACCAACCACTATAATAATGTATAGGCCACTATAAAATGTTTGTAAAGATTCATGGAAATCAATTCATCCTTGTCCAAAAAGATAAAAATAATAATAAATTCATCCTTGTCGAAATCGATTGTGTTTATTAGTCATGATATCAAAGTTTAAAATTACCTGAGTGTCTAACCAAACCTACTATATAACAATTGAAGTCAATCCCCAACCGCAATTATTAGACCAACAAGACAATAATTAATATGAACATAATTACTAACAATAAATAAACTAATGTTGCATACATATGATGAGAGAGTAATAGTGTATATTATCTTCGTGTTCAATCCACATCTCCAAACTTTTTAGCTTAGACATGACCAAATCATTTTTATCCTATTCGTTCTTCTTCAATGTCTCTCTTCTCCTCCTTCTCCTCGTGGAGGCTTCGACAACCGCATCTGCAAGGAATGTCACTAGCGACTTGAGATATAACGGATGTGCCCCAGGAGACACCATCAAAGAATGCATAACCGCGGGAATAGAGGATGATGAGGGAGGAGTTGAGGCTGTGGTGAGGCGGATTCTGCAACAACGAAGGTATTTAAGCTACGAAACTCTACAGAAACAGCCGACTTGTGATGGTAGAATCGCCGGTAATTGCATAGGAACTGTTAATCCAAGAGGATCAACTTGTACTTACTACCAGAGATGCAAACATGCAGTCTAACTAGTTCTTTTAGTTTTCTTCTTAATTATGTGTGTTTTAATGATGATCTTGTAACTAAAATGTAAGAGTGTTTAAAGTAACTAATAAGAAAGTTGGTCGATTGAGTAAACACATGTTGATCGTATTTAATGCACTTAACGTTATATATAAGAAATATTGAATCAGGGAAACTTCAATTTCGTTAAGAGATTAAAACATGTTATACAAACCGGATCTCAACTAATTGTGAGGTTGACAATAGCTATTAAAATACAAATTCACATAACTAAGAAGACAAGCTTGCTAATGAAAATGAAAAAAAATATATATATACGTAGGAAAGAAAATAGGAAATGAGAAATTATTTGTGAAGGCATATAAACATGGCTAACAAATTATGGATAAATATAAAAAACGTACGATACTTAGTTTAGTTGAGATCAGTTCCAAAACTGTATACCCATCCAAGTTCAGATCTTGCATTCATGGAGACATTATTAAGTCTAAGGAAACTCCTCATGCTCCTGAGCTGATTTAAACTTGACTGAATACAAAGTTTTGTAAAAAGTACTCAAATCTCTGAGATAGACAAATGAAACAACCATTGATTTCTGGAATGACTTTCATATATCGTTGAAAAAGGTAAAATGTATTGTGATATTTCTTTTGCTAGTGAAAACTTATTTATAGAGGTTATAGTAGGTTAGATATATAGGAGGAAATCCAGAATATTTTGGTGATCAAGTCAGATTTGTTGAATATTATCCATATTTTACATAATAAGAAATCCGAAATTAAAGCATATCTAAACTTTTATACTGACTAAGTGAATATATTTTATATTACTAAATTTAGGATATTGAAGGTTATTTCTTTAGATTTAGTACCAAAAATCTCCTACTCATAATTTTAAATTATTTCTTATTATGAAATATGCCTTTCTGTTTAGATTTGATTGATATCAATTTAGTTTTCATAAAATCTTGTTTTAGAAAAGTTTAATAAATAAGATTTAACTCTTAATTAAGCTTTGAAGATATAAATGAGACGAATTTGGCCCAATTCACGAATTTGAAGCCCATATATGAAATATTTGTCCAATTCACACGGCTTGTGACGAGGCAGCCTAGTTCTATTTTAATACGCGGTGATGTTTTTTTCTATGACAGACGAAAACACAAAAGAATTAAGGTTCTAGATTCTGCTGGACCCAAACCGATGTGACAAACGTTGCCGTCCTTTTCTCGAAACAACTGTACTTTTGCAAATAGATTAGTAGTAGGCTAGTAGCTGTAGTTGAAAGCCACTAAAATATTTATTTTATATATTTTCTTAGTTGAATAAAAATAAAATATTCTGTTGTAAGTCTAGTCTTCGTTTTCACTTAATTTATTCGATCCCTTGAAAATTAGCAAACTTCAGTTTGTTTTTATAAGTTTTTTCTTGTTAGCTTATAAACTGATTTTATAAGTTAACCAAAAAATATCAACTATAATAATATATCAGCCAAAAACCACAGCTTTGAACATGAGAATATTTTCTGTATTTTTATATCATTAATAGAAATTCTGATTTGAGTGTAAGATTTTTCCTATTATTAATTTATCATATATCATTAGTTTTTTTTTAGGCGTAACTTGACCGGCTCTACTTTCAGATTTAGTTTTTTTTTTTACAAAAAAATTCTGAAATTATATTTGCAAGCCAGCTAAGATTGAAGTTTTGTTTCACAAGATTAGTGTAAGTTTTGTAACGTATGCTATTCAAACTATTTAAAAATAGTAATTACATTTCTTGTTTTGGTTTAGTTTATCTAGAAACTGTATAAAACGTGAGCTAATGGAAGACCGATTAAAACTAGAAACTTTTAGCTTTAAGTGCTTCTATAAGTCTTTTTAACTTAAACTAAGCCAGTTGTTCTGTCTCTCTTCTCTCTCCTCTCTTTCTCACATCTTCGAGAAGTTTCCGCCGGCGGGAGAGAGCAAAGAAACGGTTTTGCTCAGAGATCAGAGAAATGGTCATTTACTTCTCAAGAATCTCGGTTTTGCTTTTGTTTCTCTGTTCTTGGAACAGTTTCATTACAACAGGTTTGTTTTCAATGCTCTGTCAGAAAGAAGAATAAGTTTCTTGTTTTACACTTTTGTCTCTGATAAATTCGTAATTCTGAGAGGTTGCACCAATAAAACAAGAATTGCTTCTTATTCTGAGAAATCCCTTGAAATGATCTACTTATGATGATTGATGATGACGATGATGAGATGATAGTTTGGGGTTTATCTAAATTTTAATTGTTGGGTTTTAATCTTTTCTAATATCTTTAACCAATTGATAAGAATTTTTTCTTTTTGTTTGTTTGTTTGTGTGTGTGTGTGTTGGTTCTGTTTTCTGGTAGTGACTTCACCTATTTGGTATAACCTTTCTAACACAGAAGCTTATGATGCACTTGATCCAACTGGAAACATTACCATAAAATGGGATATTATGTCCTGGACTCCTGATGGTTATGTGGTAAGAACTCTTAACACTTCACTTACTAAAGTCACCAATGTTATAGAATAAATCGTGTTTCAAATGTTTCCTTTAATAATTACCATTATCCGATGCATTTGGCTGCAGGCTGTTGTAACAATCTTCAATTTCCAACAATACCGTCACATTCAAGCGCCCGGGTGGCAATTAGGATGGAGTTGGAGGAAGAAGGAAGTTATATGGAGTATGGTTGGTGCGCAAGCAACAGAACAAGGAGATTGTTTTAAGTTCAAGGGTAACATTCCTCATTGTTGCAAGAAAACTCCAACCATTGTTGACTTGTTACCGGGAACTCCTTACACCCAACAGATATCCAACTGTTGTAGAGGCGGTGTGATTAGCTCGTGGGCACAAGATCCAGCAACTGCGATTTCTTCGTTTCAGATTAGTGTTGGTCAATCTGGAACGACTAATACGACGGTTAGAGCGCCTAGGAACGTCACTTTGAAGGGACCAGGACCTGGTTACACTTGCGGACCTGCGCAAATCGTTAAGCCTAGCAAATTCATTTCTGCGGATAAACGAAGAAAGACTCAGGCCTTGTGTAAGTTTAACTTTTGTGTTTTTTTTTGCATATAATGTTTCCTTATAAGACATATTTTGTTGCTTCTAATTCAACCTCTCTTGTTACTTTAATTTCCTTCGTTAGTTACATGGAACATTACTTGCACGTATTCACAGTTTCTAGCACGCAAAACTCCGACTTGTTGTGTCTCACTCTCATCTTTCTACAATGAAACTATAGTACCATGCCCAACTTGTTCTTGTGGATGTCAAAATAGTTCTCAACCTGGTTCATGTGTCGAGTAAGTTCCTTATCTCTAAATAACTCAATCTTGGTTTAGTTATATTGTTGTTTTGTTAATTTTCTGATTCATTTCTTGTGACAGCCCGAAGATAGCTTCGGTAGTACCAGCTTCAGGGAAGAACAGCCTCGAACCACTTTTACAATGTACGAAGCATATGTGTCCCATCCGAGTTCATTGGCATGTCAAAACTAACTACAAAGAGTACTGGCGAGTGAAGGTGGCAATCACAAACTTTAACTACAATATGAACTACTCGCAGTGGAACTTAGTCGTTCAGCATCCCAACTTTGACAATATCACTCAGCTTTTCAGCTTTAACTACAAACCTCTTACTCCTTACGCTGACATAAGTAAGTTCCTTAG
>NC_025688.1:9811019-9842232 GCF_000633955.1 Camelina sativa
AAAACTCCGACTTGTTGTGTCTCACTCTCATCTTTCTACAATGAAACTATAGTACCATGCCCAACTTGTTCTTGTGGATGTCAAAATAGTTCTCAACCTGGTTCATGTGTCGAGTAAGTTCCTATCTCTAAATAACTCAATCTTGGTTTAGTTATTTTTGTTTTGTTAATTTTCTGATTAATTTCTTGTGACAGCCCGAAGATAGCTTTGGTAGTACCAGCTTCAGGGAAGAACAGCCTCGAACCACTTTTGCAATGTACGAAGCATATGTGTCCCATCCGAGTTCATTGGCATGTCAAAACTAACTACAAAGAGTATTGGCGAGTGAAAGTGGCAATCACAAACTTTAACTACAATATGAACTACTCGCAGTGGAACTTAGTCGTTCAGCATCCCAACTTTGATAATATCACTCAGCTTTTCAGCTTTAACTACAAACCTCTTACTCCTTACGCTGACATAAGTAAGTTCCTTAGCTTCTTCTTTACAGTTTCTCATTTCCAATATTTCTTTCTCTTATTCCCATCTTTTCGATCATATATTGCAGATGACACGGCCATGCTTTGGGGGATCAAGTTCTACAACGATTTGTTGAGCCAAGCTGGTCCCGTAGGCAATGTACAGTCTGAGCTTCTCTTCCGAAAGGACCCGTCAAAGTTCACATTCGAGAAAGGATGGGGGTTTCCGAGGCGCATTTACTTCAATGGTGATAACTGCGTCATGCCATCTCCAGACTCTTATCCATGGCTTCCGAACGCTACTCCAAACCTTGCAACCTCGCCATTCATTATACTTCTCATCACTTTCTTTTCTTTCTTGATTCTTATGTAAAGGGATCAGGTCCACAGAATCGCGCTTTTGACCTGATTCATACTTCTGAACTCGGACAGGATCCAGTTTCGGATACATATATACATACTGTCCTGGACATGTTTGGTGATGTTTACATTACAAGTGAGTTTATGTGAGTGTGTTATAAAGCCACCTCAATGATATGAGATAATTGTACGCTAAACATCATTCTTTGTATCTGATATATGATGTAGAACGGTATTGTAGATTCATTTTTCCTTATTTTGAAAAGAAAAAAAATCCTTATTTTGTTTACAAAACAGATAAATAACTTGTAAAATATAGTAGGATTTCTTCAATAAAATCTTATAAGTTTTAGCATTCAATCTTGCTTAAATGTTCATCGATCTATGTTTTAATTTAATATAGTTCTTTGGAATGATATAAGCAGTCATTTATAAGTTGAATAAAAAAGACACTGTACAAATATATGCGTCCACAACCCGGGTTAATAACTGGAAACCAATCATCATTGAGTTAAAAGATAAAGCTAAAAAACCTTTTCTGCGTCCAGAAAAGCTTGTTCCATAATGGTAAGTCTAGCTCCCCATCCAACAAGTGTTATGTCATTCCCTTCTCTTATAACCTCACCATAAACTCCTTTTTGTTAGTCTCAACTATGTGATAGTCAACTAAAAGAAACGGTGGAAGGAACTTGTTATACCTCAGCTTTCAAATCGATAAAACTTGAATTATAAGAAACACTTTTCTTATTGATTTAGAAACTTCTCAAAACTAAATCTCTCTCAAGCTCTTATGGAACAACTCTCCATAGACTTGTATTTATATGTAGAGATAAGACAACACCTTATTCTACTTGTATTAGGAAAACCTTACACAAATCCTTATTTGTGATTATCTCTTTAGACAACATTCTAGAAGAGATATCTTGTTTCCTAAGATACTTTGGAATTATCCAACATTCACCCCCTTAATTCCAACTTGAACTTGGGGAGACTTGATTTCTTGAACTCCGATTAACTCTCGCATTTCCTTGAACTTGATCCTTGCTAACGCTTTAGTAAGGATGTCCGCTTTCTGTTCCTTCCCAGGTACGTGCTCCACCACAACTTGCTCCTCTTCTACACATTCACGAATGAAATGGTATCTCAAGAGTATATGCTTACTCCTTCCGTGAAATACCGGATTCTTGGTGAGTGCAATGGCCGACTTATTGTCAATCCTTAGTAAGATCTTCTCATCTAGACTTAGGATTTCATTTAACAGCTCCTTAAGCCAAATGGCTTGCTTCGCCGCTTCCGTTTCCGCCATAAACTCCGCCTCACACGACGACAATGCGACTGAGGAGAGTTTTTGTGAAGTCCATGTTATTAGTGATGACCCAAAGTAGAACATATGTCCGCCTGTACTTTTCTCGTCATCAATATCGGCGTTGTGACTAGAGTCACTGTAACCTACAACTTTTCTTGACCCATCTCTCTTAAAGAATAGTCCAAAGTTGGTGGTTCCTTTCACATACCTCAGAACTTGTTTAAGTGCTTGCCCATGTGATTCTCTCGGACTTTGCATGTACCGACTTAGAACACTCACGGCAAACGTTAAATCGGGTCTTGTGTGAATGAGATACCTTAGACAACCTATGGTTCTTCGATATCGTGTGGCATCGATCTCAGGTTCCTCTTCAGCCTTTGAGATCTTGACGTTTGGATCCATTGGCACAAGGGCCAAATTGCAATCGTCCATCTTTGTATCTTCAAGTATTCCTCGAGCATAGCCTTCTTGTTTTATTTGAATTCCATCAGCCCCTTGAATTACTTCTATACCAAGATAGTAAGTTAACTTCCCAAGATCCGACATCTCAAATTTCTTTGACATATCTTTCTTGAATTGTTCAATGACATCTCGAGAAGTACATGTTACAAACAAATCGTCAACATAAATTGCCACAATTAAGAAACTCTCCTTGTTTCTCTTTAGGTATACCGATGGTTCCTTCCTACACTTCTTGAAGCCCATCCCTTTAAAAACACTATCGAGTTTTATGTTCCAAGCTCTTGGAGCTTGTCGTAGCCCATACAACGCTTTATGGAGCTTATATACTCGATTTTCTTCTCCTTTCTTAACAAAACCCTCCGGTTGAGTAACATAAACCAGCTCATTTAGTTCTCCGTTCAAGAAAGCAGTCTTGACGTCTAGATGGTGTATCTCCCAGCCGCTTGTTGCCGCAATAGCTATGAGTAGCCTTATAGTCTCAATTCTAGCTACGGGTGCAAAGACTTCATCAAAGTCTATACCCTTTTGTTGAACATAGCCCTTTGCCACAAGCCTCGCCTTAAACTTGTTTATCGAGCCGTCCGCAAGCTTCTTGACTTTGTAAACCCACTTCACTCCTATGGGTTTAACACCATCTGGTTTATCGACTAACTCCCACGTCTTGTTTCTTACGATTGAGTCTAACTCAGCCTCCATTGCCTTTACCCATTCCTTTAAGCTCATTGCCTCTGTTAAGCTTTCGGGTTCTCCATCTAGAGTAAATAAAAGTTTTTCAACTTCTAGGTCAGCAAGTAAGACGTAATCATTGAGATATCTTGGTCTGTTAATAACACGACCGAATCTCGTCACTATCGGTTGATTTTCAGCTCCCATATCTCCATCTACAGCTTCTACGTTTTCATCATGGTGAATAGGCTCGTGGTAAGGATCGTGATTATAATGTTCGTGATCATGATTATCATTGTCCACATGTTCGTGATCTTCATCATCGTATCCAGCACCATCTTCTATCTCACCTCTATACGTTAGCTTAAACCTTCCAGGTTCTCCTTGGTTTTCAGATTCCTTTGTCAAAGCTGACCAGTCCCACATCTTCTTCTCATCAAACACCACATCTCTACTCACAAGTACCTTCTTTGTGATTGGGTCGTAAAGCCGGTAAGCTTTCGAACCCGGTTCAGTCCCAAGATTAATCACCATTCTCGACCTATCATCTAGCTTCTTTAGATGTGGTTCGGTGATTTTTGCGTATGCGACGCAACCAAACACTCTTAAGTGTTCAAGGTTTGGTTTTCTTAACGTGAGACATTCATACGGGTCTGATTTTGTAATGCCTTTGTTGGGACTCGGTTGATCAAATACGTTGAATGATGTACGGCTTCACCCCACATATCATTCGGTATCTTCATGGCTTTAAGCAAACTTCTTGTCATCTCCATGAGAGTTCGATTTCTCCTTTCTACAACACCGTTTTGTTGTGGTGTGTAAGGTGCGGTTAGGTGTCTTGTAACACCGTTTTCTTCACAGAACGTGTTGAAGTCATTCGAGGTAAATTCTCCTCCTCTATCGGTTCGAAAGGTTTGAAGCTTCTTTCCGGTTCTGTTCTCTACCATCTCTTTAAACCTTTTGAAACGATCGAGTGCCTCGCTCTTTTCCCTTAACAACATAACCCACATATATCTTGAGAAATCATCAATTAGAACAAACACATATATGTTCTTTGCTGGTGTCGCTGGTGTAATTGGTCCACACAAGTCGCCGTGTACTAACTCCAAAGCTTGAGTTGCACGGTAGGTTGCTTTAACCGGGAATGGATTTCTGATTTGCTTTCCGGTTAAGCAGGCGCTACACACACTCTTCTCGTGTGATGTTTGTGGAATCCCAACAACCATCTCTTTCTTCACCATGTTGTTCATAACACCAATACTAACATGTCCCAGTCTCGCATGCCATATTTCTGTAGTGTTATCATCTTGTGACAGTAAACACTTAGGATATTCAATCTTCAATGGAGTCTTGTAGAGACGATTGGAAGATCTTTTAACTTGCAAGAGTAGTCTTCCAGCTGGATCCTTTAGTGTCAACGTATCACCTTTCATATTAACTTCACATCCATTCTCGGTTGCTTGACCAAGACTTATGATGTTGTGTTTTAATTCTGGTATGTAGTAAATCTCTTTGAGTGATCTTCTCTCACCCGTCTTAGCTACAAACGTTATGGAACCCTTTCCCATAATGTTGACGAACGAGCCATCGCCAAATTTTACTCTACCTGTGATAGACTCATCGATGCTTGTGAAGAATTCCTTGTTCCCGGACATATGGTTACTCGCTCCATTGTCTAGATACCAAACGCTTTTGTTATTGGTGTCATAGTTCTTTGGGAACACTTTATCTTCGTTCAAGAATACCACTTCATGAACATATAGTGCATCAGCTTCATGAGTCTCGTTTAGGTTTGTTTCTTGTTGTATTGGTTTATCTGGACACTTCGTTGCATAGTGCCCTGTTTTGTCGCATCGCCAACAAGTAATCTTAGAAAGATCCCTCTTCTTTTGATCTTTCTCTGAGACTTCTCCTCCTTGGCTCTGGTTTTGGTTATTAGATCTCCCTCGACCTCTACCTCTACCTCTTCCGCCCCTTCCTCTAGGGCCTCCTCGGGAGTTACCATAACCTCCACGGTTATTGGTGTTGGCGAACATTAGTTTTCCTTGGTCTTCACTTGCAGAATTCTTCTTTACTCGTTCTTCATAAGCTTTGATCCTCCCTACTATGTCTTCAAAGCCAGTAGTTTTTAAATCAAGCACTTGTTCAAGAGATGCTACTATGTGAATGAATTTCTCTGGAAGTGCTGACAAAAACATCTTCACAAGTTTTGTTTCATCAAGGGTTTCCCCTAGAGAGGTCGCTTGGGCTGCTAAACCTGACATCTTCCCTGCAAATTCATCCACCGTCTCTGAATTTCCCATTGTTAACCGATCAAGTTCAGCTTTTAGGGTTTGGAGTCTCGCTTCCTTCACCCGGTCTGCTCCATGGTGACGAGACTTGATTGCATCCCATATGCTTTTCGCTAAATTATGCTCTCCTATTTGTAAGATGAGTGCCTCGGGGATGGATTGGAATATCAGCGCCGTCGGGACGTCGTTTCTCTTTTGATCCTCGTCTCCTGGATCAATTGTCCCCCATAAATCACTTACACGGAGTAAGACGTTCATCCGCATCGCCCAAACTGTGTAGTTTGACGTTGTTAACATCGGACATTGTATCGTCGGAGCTCCAATGTCCTTTGTTCGTGGTGGAGGATTCTGCACATCCGTCATGGTTGATCACACAGATCTCGATCTCAAAGCTTCAACACAAGCTCTGATACCAATTCAAATCGATAAAACTTGAATTATAAGAAACACTTTTCTTATTGATTTAGAAACTTCTCAAAACTAAATCTCTCTCAAGCTCTTATGGAACAACTCTCCATAGACTTGTATTTATATGTAGAGATAAGACAACACCTTATTCTACTTGTATTAGGAAAACCTTACACAAATCCTTATTTGTGATTATCTCTTTAGATAACATTCTAGAAGAGATATCTTGTTTCCTAAGATACTTTGGAATTATCCAACAAGCTTATGATAAAGGTATCATAAAGTCATGCTTAGGGACTTCTTCTACTGCTTTACGATACAGCCACTGTAGGAAGATCAAAGTTTCAAGACTTTAAAGAAGTGTTAAAAAGCTTTGATGGTTGGTGTAAGTAAGGGAAGTACCTTTGGTTCGAAGAAGACAACGTGATTTAGATCACGGATGCAAGAAAACAACAGTCCCTTTGCTTCCAGCAGAATGTGAATAGTAATGTCCACCATGACCAACTGCGCCATATTGTGCTCTTATCGTAAGTCCTATCAAGATCCATATAAACCGTATGCTTGGTTAACAAGAGAATATTTACCTGATCAAATGCATGAATCATATAAATAGCAAACTGAACTTCAATAATAGCTCTATTTCCCTTGTCAAAATCGAACACCATTAGATGTTAAAATCCGTAAAATAATACATAAACAGAAGCCAAAATCCAATACAAATATGAATTCACCATTGCTGCAAGAACAGTGCCAAATCCAACAATTCTCTAAATTTTCTGATTCTTTTTTCATCTTCTTCCTTAGAATGTATATTAGATGACCAGTTATGAGCAGGAGTGTGAAAAACATCTCGTTACCTAGGAACCTAGAGATCAAATCACTTCTAGACAAATGAGCAAATAAACAAACTTTGCTAGTACAAAATTCTCACACATTTTGATATATCATGGTTTTTTTACGGGTTTTAACCATGATATAAGTGTACTTTTTGTGTCTTTAATTTGTTTTCTATGTTGTTTTTGAGTCTTTATAAGATGAGATACTTATTAGCACGGATGGAGCATAATATAGCTAAATAGGAGGATTTGGAGTATAATCAAGCATTGAGGCTGAGCTGTGAAGTTGGGAGACGAGTTCAGGAGTATGCATCGACCGATGCAACCACAACATCGATCGATGCAGTGCTCACAAGCCAAATCGGAAGTTTTCCCAAAAGTTTTAAAGATTTACGAAGCTGCCCAAAAGTTTCTCGTATTTGCATCATTAGTCCCTGAACGTATTTTAGGAATATAAATAAGTTTTCTAAGTCATTTTTTAGACATAATTTTTATATTCTGCAACCTTTTGAGAGAGAGAGACCCTGATTGGAGATACAAGCCAAGAACTCAGCCCTGTTGAGAGAACCTTCTAAACTCCTTTGTTTTTCTCTTTTTAATTCTTATATGATGTCTATTTTATTCATGGTTTTTGTTTCATTGATCATGTCTGAGTAGATCTCTTGTTAGGTTCAGAGTTTTCATAGGGTTATTATGGTTTATTAGATCTGTTGATTTATTCAGATTCTTATTCTTCTGTGATCTTCATTTTTGGTTGCTCTCTATATTAATTATTGATTGATCACCTAGAATTAATAACTTAGGAAAATAAATTGATATGAAAGTATAATTGATTTTCCTGATAAAACCTTTGATGAGCAAAGTTACTTTTTACAAAGAGATTTGGATTAGTAATTTTGTGAACAATCTAAACTTGTTTTTAAACCTTGTTATTAACTTGAATTTTGCAAAGAGATTTGGATTTTCGGGTTTTAAAACTTAGATAATATTTGCATTGAGAACTGATTTATTTTACAATTGAGTTTAGAGTTCTAGATCTGATTTTAATTGATTTAATCCTATTTAATTGATTGGTTTAATATCCCATAATTTTCTGAGAATTTTCCTAGACCTAGCGTCTTAATTCCCTGAGTTTACAACACTTTTTAATTCTGTTTTTGCTTTTCTTTTTAATTACAATTTTGGTTTAGCATAATTAAAAGATTAATAAGTTCATTGTGTAAGTATATAGTCTTTGTGGATCTGATCCCTAAATACTACAACGATCTCTTAATTTGAGAGAGTAGCTCTAGGGTCGCATATTTTGCACATGACGTCTATGATCACAAGCTGATCCAGGAATTCGCGAAGTCCTTCTTCATGGTCGATTCCACAATGGTCCCAAAATATTTTTCAAATTTTATCCATTTGGAAAACTCATGTAACCATTATCTTTATCCCCCTTGTTTGTCTTTTTCCATTTGGTTGTATGAACTTCCCTCTCTTGAGGCTTAAGTAATGAAAGTCTTTGTTTGCACACACAAAAAAAAGCTCTAGAGTAAATTTGAGCATATTACATTTATACATGATTGTTCCACAAAATTTGATATTTTTCACAAAATTTACCTGAGTAGTCATGCCATCAGAATCATCATCGGTATGATCTCCACATTTCTCAAATCGCTTCCAAAGCCTTTGAATTTGCAGGAAACGAAAAAAAAACCTTTTTTTAACAACTCCCTTCTGATCCAAAACTCAGAAGAAGAACAACAAAATAAAGCTCTTACTAAACCGTACATGTAGCTCACAACAAAATATCAAACATCTTCCCATTCTTAAGTAGAATTCACTAGTATAACCTTCAGATTCAAAGACAACTTAGAAGCTTTTTATAAAACTTTTAGGGACTTTATAATTAAGGAAATCATAAAAGATACCTAATTGCTCAAGCTAAAATCAAAATCTTCCATAACCCAATTCTAGACAAGTGAAACAAAGGAAGTTGTCTTCTTCGAGCTCTATAAAAGTGTCGAGAGAGAGACGAAGTCGAAGAATAAGAAGAAATCCTCAGCCAATCAGAAAGACACACGATAGGAGTTCTACAAAATATAGCATGCACGAACACATTAAGTTTCGATAAAGTTTACTAAACTATTTAATTCATCGTTAACAAGTTAAGTTAAAGACTGTAACTCCCCGACCACCACCTTTTAGTGGGTCCCATATCCAATCCCAGTCCATAGGTTCACTTTCTTTAATGGGCCTCACGTTCTCTCACTAGGCCCGTGAACCCATCTATATCCGACGGTTGGTGTGCTACGTCTGGGAGGTTCTCCCGTCCCTACAAATCACCACATGATCTTTCCTTGTGTTTTGTCTTCACTCGTACAGTTCCGGCAGTCACTTCCCGGAAGGTCACCATCCTAAAACTACTCCAGCATAAGTACGCTTAACTGTGGAGTTCTCTTAGGACACTTGACCGAAAAGATAAGTGCACTTTGGTGACATAGGTGGCCAAATCAATTATTTTAAACCTCTCCACAAGTCTCTGAAACCGGGGTGTCACAATTCACCCCCACTAACAGATCACAACATCCTCATTGCGCACCAAGATCGTCACCCCCTGTCGGTGTGAGCCCACTCAACTCCACACTCGTCTGGGTTCGGCTCTGATATCACTTGAACGCTCCGACCGCCACCTCTTAGTGGGTCCTATGTCCAATCTCAGTCCATGGGCCCACTTTCATTAATAGACCTCACGACCTCTTACTAGGCCCTTGAGCCATCTATATCCGACAGTCGGTTTGCTACGTCCGGGAGGTTTTAAAGATTTTTTATTGTCCCTACAAATCACCACATGATCTTTCCTTGTGTTGTGTCCTCACTCGCACAGTTCCGACAGTCACTTCCCGGAATGTCACCCATCCCAAGACTACTCCAGCATAAGCACACTTAACTGTGGAGTTCTCTCAGGACCCTTGACCCAAAAGATAAGTGCAATTTGGTGACATATGTGGCCAAATTAATTTTTTTAAACATCTTCCCAAGTCTCTGAAACCAGGGTGTCACAAAAACGTTAGCTTACTAAATGGTTATGGCAATGGGGTGGACAAATCTGTCAACCATTGACAAAGCCAAAAAAATATTTATGGGTGTCATAATATTTTTTTCAAAAATAAAAGATTATATTAAAAGAAATTATTACTTGGAAAGGATTTTTTGCGATGACATTTGTGGGATGTGGGACTTTCGAAATCCCTTTGTTGATTTGCCACATTTTTATATCTAAAAACATAAATTTACACATGATGTTTGGGTTTATTAGCTTCCAGTTTTTTTAGAGTATAGTTTATGTTATGAAGTATGTGTTTTATAAAAAAAGCTCTGAAATATTACATATTTAAAAATGGTAAAAATGGCAAAACTGAAAATTATTTAGACAAACGGCAAAAACAAAAGATTTGGCTCAATAAATGGTATTTTGTGTAAGAATCCCTTACAAAAATGTTATTACAAAAACTTATTTGAAAGATGAATTCTAGGCTCACTCATACTTTGGAAATATTCTAAAGATGACGATGAAAGAGGAAAAATTCAAGATTTTGAGAAATTACGCTTTTTCAGTTTAGGGTGTTAGGGATTTTTATATTTATTTTAAATCAACTTATAATTATGTTTACAAAATATACAATTGATTAAATTTTTGTTAAAGGCTAAGCCTAACAGTTTGTCAAAAAAGCCCACTGATCATATATTAACTAGATAAGGACCTGTGCGATGTGCGGTTAAAGTTTTGTAAATAAAATAAAATTTAATAAAAATATATTAAAATTTATTGTACATTATTTATAAAATTTGTTTTGCTATAATACACTAATGTATATCTATACTAGATAAGGACCCGCCCGATATGCGGGTTTAAAATTTTGTAAAATAATTTTTATTGTACATTATTTATAAATCTTTTTTTTCTATAATACACTGATTTATATCTATAAACAATTTTTTTTATGTATGTTAACATTAAAAGTATATTTTTTACACCTACATATATTGTATATTACAAATATATTATTTGCCACTACCTAGAAAATGTCTGTATGAACAAATTAAGCCAACTATTATATATCTCTTTACTTTCACTTTTGCATATTTTATTTAATCACTAAAATTGTTGGCTCAAAAAACATTTTGAATAAAAAATAATTTACATTACAATGGTGTATGACTAACCATAGAGAGAACCTCGGTTCTGCCCTCCTCCCTTATAGAGAGAATCTTGTGTCCAACCTCCTCCACCATGCAGTGAACTTTCGCTCCGCCTTCCTCCCTTGGGGAGATAATCTTGCGTCCAACCTCTCCCACCTTCCTCCTATGGAGAGATAATCTTGCGTCTAACCTCCTCCACCATAGAAAGAATCTCGGCTCTGTCCTCCTCCTGTGTGGAGAGAACATGTTCACGTCTTTTAGCTATCTCAAAGTGGCTTGCTCCAGAGACCAATGAAACTAAAGACCATTTACCAATGTCATAAAATTTTTTGATAGTAACTAATGTTAAATTATCCAATGTATTTATTGAAGTTTCTTTGACACACCATGATGCAACCTCTATCTTCAAGCTCCTATGGATCTATAAACAACGATTTATGTTTTTCCAATCTATCTATGTTTATTGTAGGCTTGTGTTTGATTACCCTATTTTATCCAACCATTAGGTTGATGACCTTCTCCTCTTTATCTCCTTTTGAGATTGAACGAATGGTAACAATTATGTTTGCAAAAAAAAAGGGTCTAGGACAAAATAATCAAGGTTGGGAAATTAGAAGAAAAGTAATTTGGCATGATTAATGAAATAATAGAAAATTATAAGCACGGTAATATATGAATCTAAAATATTTGAGAATTTCTTACTAATGCCCCTTCTTTGATACCCCTTTTTAAAAATGCCTCTTCTGGTGGCCATTTTTAACTCTACCCCTCCTTTATTTCTTAAAGAAAATTTTATCCTTCTTTCATAATTATACCGACAATCTTATTCGACCTTCTCTGTCGCCGATTTCTCCATCGTCGACCATCTTCGTCTTCGACTCTTCTTCTCCGTCGTCGTCTCTTCTTCTCCGTCGTCGTCTATCCTTCTCCGTCGTCATCTATCCTTCTCCGGTCGCATCTCTCCTTCTCCGGTCGCATCTCTCATTTGCCGTTGTCACTGCTTCTCCCATCGTCTTAGTCCTCTCTTTTACTTCGTCGTCTCTTCTTCTCCCTTCGTGTAAGCTTGTTTTCTGAATTTTAATTTTGATTTCATTTTCAATTTTGTGTTAGCTATTAGTTTGTTGTTTCGATTTCAAATTTGATGTCAGAATTTTTTAGGTCTTAAGCACTTGTTCTTTAGATCTGTTCGTGATTATAAAGTCCTTTATTAGATCTGTTCGTGATTATAAAGTCCTTTATTAGATCTTTGGACATCTATTGTTGTTTTTTGATATAGTTGTTGGGATATCTCTTCTTTTAATGTAGTTTTGTAATTCGTGATATTGGTTTGTTTTCTCACGACTTGTTTTGGTGTACAAATGATTGAATTGTATCCATTATGTGGATTGTGGAAGTTGAACAAGAACATTCATTGGGAATTTGAGATAGATAATGAAAGGGGAGCTTCTTTAATTAACATTGATGAAAATACTAGATTTAATGAGTTGGTAAAGATCCTATTAGAAGATTTTGACATTGATATTCAGACACAATGTTTAAAGCTTAGTTATACATTGCCTGCTATGTCTGCTACCATAGGTAGTATTCCTATCTTTATTAGAAACTGGAATGAGTCCCATGCGTTGCGTGGGTATAATAATATAGAAAATATACTTCAGAGCTTAATATATTGAGATTTGTTTAGATTTTTTTCTCAAATTGATTATTTTGTATTTCATATCAGTTAGAGTAAAAATTATCTTATAACTTCTTAACAAAGTACTTATAGAAAAATATTAGATATGTGCAATACCAAAATGTAGGAAATAATACATTTAACAAATTGGACTACAAAAGATTTGAATGTATAATTAAGTTATGTAAAGTACAGTTTTTTGTTTTAGAATATCAAATTTTTCTTTTGTTTATTGGCAATAGTTAAGTAAGAATTTTTTACCAAAAAAACTATAAAGGAATCTTAATGATAAATGTTGAGATATATATAGTAAGTAAAACTTAATATTTGTTAAACAAAAAAAAAACAATGTCTCTATTATATTTGTGTTCCTATGATGGAGAGGACCACTGTTGATAACATGATTATATTTATTAAAGAATTTTGTATTAATTTGGTTGTAGTGACTCATTAGGATGATGAAAATACTGAAAATGTTGTTATTTATTATGCAAGTTGGAAAGAGTAGCAAAGTTTTTTTTATAGGTTAGTTCTAAAAAACAGAAAAACTATTATTTATAACAAATATATTTTGTGGAGTATTAATGTTTTTTAAAAACTTCATACGTTACAATAGTAACTTCTCATTCCTTAATTTCTTTAAGATTAATTGCTTTCATACATTTAAGATTTTGAATTTTTAGAATTAAATGTATTTATTATGGTTATTAATCCAAAAACTTGCTCTTATAAACTTCCATGTAGCATCTCTTTTTTTAACATGTGTCTTCTAAAAAGTAAATGTATTGTTATTTTTTTGTAAACTGAATTTATTTATATAATCACACTTCAAAAAAAAAATCAAATTGCATAAGTTAAAAAAAAACTTTAAGATACAAAAGTTTTGGTTATTTCTTCACTATTTAAAGTTAAAAATAAATATCAAATTAGATAACGCTAACATAATTTAAAGATATTAAGATAATAATAATTTTTCTTAGAAACAAATTTTTCTAGATTTTCTTTGTTTTTTTCTTCATCATTTCAAGTGAAAAAAACATATTATGGTAAATATTAAACCAATAATTTATTTTGCTGATTCGAATTCTCGCGGAATTGAACAGATAAGGAGGAAGGGTGGGGAAGAGAGAACGACACAAGAATCGATCCCAAGCCACAAGAAAGCTTCCTAACGCCTCATACAACATTCTAACAAGCCTAACAATACATAAACAAACAGATCAGAGAATCTCCAGCTTAGATAAGCCATGGTCATGCACTTACCTTTGCTAAGAAGTTTTTGAACCTTAAACAATCAAGAACACGCTCCTAGGAAGCTCCTACAACGATCCCAGCTATAGATCTCTACAGGAAACGCCTCCAAACACCAGAAATCACCAAGAACGCTCAAGAACACTCAAGAACACTTTTTATCCCTTCTTTTCTCTCAAAAACGGCTGAACTTGTCGAATGAGACAAAAACACGACCCAAAACGCAGCGTTTAACTTAAACTTATCCGCAGAAAACAACCTTGCATCGACCGATGCACATAGTGCATCGACCGATGCAATCCCTAAACCGGGATTTCGGTTCGCGGATGTTACAGTGTTAGTACTTCTATTCGCCCACCTTCTACTCGTATACCTAGTGGCAGGCAAAAGAAAAAGAGAATAGCTAGTTCATTGGAGCATGTAAAGGCTAAGACAAATTCAAAACAATACAAATGCAGTAGGTGTGGTCAGTGTGGACACAACAAATCTAGTTGTGTAGCTGCTATCTAACTCTCTCTCTCTTTTAATTTAACTTGAATTTGTTCTTTTTAATAAAATATTTTAGTCTGTGGTGTTGTAAACTCCATTTTCTTTGATTTTTTTTAGATTTTATTGATTTAAAACATTATAAACAACTTGTAAAACCTTTACAAAAGCAAGTCGTACTGTTTTAAATCATTATAAACAACTTGTAAAACCTTTTAAAACCTGTTAAAACCATATATACAGTCTTGTAAATCATATATACTCTTGTAAATCCGTTTAAAAATATTTCAAAAACTGTAAATTTCTTTAAAAAATTATATATACTTTTGTAAAACCGTTTAAAAACGTTGTAAAACCTTTTAAAAACCTTAATTGATTGGCACTCAATCGATTACTTCTGTTTGGCTTTTCGGATTTAGTTTTTTTGGCCCACCCTCCGAAAGGATACCAAACAGTCAAGTGAAAACGTAATTGATTGGCACAGTTACCACTTTTGGATTACGAACATCAAAGAAGATAAATCAAGATACTACAAAGGATTTTTGCCGTTACCCAAAGCCCAGAGAGTCTCTCTTTTGATTTCGAATCGCTTAATTTTTTTTGTGGAAGACGATTGAAGGGGTATTACGCGAAGAGTCGCTTTCGAAACAGCGAAGGGGTAAGAATTGAAGGGGTAAGATTTATGCTTTGACGGAGATAAACAGTCAAGAGGCTCTTAAAACCGTAATTGTTTGAAGGGCTAATACGCGAAGTGTCGCTTTCGTTTACGAAAAGTACCACTTCAGTTATTATTACGCGTTGAAGGGGTACTTTTTGTAAACCAAAGCGACGCTTCGCGTATTATAAATACTTTTTGCTCTTGACTTACACATCAAACCTTTGTCTCACGAAAGCGTAAAAATCATCTCTCAGACTCCTCAATTCCTATTACCTTTTTCCTTCAATCCGTCAGAAATGTCACAATTTTCTTCAACCCATCTAAGGCATGCCTTGAAATCTTTGAACAAGGATCATTCGACAAACGTCACAGCAGGTAAACGCTTACATCTTCAGATTAGTTTTGTTTTACTGTTAAGGATAAAAGAGATTGAGTGTCTTTGCCTTTTTGTTAGTAATTATTGATGACAGCATTTTCAAGTTGGAGGCTACTTTAATCGGACAGGTGAACACCCCATATGAAGGGGGAGTGTTTAAAATGAGTATTCACTTTCCGTGTGATTACCCAAATATTCCCCCAAAGGTATTTGTTTTGATTATACTCCCTTTTATTTAGCAAGCATGTGTATTAGGACTCCTCTTTTTGCAGCCACTCAATAGTTTTTTAAATATAATTTCTTAATAATGCAGGTTTGTTTCAAAACAAAAATTTTCCACCCAAACATATCAGAAAGAGGTGCTATATACCTAAGAGTGTTGAAGTCCACATATTGGCATTCCATGCCGATTATTTGGCTTTTCAAGGCAATAGTGGAGAAATTGATTGAACCAGAGCTTGATGATGAGGACCAGGTCGATAAAAATCTTGCCAACCTCTACAAAACCGATAGGGCAGGGTTTGAAGAGATGGCAAGAGAGATGACAAACCAATACGCTAGGAGAGCAAACTAAAATATGATCGTAAATAGTTCAAATCTATTTTTCAAATCTTGAATAATTCAACTTGTATTTGTTCTATTTAATAAAATATTTCAGTATGTTATGTTGTAAACTCCATTTTCAAACAATTTTTTTTCCAGATTTACTGTTTTAAAACATTATAAACAACTTGTAAAGCCTTTAAAAAAAGCAAGTCGTACTGTTTTATATCATTATAAACAACTTGTAAAACCTTTTAAAGCTTTCTAAAAACCATATATACTCTTTTAAAACATTATAAACAACTTATAAAGCCATTTAAAAAAGCAATTTTACTATTTTAAAACATTATATACAACTTGTAAAGCCTTTTTAAAGAGCTAGTTGTACTGTTTTATATCATTATAAACTTGTAAAACCTTTTAAAACTTTATAAAAACCATATATACTCTTGTAAATCATATATACTCTTGTAAAACCAAACGGTTTATAGGATTAACACCATTTAAAAGGTTTTACAAGCGAACAGAAGTAACTTAACATTAAAAAAGACAAATTTTTAAAATCTACTTGCAAACTAAACATTGAAATATTTTGCCATTTATTATTCTTCTTGATGCGTTATATACCATCAAGATGCAAACTTCCATAACCTAGATTTTTGCTAACTCTGCAAATTATGGATTTTTCTTGAAGTATTTGTCCCTATACTCCTGCACAAGAAAAGAAAAATTTAAGTTAATATTAAATAACAGTAAAATGTGCATTAAATCTAACAAAAGTCGAGGTTCACTAACCTTTAATGTTGAAAGCATTTGGGTACCGAGGTATCTCAGTTGTGGAGTAACATCTTTAGGAATTTTGTCAGGATGAAGAATTAACATTGCCTTCCTTGCTACTTTACTTACATCTTCTTTAGTTTCCAAATCCATGAGAACAACTTTTTTCCACTTATTCCCTGGCCAAAGATACTACAATGTATAACATCCAAATTTTGTTAGTATTAATGCCTATGATAACAAGTATATGATTTTTCAAACTTACTTCATCCATTGACGAAAGCATATATTTGATGTCCCCGAGTATAGTCCAACGACTTATAACTGCCTCGATTTGTTTCATTTATTCGTCACTTATAGTGTTCTCCTGCGTAGAAGGTGTTTGCACTAATACAAACATAAGAAAAAAATATTATATGTCATTTTCGAAAAAGCAAATCATCTATAATAAAGAATTCAACAACTTACAAATGCTCATTTATTGGCTGGTGTGTTCTTGTTGAGTGGGAGCTTCTTGTTGGCTTGGGTCTTCTTGTTGAGTGGGAGCTTCTTGTTGGCCTGGGTCTTCTTGTTGAGTGGGAACTTCTTGTTGGCTTGGGTCTTCTAGTTGAGTGGGAGCTTCTTCTTGGCTTGGGTCTATATCAGTATTTGAAATATTAATACACTCTTCGTCATCCGATATAACAATGTACGCTTCTTGTTGACTTGAGTCTACATCATCAGCACTATTAGGCTTTTCTTCCTGCATAAATAATTATATTTTCATTAACCATATGTAAATTATTTTCAAATATGTTTTTACAAGGTTTTTAAAATCAGTCGATCATATTCAAGTAACACATACCTTATCATTATTCATATCCTCCTCTTGTGGATCATTTTCATTAGTATCCTGGGTATTTTCATTAGTATCCCCTCTCAAGTCAGTTTGTTTCTCATGTTGATAATCTTGATTCTCTTCTTTAGGTACCATGAAATGTTGTAAATTTTGTTTAATACTATTTAAAACACTAGCAAAACCTTTAAAAACAATTACATGATTTTGTTAAAAACTCGTTTAAACACTTTTAAAATGATTTTAAAAGGAATTAAGTTTTTTTTTTCAAACCATTTAAAACCATTGAAAACCCTTTTAAAACCATTGTTAACACTTGTAAAACGATTTTATATGATTTTGTTAAAAACTCTTTAAAACACTTTTAAAATGATTTTAAAAGGAATTAAGTTTTTTTTTTACTTACAAATTCACTTGGAGAAGCTCTTACGTCCTCTTCTTCAAAATCGGTGGCAGAGGCTCGTACTTCCTCTTCTTGAAAAGCAGTTGCAGAGGCTGGTACTTCCTCTTCTTGAAAGGCAGTTGCAGAGGCTGGTACGTCCTCTTCTTCAAATGCCCTTGATTCCAACTGTGGTGTTGCAGCAGCAGTAGTGATCTCCACATGATTCTCCAGTCTCACTATTCTTTTGTGAATAAGTTGACATGTTTTTAAAATCATGTCAATTTTTCCACAACAAGATATTCTTTTTTTTTTGTTAGTTTGATTCCAGGATGACCCACCAGCTTCTCTCACACGCTTGTTTTGATTTTGTTCTCCTTTTTCAACTTGAATCCATCCTTGAATCCATTCCTCCTTAGTCATCCTATAGCCTTGGATTACAAGTTTAACAACTTCATCAAAATCCTTGTCTTCATCATTCGGTGGCATAACCAAATGGCTATATTCATCGGGATCACAAACAATTGTTTTCACTTCAACCTGCAAAGATAAATCGATTCATATTATATATCAAAAGTCTTATACAGATATTGTAAAACCTTTTAAAACTCTTTTATAATTCTCAAAATTCCTTGTAAATCCGTTGTAAAGTCTTGTAAACCAGTTTAAACACATTGTAAATCAAAATTACATTAATAACACTATTTTAAAGGTTTTACAATGTGTTTTAAAACTATTGGAAAACAAAAAATATATTTCTAGAGAAGTATTAGTACCTTGCCAGCCTCAAGAACAAATTTTATTTCATTGAGTTGTGGGGATTTTGTCATTTGTCATTGCAAGATCAGCGGAAGATGTTGATTTTGGCTTGAAATGCTTTCCCTAACACCAAATTGTTCCTCTAACTGGCGAACTAAAGATAACGCCCAGATTTGGATTGCAAATGGAAAGCCAGTCATACAATATTGTATCTTTGCCAACGATCCCAGAGTCATTTGTTTCAGGCCTATCACTAATGATTCGTAAGCAATTTCACCCCAAGGATACTTGCAGAAATTCTCAAAACTATTGGCTCTCTCCAAATTCTTTAAGGGAATTCGAACTACTGGATTTTGTGCTATCAATATTCCCTCTACTAGTAACAAAGCACCTAATCGAATTCTTTCATCAGGTTTCATGTCTTTTCCTTTAAATTCCAAAGTACGACGAAGATCTTTGCAGGACATTTTATTATTCATCCACAAATCTTTTTTCAATGTAACAATACCTACCGTAAGGCCTGTTGTAATGACGAATTTCCTTTGTGAAAATCGCATAGGTTGATCATCAAATGCAAACTAGAGCTCGTTTTTCACAGACAAAATCCTCCTCTGTAGTAAGTGGTGGACCAGTTGACTCGAGAAGTTGATTTCTTTCCGATTAACAAATTCTATAATTGGACCCAAGAAAAACTCCTCTAACTTCTTGAACTCATTTTTTGTTAATGCTTTCTTTACAGTTGCCAAAACAGCTTTCTCAGAAGAATATTTAGTTACTCTCTCTAATGTATCTCCCTCTGTGCCTGGCGTGATTAATCCTTTTGGGAAGAACAGTTTCTTTGCAGAATCTTCAAAAATACTCATATCGCAAAATCTGTCAATATTGTTTATAGAGAAGAACATATTCATGCCATGCACCCAAGATCATTTTTAAAACCCTTTCACATTCTTTTAAAATCCTTTTATAAATCCTATTTTAAAACCAATATAAAACTTTTTAAAGACATTGATAAATTTTCAACCTTCGAATTCTGAATTCACCAAAATATCGTAAAAATTCAAATTGGAATAGAAATTGAAGTCAAAATTAAGTTCCCAACCAAACTTACAGATGGGAGAAGAAGAGACGACGAATTTGAAGAGAGGACTGAGAGGAAAAACGAGGGAGAAGAAGAGTCTGTAATTCGACAAAGAAAATGGCAATTTGAAGTCCTCGAGTACCCAATCAGCCAACTCCTAGTTTGAATCCGACGACTTTGTGTCTGCAATCTGACGAAATCAAGAACCCAATTTAAGAAAATACAGTTTTGAGTGAATTTCGCGATTTCAAACCTCCCAGACGAAAAATTGTACTTTTTGGAAGACGAACATGTGACTTTTTAGGAAATATGATACAAGGGGTTATATTTTTACAATTGGGCCTAGGCCTAGGGCTTTCACCCTTATAATAAAAAAATATTATAAAACCTTTTAAAATATAAATTACGTTTTATAGTATTAACACCATTTAAAAAGTTTTACACACGTTTTAAAACAGATTTTAAAAGGTTTAAAAGTCTTTAGTTTTGGTAGTTTTAATTTTTATAGGATTTACAAGTGGTTTTTAAAAGGTTTTTAAAAGGATTCGAAAAGTATAAACAACGTTTTTATTTAATAATCTGAAGGGAGTAAATTAACATTTTTCTAGAATAGTGTCACAGTAAAAACACAAAAATCTTAAATCTACTTGTAAACTATACATTGAAATATCTTTGCCATTCATTATTGTTCTTGATGCAATAAGCTAAAGCTTCATTCCTCCAATCACGTTTATATACCAGCAAGATGCAAACTTCCATATCCTAGGTATTTGCTAATTCTGTAAAGATAATATAATTAATGTTAGAACCTATTAAAATACATTGCAATACCAACCATTTAACTATTTTTAAACTCTTGTAAACCCATTTAAAACCAGTTTAAATAACCATGTAAAAACCTACACTGACCTGCAAAGATGTCAACCGCCATTTTCTGCCGTAAATCACCAATTGACTCATTTGTAAGATTGTCATATGTCGGAATGCTCATAGCTAAACACTCCATTGTCTTTAGCATGAAGACACCACTATCTTCAATCTTAGCAACCTATCAAGAAAAAACAAAGTAAAGAGTCCACAATATTTACAGAGAACATATCACAAAACTAGAAAACAAGCTCAACAGTATTTACCTGAGGTATGCAATTCATGATATTGATTATGAATGGAGATTTCTCTGTATCATTTTTCATCCCAAATTTCTTCTGGGCAATATACGGCATTGCAACAGCATATGCACCCACCTGTTTGTCTTTAATTTTGTTACTGTAGAAAGACTTGGCTAAATCATAGATAGTCAACACCCTCTTCTACAAATTGATCATCAATGGCATCCAAAGCTTTTCCTTAACCATCATTGGTGCCAATATTTTGTTTGTAGGTGCTTCCTTGAAGAGTTGACTGAATCTTTCTTCAGGGAACTCATATTCATCTTTGTCGTCAATGAATATGGATTAATTTTCATCAATCCCTCTCAAAAAAGATACTCCTGCCACCGTCCATTCTTTGCTTTTATAGAACTCCGGATGACTTTCTACTCTTTTTCTTAATATCTTCACAACTGTATCAACATGCTAAACAACAATAAAAACCGGGTTAGAACTTAATTTGAAATTTAAAAGAGTTTACAAATTTAAAAAACCCTTGTTGTTAACGACTTGAAAAACCAGTTTAAACACATTGTAAAACTTTGAAAACGCTTAAAAAACATATTTTAAATCCTTTTAAAACACTTTTAAACCTCTTGTAAAACTTTTTAAAACTCTTGTAAAACCTTTAAAACCTTATGATTTGTAATCATACCATTGTTGTTAACGACTTCCCTGGAGTGTCTAGTGTTGTGAACCACCTAGCATCAACTTTGTTACCCAGAATTGTTAGTTGCCTACATCCAAAAATAAACAGAATAACCATGAATACTTACAAAACCATGAATACTTACAAAACCATGAATACATCTTTTAAAACGTCTATAAAAGAGTAATTGAACCTTTACTTTTGTTGCTAGAAACTAAAATCCTTGAATTCTTCCATTCAGTAAATATTTCTAACCGGGTATTATCAACTTTGGAAAAAGGATAAAAAAATTGGGTGCTTCTTCTTCTCAGCCGTGTAAGGCGGTTGAGTGTGAATAAAAGGAACTGTATTTCGTTCACTTTTTCTTTGCACACCACCAACATCATCAGATTTTCTCTTCTTTTTCTGTGGCGGTACAAAACACAAAAATATCTCACTTTATATCGATACACTGGAAAACAATTTAAATAACTCATAGAAATTATTAAGTTAGATACATACCCTTCTCTAGCTTGAACATCAGCATCAGGATTGTCACTTGGTTTACGCTTATTTTTCTGCAGTTCAAAAAGTTTTTGAAGAAAACAATGTTTACATGATTTAAACCTAATGAGATACAAGATGAAATCTTTTAAAATACTCATAACAACTATATAAAAAATTAATGATTTACCTGTTCTCTCTCTCTCAAAACTTTCTTCTTATTGCTTGCTCCCTTCTCTTTACCCATGCTTTTGTCTTTTCCACTATCCTGATCTTCTTGAGAAAGAAGATCAAATTTTGGTGTAGAAGGGCGTGGAGAAGGAGATTTATCCTTCGAAGATGATAACAATTGTGGTTTGGTTTACAACAGGCTTTTAAAAGGGTATTTGGAAACTTATAAAAATACTAAATCAATGTACCTTTGGTGTTTCTTCAAAGTAATTACCATCATCACCACCAGTTTTTTGGGTGTTTTCATCGTCTCCAGCGTAGCTCCCATCTTGTGTGTTTGACGGACGGACAGAATCTACAGACGGGCTTTCTTCGACATCTTCTCTAGCAATATCTCCATCAACATTTTGTTTGCCAGCCTGCAACAAAACAAAAGACCATAGAACAACATCATTTAAAAAAGTTTTACAATCTGTTTTAAAAGGATTTTAAAAGGTTTTGGTCACATTTGAAACCAGTTTTTAAAAACATTGTAAAACTTTTAAAACACCTTGTAAAACCTTTTAAAAACCCTTTTAAAACAGATTGTAAAACCATTGAAAACCTTTTAAAACCCTTTTAAAGTCTTAACAAAGACTAATTAAAGCTTTTATACAGCCATTTACAAAATAGATATTGACCTCTTCATTTCTAACCTCTTCATTTCTATTCTGTCCATCTTCATCTTTGTGAGACTGCAAAGCGAAAAAAAAAAAAAAAAGGAGCTCAGTTAAAGAGTTTAGTGTCCAATGTATGGGAAAAGGTGTGATCTTGGAATTTTAATCCTTTATCCTTATCTTTCTCTGTTGTGGTTTTGACAGGTTCTTCAATGGCTTCTAGTCTTTTATTGAAGTCTTCTAACATGAAGAGGATTATGTCAAGTTTGTCAGAATTTGACAATTTTTTCTCCATTTTCTCATGTTTCTCAGAGACTGGCAATTTTTCCCCCATTTTGTCACCCAACTCTCCCATGGCATTGTAAATATCAACTAATCTACAAGACAATTCTTCTTTCTTTAATCTATAGTCTTTCATAACCAAGCCAATTACTTCTTCAAAATCATTGTCATCTTCATCAACCAAAATGCTTATATTCTTGTGGATCTCCAATTGTTGTTTTGACTTCAACCTACAAAAATAATCAAAATCCATCAAAACAAAACTCATCAAATAAGATAACCAATGAATAACAAAACTACACTTTTAATAGAATTCAAAACTTACACAAGTTGTTGTCTTAATAACATCAACAATTTCGTTAAACCATGGAGCTCGACTTGAGTGCCAGTTGAGAAACAGCGGATACAATGTTTTAGAAAAATCACTCCTTTTCCCAAAGGTAGAACCAAAAATTGGTACAGCAGTCAAAGCCCATATTGTTAATGCCAAGGGAAATCCCTTGACACTATACTGACCTTTTCCCCAAGAAGCAATACCCAATTTCTGAATGCATGAAGCAAGGATGTTATATGCTTCCTACATCTCGAAATCTGATGCATGCTTAAGCCGAGACAGTGGTATCTTCTCTAAAGAATAAGGTGTCATCAAAATACCTTCTGTTAACACCACTGCAGCGAGGCATTCCTTTTCTTGATCACCCAAAGTTTCTTCATCCTTGTCTTGTTTTTAAAAAAGTCGATTTTGAAGCTGAGATAAAGTGTAGTCTCCTCTCACCGCCCAATAATATGGTTCACTAACTGGATCTTTTCCGTTATTCCTTGGTTCTCTAGGTTTGCATTGAATCCATGTGTTTAAGAAAACAATGATGTTAGTTTGTTCAAACTTGCCTAATATACGAGGTTATTGATAAAAAAAACTGTTTTAAACCCTTTTAAAAGGTTTTAAAACTCTTTTAAAAACCTTTTTAAACCTTCAAAACCCTTTTAAAACCCTTTTTAAAACCATTGTAAACCCTTTTTAAAAGGGTTTTAAAACATTTAAACCGGGTATAAAAGCCTTTAAAAACGTTTAAAAGGGTTTTAAAAGGGGTTTTAAAAGGTTTACACCGCTTGTCAAAGTATAACCTACAAACCTCTTAAAACCCCTTTTAAAACCATTCAAAACCTTTTTAAATGGTTTTAAAACCCTTTTAAAACTTTTAAAACTCTTTTAAACTCTTTTAAAAGAGTTTTAAAAGGGTTTGTAAAGGGTTTTAAAGCATTTTTAAAACCATTCAAAACACTTTATAATACCTGTTGTGAGAAAGAACTCTCTCATGCTGAACCGAAGAGGTTGCATGTCAACGGTAAACCATAAGTTACTTCATGTAGTCTTCAGCCTTCTCTGCATCAAGTAGTGGAATATTTTCCCAGAAAATTTGATGTCTCTGGCAGAAAGCTTGATGAAAGGCCCAAAGAAGGAATCTTGAAGCTTTTTGAAAGATTCTTTTCCTAATACACCTTTAACCTTGTCAACTAGGTATAAGTCCGAATGTTGACATATGGTTGCTCCACCAATAGGTTCAAAACCCATATCATATATGCTTTTTGGTAGTACAAGGGCTTCAAGATCACTGGATGCCATTTGTTTAAAGAAACACACTTAATTAAAGTTTTCAACGGATTTACAAGAGATTTAAAAGGGTTTTTTAAAGTTCAAAAACACACTTTATCGATCTGAATTCGTCTTATCAACACACTTTATCAACATAATTCAACTACGATTGATCTGAAAATTGATTTCAAATGATTTAACAGGGGCTTTTAAAAAGTGTTTTACAAGAGATAACAAAAATCCAAATTTACAAGACTTTACTAATTCCAAATCCATATCAAACACACTTATCGATCTGAATGCGTCAGATAGATCTGAATCTGGATTTCGAAAATTGTTTAACAAGGGGCTTTTAAAAAGTGTTTTACAAGAGGTAACAAAAAACGAAATTTGCAAGAGTTTACATATTCCAAATCCATATCAAAGAAATTTATCGATCTGAATTTTCGATCGAAAATCAATTTTTCAGTTTGAATATACCAAAGAAAAAGAAAATCTTAACCACAAACCTGAAAAGAGTTTACGATCCGACGAACACGAAAGGAAATCAATTTTGATCTGACGATCGGACGATCCGACGAACACGAAACACATAAAGTGAGGCGACGAACACGAAAACTGAGGCGACGAACACGAAAATTGAGGCGGCGAAGAAGAGAAGTGAGGCAGCGAAGAAGAGAAGGTAGTGTAATTAGGTTTACTTCATTAAGGGTAAAATTGTCTTTTTCAACAAAAATGGGGTACTCTTAAAAATGGACGCTTCCCAAGGGCATTTTTAAAAAGGGAAATGAGAAAAGGAGCATTTTTGCTTTCCCCCCAAAATATTTCAAAGATAAAAATATAAATTAAACTAAATAATCCAAAACTACTACAATAAATTTTAAAATATAGTATTAGAAAAAAAAGATGCATATATTAATCTTCCATTTTTTTTGGGTCAACATATTAATCTTACCTAGTCCAAACTGAAAATATAGAAAGTAGGAGCGTATTTTAGTTTAAAAAAATAAGGAAATTTTGTCTTCCCATTAAAAAAGTTAGACCAATATAACAAAGTTGAAAGCAATATTTTTTGAATAAATTATTTTGTTAGATGAATAATATGAGACGATCTATGTTTATATAGAAGTGAGTATTTACATTTTTTAGAATTAATAATTTTCTGTATATTTTCTTTAACCCCTTTTTATTTTATGAGAAAATTTATTCTAATTAGCTCATTGTTTTTTTTTTTTTAAATTTCTTGGTGCCCATTTTCTTGTAAGACGTACTATCGTTAGACGATAAGAACGCTTTCTGTTTAGTAGATAGAGTGTTATATATTCTCTGTTGTTATCTTGCATTTGTGTATTCATCTTTTTTTATGCTAATTAATAGAAATAATAATAACAACATGAGAACTTTATTAATCTCAAAAACCTTAGTTATTATACATAAAAAACTTTGTTAACACTTCAAATTCAAAGATTGCATAGTATGCATTATGAAATAGATTAGACAACAAACAAATTTCCTTCGAGACTTGTTCAAAAATAATGATGTATCAAACAAAAGGTTAATAAAAAACAAAGAAGAAAAATTTACCAAAAAAAACAAAACTAGTCAAAATATTTTGTTTGGTGAAAAATATGTCATCATCTCTTTGCTTATATAGAGGGGTATATTTACAATTCTTTTCCTTTTAGGATTAACAAAGTTTTTTTTAATATAATAATATAATTATTCTATGTATCGTTTTATTAAGTTTGAAAATTATGATTTATGATCGTTAAATTTGACACGTGTCACGATCTGATGAGTTACTAACTTTGATATGTGATTTTTGACCGTTAAAATTGACACATGTCACGATCTGATGAGTTACTAACTTGGATATTTAATCGTTAAAACTGACATATGTCACGATCTGATGAATTTTTAACTTTGATTTATGATCGTTAAAACTAAAACATGTCACGATCTGGTGAGTTACTAAAATTGAAAAGCAAGATTTATATAATAAGATATTTTAAAGTTATATAAAAAACTAAATAGAAAAAAAAATTTGAAAGAACCAAAGAGGTGTAGAGGGCTATATCTATTTAAGGGGTGTCAACAAAAATTTTAGAGGGATGTTAACAGGTTGCAGAGCCGTGCCTACATGGTCAAAAAAGAAACACTCGCCTACATCCTTTAATTTTGTAGAAAGTTTAAGAAGCCATATTATTGTTAATAGTTTTTGTTCATGCATGTATCAAAGTAAGGTTATGGAAATTTATACTAGTGAAGTAGTGATAAGGGAATATAGTGAATATAGAGCAATACTGCAATACATAGAATCTATAATTACAACGACAAGTTAGGATCTCTGCATATTAATATTTTTTTATATTAATTAGATATCACATTTTTATACCACAGTTTATTTAAAATTCGTATAATCACCAAACTATTTTTTGTTGTTGATAGTAACACAATACTATGAAAGATTATCTTATACCTTTGGTTTATTAAGTATTAAAAGTGTTATATTTTCATAAATTATTTTAAAGATGAAACAATTTTTTTTTTTTTTTGCCTACGGCCTCTAAATCTCTGGGCACGGCTCTGACAAGTTGCTTAGAGATATGTCAATTAATTATTTTAATAAAAGCTGAGATAAAATTTATAATTTTGTGGATGTCATATAACACCCATGATCCTTCCCTACTTTTGTCACTGAGGTCAACAATTTTGTCCTTCTTAGAATAAGACCGATGATTCCACATACCAATTTTATTTATATTTAGAAGCAGTTTAGTTTAGAGTTGGTCTGCTGCCATTTTATTTTTTTGAAATATACCACTATGTTATAAATAATATTTGATGAATAGTAAATAAAATCTATTTAATCAATAGATAAATTTAGTAGATAATTTATTTATTCTTATTGTTGTTACCATTTAAATTCTAACAGGCAATATTAGAGATGTATATTCAATTTTTTTATTTTATAGTATAAGATGTTTTAAAAAAAAAATTTGTTCATAATATAGGATATTTTTATATTTTATGTAATTTTTAGATTAATTTAATATTTTATATTATGTATTATTATTTTTAATTGGTTAAACATTTTAAAAATAAACATTTTTTAATCTGTTTGCTTTTAATTAAAACATTTTATATTTTGAAACAGAGAAAATATACTACTAACAAGTATATGAAAAACAGCTCCGAACTAGTATCGTATTGGTTTTATTAAAGCGAATTTACGTCCTTAACCCGAAAAATTCAATGATATTATCACCGCGCCCCAATTATTATTTTTAAGTCTATGCTGATATCATCTCAAAACTTTGGAATGATTATTGACCTCGTCAAATTTAGAATAAAATGAACGGTCAAACAAAAGAAAAGGAAGAGATAAGAAATTTTGACAAGGCTGAACCACCCACAGATTTGCGATAGTGGTAAAATATCACAATTTTGAAAGCAAACCAACAGTATGAGGTTCAATTATATGTTCACTAAGCTTAGATTATCTCACTAGTTTTTCTAATTATCTTCAAACCTAAATATGTTGTCTTCTATCTGTTTTTTTTAGTAGATTTATTACTTCTAATTTAAAAAAGCTTAGCACAAGAAGAAAATAATGTGCAACATGTTTTTATTAAATATGTTTCACTTATAAAATAGCAAATACTATATAGTACTTCATACTAAATTCAAATAAAAATTATTTCATACCAAGAATTGATATTAGAAATTGAACCAATAAGCCTAATTAGCAATATGATCAGCCCACAGGAACAAGTCCGTGGGTTTTGAAATTTCAATGATGAGGGCATGGACTTCTCTAATAGCATGTCAAATCTCTTCTACACTATATATACTACCATCTATGTATTGATTCTCATCTCTTACACATAACCAAACTATATATTAAGAAAAAAAATCCACAAAGTTGACAGTAAAACAAGTTCATATTGATTATTATCAACAGAGAAGAAAGGATCAGCTGAAATGGGGCGTTGGGTGAGACCTGAGGTAAGGAAAATATATAAATTTGCATGTTTGCATCGGAATTTGAAATGATATTGATGTCGGTCGTATGATTCGTGTCAACAAATAGACTAGACATAAATAGTTAGGCCCCTCTTTTTTTTTTTTTTTGGGTCAACACTTGAAGCATTAGAATTAGGAAGACAGAGTTTCGCCTCTTAGAGAGGTTACAGGCAGAGTAGCGAGGGCACTCTTTGAAAGTTCGTCGGCTAAAACATTTGCCGAACGAGGGATAAACTTAAACGAACACAAAGAGAAGGAAGCAAAAGCATACCGGATATCATGTAGGATACCAGCAAGCTCATTTACTGTCTTTCCTGTGTTTAGTAGGTCCACCAAAATCTTAGTCTGATTTGACTAAAACATCTGTGTGACCTCTTGCTGTGGCCGAAAGGATACCTCTTTTTAGAGCTAGGGCTTCTCCTTGTAGGGCTGAAGCAACAAAGAGTTCTGTTGCCATTTCCTTGAAGCTTAGCGACCCCTGGATACGTCCCACTATACCAATTCCGCACGTCAACGAGTCTTCTCTCCACGCTGCGTCCGTCTCAATGGTCAAGAGGTTGTCTTTCAATGGTTAGGTCCCTCTTAGTAGTACTAGGAGCCTACTAAGTCCGATTGTTTTGTCCATTGTTTTTTTTTTTTTTTTAAATTTAACTAAAAGGGTTTTAATATTTTTGTCTGTTATTTAGGTCTTGAGTGTTGTATAGATTTTGAAAGATATATATCAAAAAAATCATTTATATACCAATTAAGATTTTAAAACAAAAAAAACCAAATCTAAAAACTGAACTAAAAAAAAAAACAGCATCCCCTGATATACTTCTGAAAAAAAAAAAAATCCAATTTTAACAACCTTTTGGGACATGCTATTTTATAAATATTCTTGTTTAAAATATTAAAAATGAAATATTTATTTCTGGTTTGACACAAGGTTATATTAATTTTTATCTTAACTGAAATCCAAAAAAAAACAAAATAGGTTTACCCTCTTCTTGGAGCGATGGGATTTGTGACATCTATGGTTGTGTTTCAACTCACAAGAAACGCATTGTTTAACCCTGACTGCAGGTTAGTCGTCATCAAATAGATTCTAATTATACCATTATTATTTTTGTTAAATGAATATTATTATTAATTTTAATGTAAATGAATATATCTTTTGCTTGATATTTTTAAAAAGGATAAAACCTAACGCATGTTATAAAAATTCGTAATTACTAATTAACATAGTCATTCAAAAGAGTTGATTCAACGGTCTAAAATGGATAAACATTTTTCTTTTGGTCTCACAATAAACTATTTTTGTTAATCAACTGAGCTACGTACTTATTATTAGTGCACGACAGTAGCTTATATAACTAATTTAACAGAATTTTAATCAATATTTTAATTAATTTAAGACTATTTTAGCAGACTTTAATAGCCTTATATAACTATTTTAACAGACTTTTAATCAATATTTTAACGTACTAATGTTTTTTTTTGATAAAAAAATGACAGAATTAATAAAGCTCATAGAAAAATGGGAATTCTAGAAAATGAAGAAGAAGGAGAAAAATATGCACAACACAATCTTCGCAAGTATCTGAGGACCCGTCCACCTCAAGTTATGCCTTCTCTCAACCGTTTCTTCTCTGAAGAGGACAATTAAAGTCCATTTACCTTCGTGTTATTTCTTATTGTCAATAATTCAACAAAATTGAACTGTTCGTGCAAATGGTTTGATATGTATCGTGATAATTTTCGGATTCTTGTTTATATTTTTTCTCTAAATTAAAAATTGAACATGTGTTCAGTTTGTCATACTAGTTTGAGATATTTGGAATAAAAATATGTGAAAAAACTTCCGACCATTAAGGTATAGATACAAAAAACTTCCAACCACAGGAGCATAAGAATATGTGTTCAGTTTGTCATACTAGTTTGAGATATTTGGAATAAAAATATGTGAAAAAACTTCCGACCATTAAGGTATAGATACAAAAAACTTCCAACCACAGGAGCATAAGAATATGTGTTCAGTTTGTCATACTAGTTTGAGTTTGGAAAATGCACAAGCACTTTGCACGGTGCCTTTTTGTATCTATACAAAGTGCTTGTGCATTTTCCAAACTCAACTCGTTAAAAAAGAAATCGAAATGAAAGTATACAAATATATTGTTTATTACGACAGTGAGATACTTTGAAAATACAAATACATAAATAAAACAGATAAACAATTGCTTCTTACCAATGTGAAAATTATATATGTAGTAAAATAGAGTATGATTTCTTCTTAAAAATTTTATAAGTTTTACCAATTGGGCCAGTAGCAAAATCTTCCAGGTGGAAGTGTTGGGTTCGATTTTCACTGGGAATATAGGGCCCAAAAGATATTGAACCATCGGTTTGTACAAAAAAAAAAAAAAAAAAAAA
>NC_025688.1:9843023-9866205 GCF_000633955.1 Camelina sativa
AAAAAAAAAAAAAAGGTTTCACCTAAGCTTCATGTATGTCTATAGACCTTCTCCGGAACGGTGAGCGAAGGGAGTGAGAGAAAACCATTTGCTCCTCATGAAGCTCTTAGAACAGTTTCCCAAGAACCGTACTTGGAGCTGAAAGTGCCTCCACCATGCCGCTCTGCATACTCAACCATTGTCGCTCTCGCACAATCATTCCACCTTTGAGCTATTTCTTTTAGAGACATTGGTTCTGAAAGTTCCTTCACTGAAAAAATGAACCTCGATCTGGTTCTCGCGGATAGATCCTCATAATTGGGTAAACTGAAACGAGGGGATAAAAATCTATAAGATATCATACATATTTAGTTCCACATCGCGATTCAAATTCAACAATTGTTTCTTACCTTGTATCAAAGGTGATGTCCTCAAGAAGTATCGGAGAATTGTATGGGTAATTCGCTGGAACTAGCAAGCGTAGAGGTTGAATTTGTGACTGCGTACGTGAAACATTTTGAGACATAAATAGCTGAGCAACAAGAGATTGGAAACTAGTAATTAAGAGACTAATTAAGTAAAGAGACTTACGATTTTTCCTGACTTGTAATGATCTTTGAATGTGGAACTGAGACCCACAGGAGCATAAGAACATGTGACGATTGTTCCACAAGTATCTTCATCGCATATTTCTACCACTGTCTCCCATTTATTTCTCTGATTTCTTGCAAGAGGGCACAACCAGGCTGCAATATTACAAAAAAAAAAAAAATATGGACTTAATTTGTTTCTATAGTTCGATAAAACAGAGGAAATTTATAGGTTAAATATTTTTACCTCATTCTCGTTATCTCTCGAGCAAGATGATGATGTGGAGTCAATTTCAGATTCAAGGCTACTGAACTGATTATAACTATCAGTTTGTGATACCATATCTCGAGGTAGTGTGCTGTATAAGCGCTTCAATCTCTTAGTTGGATTTTCTTCTTCGTGTGTCGTTAAGTTTCTTGTTTGAAAACTTAAATCCTCGCCTAAACCAGCTCGAGATCTTCCACTTGGGTGGAACGATCCTGCAATCCTATCGACCATACCAATGATCGAGCTAATCTCACTTGCAGATTGTTCCAAGGATCTTGGTGAGGCTGATTGAAACTACAAAATGCTACACACAATATTAACCAGTTGGATTATTAAACTAACGAAGACGGAGACACTAAACTTGAATAAGCTAAACAGTTTATGATTTCTTCACTCACCGCTTTTACTAGTCGATCAAGAGGTCGCTCTGTTGTTGCTTGTGTGCCAAGTTTGACAGAAGAATCTTGAGATTGATCATGTGAAACTGGAGACTCAACAGATGGGGAAACAAAAGGCGAGCAACCAGACATCAATGAGGTTCCGGTTTGATTAACTGTTGCGGGAAGAATCTGTTGGTCCAGTAACTGAGGAGAAGAGTGGTGTTGTATTTGAGGGGATGAAGCTGATGGTGAAATTACATAAGACATTGGATTTGTAAGCAGGTGCTGAGTCGATGAAAGGTGTTGATGAAGCAACTGAGCTTTGATGTTGACCCCATGACTCATCCTCACATCATTCATCTCATCCGTCATCTGATGTGAATTATGTGTTTGAAGTTGTTGATTCTCTTGCTGCCGTTGTTGCTGTTGCTGCCTATGAAATTGCGGCTGTTGTGTCTGGCGATGATGGAATTGTTTCTGCTGCTTTGGCTGAAACATACTACTAGGCTGGGCCGAAGTAATATTCGAGTGTACGGTCTGCAGAGTACTTGCAGGATTTTGTTGAAGAGAAGGTAACATGACATTTCCTGAGGAGGCCATCATGTTGCTCTCTTCTCTTGGTTCCAACTTGGGCCTTGGCTGCAATAAATCTGTGTGTGATGTCGACCTAGGGCCAGATACTGAAGACGAGGCTCCATTTTGGTTACTTGACATCAACTGTGACTTCATTTGATCCTTTTCATGAGACTGTGACATATGGACTTGAGGACTTTGGGGTTGCAATGTTGTTTGATGGATCTGAGAAAGTGGAAAATGTCCTTGTTGTTGCTGCATTGGCCTCCGAAGCATGGTGTGATTCTTGGTCAACTTCAATATGTGTTCCTTATACAGATCAAACTTGTCTTTGTGCTTCTCTGTTATACTGCTCCTTTGAACATTTAAGAAACCCATAACTTGTTCAACTGACGATTTGAACATCTTTAGCTTTTCAACTGGCTCGGATACCATCTTTTCTGGCGGAAGAGGTTCAATCTGAAAAAAATAAATAAATAAAGAAAAAGACAAAAAAATAAGATCGAATATGTGTCCCGAAAACAAAATAATTAAGTTTATGATTTAAGTACCTGCCACAATTTCTCCTTCTATGGAGTATTTTACTCAAATTTGGTAGATGCATCTCTTTCATGGCTATTATCTACAAGACATATATATAAATAATTCATCAACAAAATAATGAAAAGTTTGGAATAAAATGGCTTGGTGTAAGTGTAATAGTTTTAGTATGACAAATGTAGGAACAAGACGAACAATGATACCTTCTGATAGGTCTCCTCCTGCCAGTCACCAGTGGCATTCACTGATTCTTGAGATGCTACAAAATAATTCTTTTGCTATTAAAATCATAGTGAATGAGATATAAGTAACGAAAGAAAACATTATCAACAAATTTGCTAATAAAGGAAACATTACTAGATGGATTTGCCAAAGGTGCTCTCTGTGATGGATGTGGATGATTCTGTTGGTTTGCTATTTTTTGGGTTTGGTGTAAGGAACTTGATGATTGAAACCTTTGCGTATAATTCTGTGAAGAATCCAAATATTGTTGTGAGCTTCTTTTCTGAGGCTGTTGATGCATCGGATATGGCGGTTGGTATTGTTGTGACATCATAGGTTGAGATTGTCCAACTTCTTGACCATGAGTACCCAACAAACTTGATCCAGGCGCATTATAGTTACCAGATTGATGATGCCGTTGCGAGGGCACGCCTGAAGCATTATTAAGGCGTTGTGGGGGCATAGTTTGGAGGGTATTATTATTATGGTGTGGCTTTTTTTGAGAGCTAGCGACATTGTTCTCTTGGGAAGATGATACGCTAAAAGCTCCTTGTTGCTCTTGGATATTTTGTTGTGATGTTGGATGATTCTGATGTGTGTTTGGAACATCCATCAGTTCACTATGTTCCTGGGACAGTAGAACCATCTGGGGTTGAGAACTAGAACGGACCTGCTGTGTCGGAAAATGATGTCCTGGCAGCAATTGAGAGTTTTGTTGGATAGAAGTTTGTTGACCTGATGATGATAAACTAGAATGATCAGAAGATTGAGACAAGGACTGCTGAATAGGTTGTTTTAAAAGACTTTGTGGATGCATATGCGGTGGTCGCAAATTCCCATGGCAGGTTTTTTCTTTCAGAAGGTATTGATTCAGTTGATGTTGTTGAGGAAGATGGTATTGCCTTCCTTGCATCTCTCTTTGAGAACCAGGAACAACATTTACCTGACCTCCTTCACCTATGTGAATGTTTACGTTTTGGGCCATCGAAGCGGTTAGAGGGGCCTGAGTTGGCAAACGAGAGGGAACGTTGAGATTGCTCGGTGTGTTTTGCAGTAAACCTCTTTGGCTTGTTGGAGTTTGCGTATACGGCAATGAGGTCGGAAGTAATTGCGCTTGATTCATACCTACTCGAGCTGCTATTCAGATAAACGCATAGAAGTAAAACTATACTAAGTAATTTGTTTGTTTCCAAGGCACTAAATTGTATAAATAAGATAATCATCTCTTAAGTATAGAGAAAAACAAAAACACAAAGTAAAATTCTTATGACCTGGAGCTGGAGTATTGGCTCCATTGGCAGAAGAACCTGATTGCACATTTTTGTACGTTTTTATTGCATGCATCTGCTCTTTGAGTTTCCGAATATAATCAGTCTGAGACATAGCAAAAAAAAAGAAAAAAAAAAAGGAATAAGATCTCAAATTCAGATTTCTGAACGTAATAGATGGGAACCATTTATCTTGGAGCACCTTATCTACGGCAACGTTATAAGTCTTCTCCTCAATTTTGGAAGCAATGTCGCTAACATCACCTCTCATAGGAAAAATTTCCATCAAAAATTCAACTCTACACATATGTAAGAATAAAGATCAGTAACATTTTGAATGATTTTTAAATGGCTAATTCGACTAATAGTCATATTTGAAAACTTCATTTTTATCAGCTAAAAACATATAAAATATATCACAAGTATAATGACGTATAAAGATTATGGCACAATTTGAAACGAGCAAAAGGTTGAGTTTAAGTTTTGTCACATCAAAAAGGAATTTTAATAAAGTTTTATGCACAACAATCTAACGTTTTAACTGTTACGTTGTTAACTTGTGTATATGAAATAATCGTTATCATGTGCAAAGCTAACAAGATCACCACAAAAAGCATGACTAAAATAAACCTTACTCTCTTGAATGTCAATAATCAAATAGGAACGATTGATCAATCAAAAGAAACAAGAAGATGTAACAAAAACGCTATTAATAATTTTATAAATCTGTCAAGATAGAAGGCTTACATCTTCGAAAGACACCCTTTCCGTAATTGAGGCTCATGTTGTGATCTCCAATCATTAGCATTATTTGCATCGGAGGCTCCACCAAGTTCATTAGGCTTACAGTTAGTATTTTCCTCCATTAAGTTTTGCGCCTCGGAGACGAATGTTTCCTGATAAGACGTATGTGTTTCAGACCAGAACCCCTGAGACGATCCTTTAAAAATAAGTATATAAAAAAGGATTAGAGAAATCTATCAACTAAGAAACACACAAAAGACAATATCATGCAAGAAAACCATAGAAAATATATATATATTTTAATTTGTCATTATCCAAAAATAAGAGATAATTCTAATCCAAGTATCCGATACTCAAACAAATTAATTTCATAGTTGCTAATACTGAAATTAACCAGTAATCAAATCCTTAGCCTTAACAACAACAACAAAGACATCATGTAGAATGGTTTTATATAATGACATTAAACCTAAGTGACATAAAACCAAACTTATATATTGTAGATACCAATGTTTTGTAATAAACCTTAAAACCTCAATTTCAATTTTGAGATTACAATCATATACTGTGTTTCTGAAAAGATAAGAACCAAAACCGAAACAAAGAAGTAGACAAAAATTGAAACAGAGATTAGATACACTAATCACATTCACCAAAAACACCATCAAACATATGATCAAACTTAAGATATAAGAACAATAGATCGCATCACTCAATCAAAAGCTTGAATCCGACACCACAAAAAATATTTACAGAGACTAGAAGTAACTCATAGATTGTAAAAGGAGGACCCCAGAAATTGAACGATTCAAAGGAGAAGAAGATGAAACCTAGGCTTAGACGGAAAAAAGAAGGAAAAAGAGCGGAGAGATTGAAGAAAACTAAACGGAAGAAGACTTACAAAATCATATAGAGATAGATATATATAGTGTTTCTTTATATTTTCTTAAAATCAAATTTACTAGGATTTGGCCCGTTTTGGAGAATATCTGTGAAGGGTGACATGTGTAATAGCCTATTAGGACTCATATAAAATATAAAGAAACACTATATATATATATATATCTATAGGACTCAGCCCGTTTTGGGAATAAATCTGTTTTTTTTTTGATAAATTTTAAATGTTAAGATTTGGACTTTGACAACTAAGTCTAATCTAATCAATATATTTTTGTTGACAAAAAAAAAAAGACTTTGACAACTAAGCAACTAGGTCTCACTTTCTTTCTTTGTGTGTTTATGAATTTATGATAGTTTGAGTAAGAATTAAAACGAGGTTCAATTAGGGAAGGTCTGGGCATTTGAGTACTCGGTTTGGACTGAAATCGATCTTTGTCAGTTTTAAATGTTTTTTGAATGTAAAGTCTTTGCTTTGCCAATTTCCTGAATGACAAAGTCAGCAGGAATCTTTGTTTTGCAGGGCTTGTACTCCTCAAATCCCAACTTCTGTAGAGAGTGGCATGAGGCTTATTGAAGCACAAAGGTCACATGAATTTTATATTTGGGTATATTTTATTATTGTTCGGACTTTGTTGAGTATTCTTTCGGTTTTTGTTAGTTCATAAGGTATGAGCAAAATATCTGAATCCAAATCCAAAATATAATATCTAACCCGATCCAAACCCAAAGTTTTAAAATATCTGAAACGGATCTTATACCTCTAAATCTGAAAACACAAAAATCCGAAATATCCAATCTGAACCCGAATACCTAAGCCTAGTTTGGATATTTGAATAGAGAAACAATCTAAACCAAAAAAAAAATCTATTTATTAAAACTGTACTTTAAATGATCCGAGATATCTTGGAAGAAAAGAAAAAATCTTTTATCAATTTAAGTTAAAAAAACTTTTAGAAATTCTGGTTAGTGACAGTATTTTTGGTTCTCTCTGTCTATAAAATTATTAATATATTGAGGTTTGTAACTGTTACTAGATAAGGACCCGCTCAAAGTGCAGGTTAAAAGTTTTGTAAATAAAATTAATTTTAGTAAAAATATATTTTATTGTATATCTGTTTTTGCTATAATACACTGATCTTGGTGTGCAATGAGAATATCTGTTTTTGCTATAATACACTGATTTATATCCATATACAAATCTTTTATGTATGTTACTATTAAAAATATTTTTTTTACATCTAAGTATACTATATGTTACAAATATATTATTTACCACCACCTAGAAAATATCTATATGAACAAATTAAGCCAACTATTATATGTCTCTTTACTCTCACTTTTGCATAGTTTCTTTAATCACTAAACTTGTTGGCTCAAAAAATATTTTGAATAAAAAATAAATTACATCACAATAGTTTATGACTAACCATGGAGAGAACCTCGGTTCTGCCCTCCTCCCTTATGGAGAGAACCTTGCTTCTAACCTCCTCCACCATGGAGAGAACCTTGGCTTTGTCTTCCTCCCTTGGGGAGATAACCTTACGTCCAACCTCCCCCACCTTTCTCCCTTGGGGAGATTACCTTGTCTTCAACCTCCTCATGTGTAGAGAGAACCTCGGCTCTATCCTCCTCATGTGTGGAGAGAACATGTTCACGTTTTTTAGCTATCTCAAAGTGTCTTGCTCCATCAACCAATGAAACTATAGACACTTTTTCAACGTCACAAAATCTTTTGATAGTAACTAATGTTAAATTTCCCAATGTATTTCATGGAAGTTTCTTTGACACACCATAATGTACCCTCTGTCTCCAAGCTCCTATGGATCTATCAACAATGATTTATGTTTTTCCAATCTATCTAAAACGACCTGACCCGTTTTTTTTTAATTAGTAAATAATAAATATAAATATAATATAAACTACAACTAGTGGTCCCACACCCACTAGCCACCTATCCAGAACTACAGACAACAGCGGAAATAACAATATCAATAAATATCCAATAATAATATAACCAACTCATTGTTTTTTTAAAAATTTCTTGCTTCTCACTTTCTTGTAAGACGTACTATCGTTCGACGATAAGAACTCTTTCGGTTTAGTAGATCTAGTGTTATATAATCTCTGTTGTATAGTATGCGTTATGAAATTGAGAAACGAAACAAAATTTTAATAAACGACGGCAAAAACACGTGGTATTATTTAGGAATCTTTTTATGTAGTTGCTTTGATTAGACAACAAACAAATTGCCTTCGAGAATTGTTCAAGAACGGCGATGTGTCAAACAAAAGGTTAATACTAAAAAACAAAGAAGAAAATTATACCAAGAAAAGCAAAGCTAGTCGAAATTATTTTGTTTGGTGAAAAATATGTCATCATTTATTTACTTATATAGATGGTGTATTTACAATCCTTTCCCATCTAGGATTAACAAAGTTTTTTTTTTAATAATAAGATTATAATTACAATTATGTGAAGTGACTTTAGGGTAGTGGCAGGAGGTAAGTCCATTTGTAGAAGGCACCACCACACCATGGATCGAATCCCGATTCATACAAATGTAGGGATTTGGCTAATGGGCCGGCCAGTTGTGGCCTGGCAAAAAAAAAATACAATTATCTTATGCATCGTTTTACCAAGATTGAAAACAATGATTTATGATCGTTAAAATTAACACGTGTCACGATGTGATGAGTTACTCACTTTGATATGTGATTTCTCATCGTTAAAATTGACATGTGTCACGATCTGATGATTTACTAACTTAGATATATAATCGTTAAAACTGACACGTGTCACGATCTGATGAATTTTTAATTTTAATCTCTAATCGTTAAAACTAACACGTGTCACGATCTGGCGAGTTACTAACTTCGAGAACCAAACTTTATATAATAAGATTTTGGGTATTTATTGAAACAACCTGACATTTTTTTTAATATAAGATTAAACTAGTGATTACATACTCACTAACAACTGATATGTATATATATTTTACTTTGTTTAACCATAGTGTATTCACATCGTTTACATGCTTTATTAGCTTGTTTTGTTACTTTCATATAGTTTAAGGTATGTTTGTGCATTAGAGTAGGATTTGCATTGCATTTGCATTGTTTCTTGTTTAAACAGGTGAATTGAACTCAAGAAGCATGGAAATAGCATCTGGGATGAGAGGAGTGAAACCATTGAAGCAGATAGGAGTTGAATCAAGGAGAATACCAACAAAGCATGAAGCACTCGACCACCACAACTCTTGCACTCGACCGTGTGCTACTCAGGGACTTACCGGTGGGGAGCAGAAGGATGGACCACTCGACCAAGGCCACTCGACCGCTTATGGTCGAGTACATTGAGCCGACTTTCTACTTTGTCAGCTAGCCAAATCAGGGCTTCCTTCCCTCACTATATATACCCCTTGTACCCCATGGCTGCCAGAAGACCCTCTTTAGGCAAAAAAGTACCTGTAGCCACCAAAAAAACCTTAGTTCTTACCCCTTAAGGGTTTTTAGCTTTTTAATATCATTTTGCCACTTTTATTTACTGTTTTTTCTCAGATTTTAATATCTTGTAAGTCTCATAACTTTCAGGATATTGAGAATCTGAGTTTGCTTCTTTATATTAAGTTGTTGTTCATCATCTCATCTATCTTATCATGCTAGTTTTATCATTTTCTGGGTTTATGTTCATCATCATCATGTTTTGTTCATCTGAGTAGTGAGTTAGGATTCTAGAGATGGATTAGGCTGGTTTAGGGTTGTGGTTGTTTAGATTGGTTCAGCTTGATTGTTTACATATCTCTTCTAGGTTAGATGTTCTCTAAGCTGTTCTTATATCTGAGAGGGTAAGAACAGATCTTAAGCTTCCTTGCATCATACCAATGTTTAGGTTGTTAGATAAAGCTAGTACTGGATATTATCATGCTTATCCCAAGAGATTGGTTGTATCAGGTGATTTTTGACAAGTAATGGTCTGGTCCTTAATGCTTGTTTAGTATGGTTTCACCAATGAGATTTGAGTTAGGATGTTACTTAAACTTGATCACTTCTGTCATGAGAGTGGATTAGTGAGTCATTAAGATCATTGTCTAGAGATAGCTCATGTTTGATTGGGGTTTGTTAACCAGTTTAGATAGCCACAACTTGAACACCATCCCATGAATCCATCTCTGGAAGCCTACTTTGTTATCTGATTGTTTATTACCGCACCTTATCTTGTATCATTGCATTCTATTCTGTTTTAAGTTGTTTAGATTGCTTCTGTTCTTCGTATTTACCCACTCGACCTAGCCACTCGACCATACACAAGGTCGAGTGCTTGATCGAGCACCTTCGGGTTCTTCATTTTACTTCCTGTTTTATTTAGTTTACTTCCTGCATCTTTATTGTTTTGTTTCATTGCTCATATCTAGTTATTGCTCTTGTTTAATTTACATTCAACATTGTTTACATTCAACATTGTTTACATTCTGCATTTTACATTATTGTCTTAGGATTGTTAGAAATCAATCATCATCATATTTGGCTTAACTTGAGTCACTGTTACATCTTGATTGGATGCAACACACACTTTATGAATTGACATCCTTTATGCTACAACTACATAAGGGTATAGAAACACCCTGCACACATTCTGATCATCCATACTTATGTCTGCTTGTTTGATTGCATCATCCATTCATTGCATAAGTAAACCCTAAGAAAACTAGTGTTTCAATTGGCGTCGTTGCCATTAGTTTGTTTATTTGTGTCATTTGAGATTAATAAAGATTCAAGATTAAGTTATGTTACTAATTGTTCACCATTGTCAAGTTCTTGTTTTGGGTTGGTTGTTTTGAGTTTCAGGTATCCACTCGAGCAAGCACTCGATCGTGTGCCTTTCAACTGAGTGATCGAGTACCAACACCGAGTTTCAGTCAGTCGACCAGTAGCTCAAGCCAGCACTCGATCGTGTGTCAGTCCGAGCAAGTGATCGAATTATTTGATGCAGACAAGATCCAAAGGAAAAAAGAACCTAGAGAAGTACATTGAGCATATAAACCGCCTACCAAGGGACTTGAGACAGCAGAAAACCAAGATCCTTCAAGAACAAGAAGAACAGTTGCTGATGGATCCACCAATGCACCAGAATCAAAGGCCAAAGCAGATTGGAGCAGGAGATGCTCCCAATACACATACACAGAGAGCTGGCATAATACCTCCTACAGTTGCCAACAACAATTTCGAAATCAAAAGTTGGATAATCAGTATGATATAATCCAATAAATTCCATGGATTGCCAATGGAGGATCCATTGGATCATCTGGATGAATTTGACAGGCTTTGTGGCCTCACAAAGATCAATGGTGTGAGTGAGGATAGCTTCAAGCTCATGTTGTTTCCATTCTCTCTAGGAGACAAAGCTCATCTATGGGAGAAAACACTTCCAACAGGTGCTATAACCACATGGGATGGATGTAAGAAGGCTTTCTTGGCTAAATTCTTCTCAAATGCCAGAACAGCCAGATTGAGGAATGAGATTTTAGGCTTTGCACAGAAGAAAAATGAGACCTTTTATGAGGTTTGGGAGAGGTTCAAGGGCTACCAAACACAATGTTCACACCATGGGTTCAGTAATGAGTCACTGCTCAGCACACTGTACAGAGGAGTTCTGCCCAAGATAAGGATGTTGTTAGACACAACATTAAATGGAAACTTCCTCAACAAGCATGTAGATGAAGGCTGGGAACTAGTGGAGAACTTGGCTCAATCTGATGGGAACTATAATGAGTACTATGATAGAACAGTAAGGTTTGTTGATTCTGCACCAGATGAGAAGTATAAAAAAAGACTTAAAGATTGTTAATGACAAGTTAGACAGGATTCTGCTTAGTCAACAGAAGAACATTTACTTTCTTGGTGAGGAAGATACACCAATTCAAGATGGGGAGAATGAAGTAGCTGAGTTGTGTTATATGCAGAACCAAGGTGGTTTCAAGTCCTACAACCAATTCAAGCCAAACAATCAGTCTTATAGGAGTACAAATATGGCAAACCCCACAAGACCAAGTCTATCCACCACAACAAGCACAAAAACAACACATTTATGTGCCTAAACAACATAATCAAGGTTACCAGGGTCAAATGTGTCCCCCACCAGGGATTCGATCACCCAAGCCCAGAAACCTGACTTAAGAACATTGATGCAGCAGCTGTTGCTTAACCAAGCCACTGGTTAGATGGAAACCACAAAGACGTTTGCTGAGATCAACCAGAGGGAGTTTACTGCCAAGACTATTTTTGTTACTAAGGAGTATGTCACTGGGGACAGTGAAGTTCAATGTGGGGAGGATATTCAAAAAGTTTTAGCTCAGAATGAAGCAGAGGATCACGCAGAGAAGAAAATCGACAGTGTGCTCGACCAAGCACACGATCGTGCACTCGATCGAGTGCATGATCAGGTCACCGATCGAGTGGTCCCCTCTGAGTCTGATAAGCCCACAAAGCACATTCCTCCAGCATACAAACCACCTTTGCCATTCCCAGTATATTTCAAGGAACAAATGATTAGGAAGCTCAAAGAAAAGATTGAGAAGCAGGAATTGATGGCCATTCAACATGAAGTAACTGTTAAGGAGAAGAAAGAGGATAGAGGACCAGCTTTGGAGCATTATAAACCATATCCTCTCTATAAAAGCATATTGTTTAACATATCAAAGAAGAAGGCTAAGAATCAAGCCAAGAAGGATCTAGAGGACATTGGAACTGCTCTGATTCCAACCAAGCTTGAGGATCCAGGCTCATTCAACCTACCATGCTCACTGAACTATATGCACTTCAATAAGTGTTTGTGTGAACTTGGAGCCTCTGTTAGTGTCATGCCCTTCTAAATAGCAGAGAAGCTAGGATATGAAGAGTTCAAGCCAAGCAACCTCTACATAAGTCTTTCTGATGGGTCTAGGAAAGATGTGATTGGCAAGCTGGAGAACTTTCCAGTCAAGATAGGTAAGGCCAGGATACCAACCGATTTCATCATCATAGAGATGGAACAGGAGCTCGATGATCATATTATCCTTGGAAGACCATTTTTGGCCACTGCTGGAGCTGTAATTGATGTTAAAAGGCGTATGATCAGCCTTGACATTGCTCATGGGTTGACTATGAGGTTTGATATCAAGAACACAACAAACCAACCCACCATTGGAGGCCACCCCTTTGTTATAGAAGATAAAGCTGTTGAACCTTTAAGAAAAAAATGGACTCTAGGGCCAAGGATTCACCCAATGAGGTAGCTGTTCAAAACCTCAAGACTTCAGTTCAAGAGTTGACTGATCTGGTGAAGGATCTCCAAGTGCAACTCAATAAGCAGTCAGTTAAGAAAGCAAAGCCAAGGCTCTATGTGTTATCACTGTTTTGACCAAGAATAAGCAAAATTCAGGTGTTATGACTGTTTTGACCAAGAACAAGGTTCATGGTGATCAATTTGAACCAGGGAGGACTTCATCACCTCTATGGTCTCCAAACCAAGCCTGAGAAGGCACCAAAAGTCAAGCTTAGTGACTATAAACAAACTCACTAGGGAGGAAGTCCCTAAGGTATCTTTGTATATAAATTTAATTTCCTTGTGTTTTTGATGTTTTTCTTTTATGTTTGTGTTGGGCAGGCTTTTAAATGGGTTTACAAGTGGACTTAAGAGGTTTTGGACTTGTGAAGAAGGCTTTTAAATGCCACTCGACCAAGCCCACGAGAAGCACACGATCGAGTGCCATTCCAGCCTAGGCCCACTCGATTCACTCCTTTTGCTTGCTCGATCGATTTGGTGGGAGAAGAAGTTTGAATTTCGAATTTGGACAAGCACTCGACCAAGTGGGGTCGAGTGGTGGGGTCAAGCATGTGCCAAAGTGAGTCAAAGATTCCAATTTCGAATTTGAATGGTATACACGCTCCACCCTTGTCTCTTTGTCCCCTCCATCTCTTTATAAGCACATGAACTCGAGCCTAAGCTCTTCACACTCTCCCATTTGCATAAAAACTTCAAATTCTTGCTAGAAATATCTCTTAGAAGCTTAAGGCTCAGTTCTTTCTATTTTTGGGATACTAACCTATTAACTTTGAGCTTTGAATTTATTCTTCCAAGTTTCTTTTGAAATGGCTTCCAAGAGGGGTGCACACAAGAACGAGCTGCTGCTCGCCGAGAAGCTGCTAAGCTTGTATCTGCCAGCTTCCCTGAGTTCCAAAAGGTGCTATATGTTCCAAGAGAAACCGGAGAAAGCACTCGACCAGCCACTCGACCACGCACACAGTCGAGTGGTCGGCCGAGTGGCTCATCGAGTAGGAGAAAATGGGAGAATCAACCTGAGGAAGAAGATTGGGTCATGACTGAGAGTGAGGGCGAGTTGGTGTTTGATTTTTGTGAGCATAGGAGCAAAATTTCAAGAGGAAAGAGGCCAGCTGAGGAGCCACAATAAGAAGAAAGTTATGAAGAGGAGGTAGAAGAAGATTCTGGAAAGCTGACCACAACCCAGCTCTATGATGCCTTCATGAGCATGAAGTTCCAAGGGACAAGATATCCACACAAGGAGACCACGGTGGAACTTGGTATAGCTGAGGATGTGGAGTTTCTTTTTGACAAGTGCAAGATAACCAAGTTCATGGGGATGCACATGGAGGGTTACAAAGAGATGAGCTGTGAGTTCTCAGCCACTCTCCAAATGCATGGCTATGAAGACCAAATGGATCAAGATGAAGAGCTAGGCTACATCACCTTCTCCATAAAAGGCAGAAATTATGAGCTCTCTCTAATGAAGATTGCGGAGCTTTTTAGGTTTGATATGGGAACTGATGCAAACTATTGGAGAAAACAAGCCATATTCCTCCTCCAGAACCAAGAGTTCCAAAATCAGAAGCCCAGCCCAAAGGTACTTCCACAAGGCTTTGGCAAACACTCTTTTTGCTAGGAAGGAGAATGGTAATGTCAATGAGGGAGAGCTCAAGCTGATAGATATAGCACTATATAGCATCATCACAACAGCAAGAGATGGAACCATCATTCTTGGGAGTAGTGTGTCAACAAACCTTGCCATGTTCCTGGTTTACCAATTAACATGCTACAGAAGCTGGGTTAGCAAGTTATACAAGATGGGCTCAACTGGAGTCCTAACCACTGGAGGCATCATCACTCCAATCCTTGTGGCTGCTAATGTTCCATTGAGAGGTGAGAAGACCAAGCCAAGGTGGATTGACATTTCATACCTCACCTCTACTCTCATTCTAGCCAAGGATAAGCATCATGGGAGATACTTGTTCAACTTTGATCACATAACAGTGGGGAAGTCTCAATTTGTTCTACCAAACCCAGAAGCAACAACAATAAGTGAAGGGCTCAATATTGATTTCTGGCCAGCAGCTGAGCTATTGTTTGATGGAACAACCCCTTATGCTGAAGAACAAACTCGTGATGTTGATAAGTAATAACAGGCTTTTCCACCCAGGGTATCAATTCCCTATGCAGTTGTAGTACAAAGGGTTATCAATCCAAATGGTTGTTATGCTAGCAGATAAGATGCAATCAGAACTATGCAAGTCAAGCCAAACAATAATGGGGTTTTGTCTAACAATCCTAAGATAATAAAAGAAAAGAATATAAACAAAGAACCACACGACCTAAGCACTCGATGCAAGCATTCGAGTACAGGATCAGGTGGGGTGATCGAGTAAGTAAAGAAGGTATGAACAACTCGAGGGGTTACTCGAAGAAGGTGATCGTGTACCTGTTTGGGTAAGGAATCGAATGATGAATAGATACGAAAGCTTCTAAGGATGGGGTAATCGAATCCTAATTGTTCCTGACCAATACGGATGTCTTACATGCCTCAAGTAAATATTCCCTAGACAATGAATCTCTAATATCTTGTTAAAACACTCTCGTGATAGAAACAATCAACCTTGATCACTCCCCTACCCAACTCTCGTTGGAGAAACATGACCAAGCATGCAATAAGAATCGATTCATTATTGTCAATAAACCCCTATACTCATCTAATCTTTTAGGCTAAGTGAGTAAATCTCTAGCATTGGTTGATTCAAACATTTCATCTACACCTCTCGGTGGTAAAACACCTTAGATCTAATCTCACCCTCTCGGTTTGTTGACAGCATTAAGAACACCAACCTAGAAGGGAATCTATAAAACATATTCAATCAAACTAAGACATCCTAACCGATCAAGAACACAAAATCATCTATCCCATCCCTAGAAACTTTACTACACTACTCGGAAATCATTGCAAGAAACATAAAAGCAAATATGAACGAAAATTGCATTGTATTAAAAGATAGAGTAGAGGATAAAGAGTACAAAGTAGAGATCTAAGGAAATGAAAAAAAGATATATAAAAAATCCTAACAAAAAGTAAAAAGCGTTTTGAGTCGCTCAGTTCTCTCACAGAAGCTCTCGCTCTCTGGTTTGGTGGTCTGCGGCTTGCTCGTTTGCAAGGAAGAAGAGGAGGGGTTTATATATGGAAACCCCTTTGACCTAGTTTCCCAGTCTTGTCCGAGGGTCTACTCGATGGGGTGCACGAAGATGAGGTCGGGTTAATCCTCGGGTAAATTTTCGGGTTGTTCTTCCTGCTCTCGGATCCTCCTCGATCGTGTTGTGATGAGCTCGATGGCTCCTTCGGGTACACGTTCGGATTTGTCCTTGTTTTTCCCCATTTTAGGCTCTAAAGCACCTGTTTTCATCCAAAGTATGCAAATGCAAGAATGCAACACCCTAAATGGCCTAAAAGCGAATTACTAAAGTTAATGATCTAAGAATGCTAAGTGAAGGGTATAAACAATACATAATATGGACAAAAAAGGATACTTCAAACATGTAAATTAGAGAGTTATCAGACCCCCAAACTTAAATCTTGCTAGTCCTCTAGGAAGGAAGTAAGAGGGTGCCGTTCGAAAATGGGACTCATAACCTTTGGATCTAAGCGAAGGATTCAAGCTATAGTCCTTAAAGATAGTTTAATGGTGCTAAGATCAATCAACATACTTACAAATATTTTTCTATGCTTATTACCATGCATTGATCTAGTTCAACCTCCAACTAAAAGTAAAGTCTTGCAAGTCCAAAGAACATCTCTTTCACATTCAATTAAGTGTTTGGCGAATTCTTGCAAATGGGATGTGAATCAAGCTCAATCGGTTTCAAGGGTAAGGCTTTTTTGGTAAGGTGGTTTCAAACAAATTCTTTGGGTGTTTTTCTCTCAAAAGAAGGAATGCTAGACAGTTGTGAAAACTATCTAAGATTGAGAACAATTTGGGCATACAAAGTTTAACTCTTGATAATCTACCATTTTCTCATTCATTTTCTCTCTTTTTTTTTATTTAAACCCCCTAGACTTAAACTACCCACAACCTTGATTTTTAACTCTCATTTTTTTTTTTTTTGTAATCCCTAAGGTCTAAACTTTAAACATCTAGCTCTCTTCTCTTTTTTTTTTCTTTTCTTTCTTTGTTAAACTCCTAATATGTATATATATATTTTTTCTTTCTTTCTTTCTAGGAGACTATAGCAATATCCTTTTCTCTTTTTTTACTTAGAGACTTAGAGCTACTTTATTCTAACCTTAGGGACTTCTTTTCTTCTTCTTTCCTTTTTTTTTTTTTTATTTCTCAACCCAACCCAAATAAACATGCTAACCACCTATCTTTCAAAACCGATTCTATTAGCTAGTCCAAATGATTCTAACTCAGCTAAATCAAGAGCCAGTTCTTTGTCGTTCTCAATACTCTCAAGGTTTCACAACCTATAGCACAATGAAAAGGTCTCACTCAAAAATTCATAACAAGGTTTGAAAGAATGGTTTGGGTTCAAGGGTAGGGAAAAAAAAATCGGGTTAAACGAAAAGATTGGTAAGAATGGAGTGCTAACCCGAGTTTAGAGTTACCATGAGCAAGTATTCAAATTCCATAAGCAAGACAATTTTAAGTTCAAATTAAGTCCAATAACATAGAGATGATTCAATGTTCAAGCAAGTGGAGGAAGCATTCAGACACAAGGTTCTAAAAAAAGATGTTTCATTTTTTTTCCAAAGATTGATCTAGCAACAATGAACTATGATTAAGGGCTATAGCTTCAATCCTAAGGTTTGGCATTAAACAAGGTGGTTTTAATCATTGTACCCTAAAATGCATATGCAACAATCCTATATGAAGCAAAGTAGACTCAATCCTAATATGTAAATGCAACTACATGAACACTTTTTTTTTTTAATATTTTAATTTTTCAAAAACTTTTTGGGTTTTTTCAATGCACATAGATGCAGACTCAAATGAATAAAACTAGCATGCAAAAATTTTGAAATAAGAAAATAAAACGCAATGTTATATACATTCTAGGACCCTCCCCCCAAACTTAAATTACACAGTCTCTGTGTAAATAAAAGTCTGAAAAAGAATCGAAGAATCACACAAAATGAAATAAAACTAAATGCAATGTTATTTACAAAGGGTGGGTGAATTTGGTACCTCATGGGTTGGTGAAGAAGGAGGTTGTAGCAGACTCCATACTCGCCAACGTGTAGCCAGGGTCGTCGCCGGCTTCAGCAGGTGCCGGTATTTGCTCGTCAGAGAGCTCGGTGATATGCACGGATGACTTGCTCGGACCAGCATCCGAGGGGTTGATTGTGGGGGTATCGCGTAGGTCATCGTGTAGTTATATTTACAATTCTTCATCTCAGACTGGCGCGGGATCGACGAGATGCAGAGACGACACCGTCTCTGTGCTCTCGTTTGTCATGTATTTCTTCACTCTCTGGCCGTTCACAGTAAACTTAGTCTCATCCTTCCCGAGCAAAGTCACTGCTCCATAGGGCAGGACCTCTTTAACTTCGAAGGGTCTCGACCATCTTGACTTGAGCTTCCCTGGGAATAGCCGGAGTTTAGAGTTGAATAAAAGGACTTTGTCTCCAGCTTTCAAATCCTTGTGTTGGATCTTCTTGTCATGAAAGGCTTTGGTTCTTTCCTTGAAGATCCTTAAATTATCATAGGCCTCCAACCGTATCTCATCAAGTTTGTGGAGATCCATTGCTCTCTTGTCTTGAGTAGTCTTTATGTCCAAATTCAGTAGCTTGGTCGCCCACATTGCTTTATATTCTACCTCGACCGGAAGGTGACAGTTTTTTCCATAAAGAAGCTGGAAAGGTGTTTGCCCAATCGGTGTTTTGTAAGCTGTCCTGTAAGCCCATAATGCATCATCTAGCTTAAATGCCCAATCCTTTTTTGTGATTCCCACGATTCTGGCTAATATTGCTTTGATTTGTTTATTACTTACTTCCACTTGTCCGCTGGTCTGCGGGTGGTAAGCTGTTGCGACCTTATGCTTGACTCCATGCTTTCTCAACAAGCCATCGAAAACTCTATTAATGAAGTGGGTTCCTCCATCGCTGATTACTACTCTTGGGATTCCAAATCTTGGGAAAATGATGTTTTTGAACATCTTCAAAACGACCTTGTGGTCATTTGTAGGACTGGCGATTGCTTCAACCCATTTTGTGACATAGTCGACTGCTACCAGGATGTACATATTTCCATTTGAGGGGGGGTTGAAAGGTCCCATGAAATCTATTCTCCAAACATCGAAAACTTTGACTTCCAAAATCGGCTGTTGAGGCATCTCAGTCCTCCTACCGATGTTACCCCTTTTCTGGCATGGATCACACTTGGTTATGAAGAGCTGTGCGTCCCTGAACATGGTTGGCCACCAGAGACCAGCTTAAAGTATCTTTTGGACGGTTTTGAAAGTAGCGAAATGACCTCCATAGTCGGACCCATGACTGTAACGCCCCTGAACCGTTCTATGACCACGCAGGCCATCGGACAGCCACGGGACGCTACTATGGGAATCGTACCGAGTCGATCCGGTCGAGGGACGGAAGCTGCAGACTTCCCGACCGGTCCTTCCTAGTACAACTCCACCCGCAACCGAGACTACTTAGGTTTTGCAACCCTTGCGGCCTGGTGCGTTGTGTTAGCCCGGACAAGGCCGAGTATCATTTGCAACTTGCCATGCTTTCCCGGAAAACCGAATATATTACTTCAATAGTTTCTTACATTGAAAATAAATCCTTAAAGCAATATACAAAGATAGTCGGATAACTTTTACATAAACGTTTAAGAAATAGGGTTTTACAAAGAACACAAGAAAACCCTATCCGGTACCCTAATGTTTGCTCCAGCTCTAGATTTTCCTAGGCTTCCCNCTTCGACTTCCAAAATCGGCTGTTGAGGCAGCTCATTCCTCCTACCGATGTTACCGATTTTCTGGCATGGATCACACTTGGTTATGAAGAGCTGTGCGTCCTTGAACATGGTTGGCCACCAGAGACCAGCTTGAAGTATCTTTTGGACGGTTTAGCGAAATGACCTCCATAGTCGGACCCATGACAATGCTCTAGTACTTTGTGCTTCTTCCTATGCTATACATCGTCTGAACAGGCCATCTGTCTCTTTTTTGTACAAGTAAGGCTCATCCCAATAATAGTTGTTGATGTCCCTGAAGAATTTCTTCTTTTTGTGAGCATCATAATCCTTAGGAATTTCCCCGCAAACCATGTAGTTCACGAAGTCAGAGTACCAAGGTAGCCTAGCTGACTCGATTGCCATGAATTCAACCAACCCTGTTGACTCGGGGATCGAGTGAGCTATTGTGTGCCTGATCGTGTGGCTCATTTCTTCCAAGAAGTCGCTGTGCATTAGCCTCTCCTCGGGCATCGAGTCATCTATTGGAAGTGGATCCTCAATTCTCATTCTAGACAAATGGTCTGCCACTCTGTTCTCGATTCCTTTCTTATCTAGAATTTCTATGTTGAATTCCTGCAGAAGAAGTATCCATCTGAGGAGCCTAGGTTTGGTTTCCTTTTTCGAGTAAATGTACCTTAAGGCAGCGTGATCTGTGTAAACAATCACTTTCGATCCGACCAAGTAACTCCGAAGTTTCTCAACCGCAAAAACTACAGCGAGGAGCTCCTTTTCAGTTGTTGCATACCTTGTCTGGGCATCGTCCATGGTTTTGCTGGCATAGTAGATCACATGGAGCTTTTTGTCTATCCTTTGGCCAAGTACCGCCCCTACTGCGTAATCTGATGCATCACACATTATCTCGAAAGGATAATCCCAATTAGGAGCTTGAACTATTGGTGCACTCACCAAAGCTTCCTTTATCTTGTTGAAGGCATCTAAACAATCCTTATCGACGATAAATTCTACTTCCTTACAGAGGAGTCGCGTTAACGGCCTGGCGATCTTAGAGAAATCTTTAATAAATCTCCTGTAGAAACCTGTGTGACCTAGGAAACTTATGACGTCTTTCACCGATTTAGGTGGTTGTAGTTGAACCATCACTTCTATCTTGGCCTTGTCAACTTCTATCCCCTTTTCTGAGATCTTGTGTCCTAAGACTATCCCCTCCTGGACCATAAAGTGGCACTTTTCCCAGTTTAACACCAGGTTGGTTTCTTCACACCTTCTGAGCACCTTGCAGAGGTTTGAAAGACAGGATGAGAAGCAGGCTCCGTATACTGAAAATTCATCCATGAAAACCTCCACCATTTCTTCTATTAAATCCGAGAAAATGGACGTCATGCATCTTTGGAAAGTCGCGGGAGCGTTGCACAAACCAAAAGACATCCTTTTATAGGCAAAACTACCATAAGGGCAAGTGAAAGTCGTTTTCTCTTGGTCGGCAGGGTGAATAGGTATTTGGGAAAATCCACTATACCCATCAAGGAAACAGTAGTAAGGGTGGTTAGCGAGTCGCTCCAGCATCTGATCGATGAAAGATAGGGGGAAATGATCCTTCCTGGAGGCTGAGTTTAGCTTCCTATAGTCAATACACATTCGATGACCAGTTATCGTCCTTGTGGGGATTAGCTCGTCCTTCTCGTTTATGACAACGGTGATTCCTCCTTTCTTCGGGACGCAGTGCACCGGGGACACCCAAGTGCTATTAGAGATGGGGTAAATTACTCCAGCATCGATCAACTTCAAAATTTCCTTTTTCACCACTTCTTTCAGGTTTGGGTTTAGCCGACGCTGAGGTTCTACACTAGAGTACGACTCATCCTCCAAGTTTATCTGGTGGGTGCAGAGATCAGGGGATATACCCTTGATGTCATCTAGAGTGTAGCCTATTGCTCTTCTATAGTTTCTTAATTGAGTGCCAAGCAATTTCAACTCTTTTTCAGGCATGCTAGAATTGACGATAACCGGATAAGTTGAATTAGGTCCCAAGAAAGCGTACCTTAGTTCAGATGGAAGAGGTTTGAGTTGCACTTTAGGCGTGAAACTAGTATCTTTCTTGTGTGTGTGTGAAATGGAATGTGAATGAATGATATGATGATGAACAATGGTGAAAGCAAGGTGTTTCAATTCCCCTTATGCAATTGTAGTATAAGAGGTATCAATCCTAAATGAGTGAATGCAAGCAATCAGGGTGTGCTATACTTGTCTAAGTTAAGCCAATTATAGAGGGTGTTTGTCACTAACAACCTATTGCAGAATGTAAAATGCAGAATGTAAAAGCTGAATGGACAAGATACTAAATGTAATGGAACAGAATGATTATGGCAGTAATGAAACTAGAACAGATATCAAACTATAGTAATGCAGGTAATGAACTAATGCAAGGAAAGTAATGAACAGGAAACTAAATGAATGCAACAGAAATGCAACTAGAATGAAATAAGAAACAAGACAGGACAGACACAAATCATAAACAAGAGTTCTGGGAATGAACTCGAGCAAGCACTCGATCGAGTGTAGATCGAGTGCAGGGTCGAGCTGGACAAAAACGTAAAACAGAGCAATGCAGACAAAACAGAGCAAGACAAAAGTAAATCAAACAACGATCAAACAACAGGATTTAGACTAAGAAATCAATAGACAAGGAAGGTCTTAGGGATGGATTCATGGGCTGAACTTAGATTGTGGTTATCTAACTTGATCAACAAACCTCAATCAACATGAGCTAATCTCTAGATATTAATCTCTAAGAACATGTTAATCCACTCTCATGGCAAAAACAATCAAGCTCATATATTTCTAGACTTGTTCTCACAAAGTAAAGAATCTATACAAGCAAGCATTAAGCAATATGTCAAGAATCAAACAAGACTTCTAATCTCTTAGCAAGCCTAATGATAATCTCTAGATCTAGCCTTATCTATGCACCTTAGACATTGGTGTGATGCTAAGAGCTTGAGATCAAACTCTACCCTCTCAGTTATATGATCAGCATTAAGAACATCTAGACTAGAAGAGATCTACAACAATCAAGCTTCACCAAATCAAATAACCACAACATCCATCCAGCCTAAACCATCCCTAAGAGCTAAGGAAACTACTCACAATCACACATGATGAACAGCAAAGTCATAAACCCAGAAAAACACGAAACTTGCATGATTAGAAAGAAAAAACAAAGATCTACAATATTGGAGAAGGAATCAAACTCGAATTCTTGATACTTTGAAAGTTATGAAACAAACAAGTATGAAGAATCTTGTGTTTTCTCCTTCAAAAGAGGTACAAGATCTAAGAAAATAAAAGTGCAAAAAACATAAATCCCAAAAAGGGTAAAAAGGGTAAAATATCTAAAAAACTCTCCCCTTTGTGGCTGCAGGGTACAAGGTCCTTAAATAGGAAAAAGGAGGGGAAGCCCTAAAAATGCTAAAAGACAAAATAGCCAGG
>NC_025688.1:9866439-9888603 GCF_000633955.1 Camelina sativa
AACAAGACATAAGAAGGTAGGTGAGGTTTGAAAGTGGAATCTCAGCTCCTAAAGCTTGCAAATAAATCAGCTAGAATCAATTTCCAAGTTACTAGTACTATGATGCAAGTTGAATGAGCTATACTTAAAGACTTTAGACAAGCATATCACAACCTTCACTGATTTGAGCCTTAGATGTCCACATGCATTCAAATCAACCATTTCCTTTAACATTCATTAATCAAGAACATGAATCAATTATATGCAATGCTTAAACTCATTTGGCTTGGCAGTAAAAGGTTTAGAGACAATGATGGTCTCTCTTTAGAGTGGGGTTTATCAATATCAAGGTTCTCTCATAAAAAATGGATTGAGCTTTAGAAGAATGCTAAAGGTAAGAACACTTAGACACATACAAGAACAAAACCTTGTCTACCCAAAGGCACCCAAAGTGTTTATCCTATCAATCTAAACCCAATTGATCCTAGTGCTACCCTTTAACTTCTTCTCTTCTCTTTCACCCTTTTCTCTTTTGATTTTAAAGTCTTAGGAGAGGTTTCTTATTTGATCTTTCTAGTGGAATGGGAGATTCTTACTTATTTGCTATGGTTTTCTTTTCTTCTTATTCTTAAGACATAAAAGCATTTTGCTATACTCTTCTTTTTCTTTCTTTTTTTTCTTTGAATGAAACCATCTTTAAACAATGTCATACTTCCCATTCTTTCACTAGACTTTGATTTTACTTAAACACATTCCCCTCCTAAAGACTCTAACCTTTTCTTTCTCTTTTCCTCTTTTCTTTTCTTTCTTTTTCAAACAACCAAATCCCAAACCCAACAATGAAATCACCTAGTCCTATCTAGTTTGGAAAATGCAAACTAGAACTACACAAGGCATTATTCTTGTCAGTTCAAACCTAACACTTTCTACCAAGCTCAATCCCAAAATAGGCCTTACACACTCAAGAATAAACATGGCTTGAAAGAAGGGTTGGTTAAGGGTATTGGAAACTGATTTTAATGATTCAATCAGCTACTTGGATCAACAAGAGTGGTAAAAAGGAGAAAGATGATCCAAATATGTATATGGTATCCATGAGTTTAAAGCAATGCACAAACTGATAATTACAAGTCAATATTAGGTTCATATAAATAGGAAATGGCATCAAATCACAACATGCTTCAATTTAGACCAAATGCAATGCAGGAATTCAAGGCTTGGTTCAATCTTATGTTTCTAACTACTCAACTAGCATCAAAGTACTATTAACTTGGGCATTGATCCTAGTTTAGTGAATTAAACAAGCTAACAAAGCAAAACTCATCATAGATCCCTAATGCAAATAATTAACAGTCCTACATGAAACATGCTAAACAAGATGCTATTATGCAATGCAAACTACATGAACACTCTTTTTATTATAAAGATTTTTGCAAAAATTTTCAAATTTTTAGGGGTTTTCTATGCCTTAGATGCTATGCAAATACTAACATGATGATGCTAAAAATTTGAAATAAGAAAACAAAACACAACATCAAATGCTATCTCAAACCCTCCCCCAAACTTAAATCACACAGTCCTCTGTGTGAAAGAAATTTGCTAGAGGATTCAAGACTGAAAACAAAACACAACATTAAATGCAATGATATTTACAAGGAAGGTGATAGTGGTACCTCATGGATTCTGGAAGAAGCTGTCGACATCCTCATTCATACTCTCATAAGTGTATTTGAGGTCTGGTTGGTAACTTTGAGGGGGAGATGGAGGCAACTCGACGATGGGAATCGACTGGCACTCGGTCGAGTGCATGGTCGAGTGGGGGGCTCGAGTTGGCTGCCGAGTCTCCTTTTCTTTGTTTGTTTTGACTCCCTTGCTTCCCTGATTATGAAAACAACAAAACAAATATCAAAATAACAAAATCCTAATCATTATGTACAAGGATACCTTAGGGACTTCCTCCCTAGTGAGCTTGTTTAAAGTCACTAAGCTTGACTTTTGATGCCTTTTCAAGCTTAGTATAGGGACCAAGGAGGTGATGAAATCCCCCCTGGTTCTACTTGATAACCTTGGTGTTCCTTCTTGATCACTACTTCCTTGACACTTGAACCATGTTTCTTCTTAAACTTGAGTCTTGGTTTTGCCTTCTTCAAAGACCTCTTGTTGAGTTGCACTTGAAGATCCTTCACTAGATCAGTCAACTCTTGAACTGAACCCTTGAGCCTTTCAACAGATTCCTCTGGAGATGAGAACTTAGCCTTTGGAGTTTCCTCTTCACTTGAGACCTCATGACCACCTTTGTCCTTGATAGTAAAAGGTTGATCACCAATAGTAGGCAGGTTGGTTGGGTTATAAATGTCAAATTTCATGGTTAAACCCTCAGCTATGTTCAAGGTTACAAGACCTTCCTTGACATCTATAACAGCTCCAGCAGTGGCTAAGAATGGCCTCCCTAGGATGATAGGGTCTTCAAGTTCCTTATCCATCTCTATAACCACAAAGTCTGTAGGAATTCTTGCCTTTCCTATCTTGACTGGAAGGTTTTCCAACTTACCAACCACATCCTTGTTTGATCCATCAGCTAGACATATGTGAAGATTGGTGGACTTGAATTCAGTTTGCCCAAGCTTTTGTGCTATAGAGTAAGGCATTACACTGATAGATGCTCCCAAGTCACATAAGCATTTGTTGAAGTGAAGGTAGCTGATGGAGCAAGGTAGATTGAATGGACCTGGATCTTCAAGTTTTGTTGGAACAATAGCTGTCCCAATCTCCTCTTGATCTCTCCTGTCTTGATTCTGAGCCTTCTGCTTGGATATGTCAAGTAACATGCCTTTGTAGAGAGGATATGGGGCATATTGTTCCAAAGCTGGTCCTCTCTCCTCTTCCTTCTTTTCAATGACAACCTCCTGTTGAATGGCCATCACTTCCTTATTTTCAATCACCACCTCTTCCTTCAAAGCCATCACTTGCTCTTGTTGCAAAGCCATCTCTTCCTTGTTTTCAATTATCTCCCTGAGTTCTTTAGGCTTATGTGCCTTGAAACGTCCTGGGAATGGTAGAGGCGGTTTGTAAGCATGAGGGATGTATCTAGAAGGCGTAACAGCTTCAGTGTCTTCAACTCGATCAGTCACTCGAGTATGCACTCGGTCGAGTGCTTTGACGGCTTCAGTCTGCTTTGAAGAACCTTTACTCTGGGCTTCAATAATTGAATCCTCCCAACCTTGAACCTCATTGTCCACTGTGACAGCTTCTTCATAGAGATTAATAGCTTTAGCTTTAAACTCCCTTGGGTTTTGAATAGCTTTTTCAGGAAGTTGGTTTGGCTTAGGAGCGGAAGTAGAAGCAATGGAGCTCTCCATGTACTTGACCGTAGAGTTCAGGTCAATAGAATAAGAATTCAACGTTTGGTTCAGCTCAGCAAATTGCTTTGCTACCTCAATCTGCCCATTTGCTTGCCCAAGTAAAAATTGCTGCATCATAGCTCTTAATTCAGGTTCTTGGGCTTGTGAGGTCTGAAACCCTAGAGAGGGATACAATTCAGCATTGTACACTGGTTGATGTTGCATGGGTACATAATGGAACATACTGCTTTGAAACATGATTACTAACTCGAATGGACACTCGGTCGAGCACTAGCTCGAGTTGAAGGTCGAGTCGTCTGAGATGAGAAGTCTATTTGAATCCGGGTTGTGGCTCGATCAGGTACTCGAGCACTCACTCGGTCGAGTGGTGGTCGAGTTGAAGGTCGAGTTGGTACCTGAAACTAAATCACAAACAAGCAGTAGAAGAATCGAGATCAGTAGCGAACAAGGGGATACAGGAACTTAATCTTAGACTAATATTGACCCTAATTGTCACAAATAAACACTCAAATGGGCAACAGCGCCAAATTGAAACTAGTATCTTTCTTGTGTGTGTGTGAAAGGGAATGTGAATGAATGATATGATGATGAACAATGGTGAAAGCAAGGTGTTTCAATTCCCCTTATGCAGTTGTAGTATAAGAGGTATCAATCCTAAATGAGTGAATGCAAGCAATCAGGGTGTGCAATACTTGTCAAAGTTAAGCCAATTATAGAGGGTGTTTGTCACTAACAACCTATTGCAGAATGTAATAGCTGAATGGACAAGATACTAAATGTAATGGAACAAAATGATTATGGCAGTAATGAAACTAGAACAGATATAACACTATAGTAATGCAGGTAATGAACTAATGCAAGGAAAGTAATGAACATAAAACTAAATGAATGCAACAGAAATGCAACTAGAATGAAATAAGAAAAAGGACAGGACAGACACGAATCATAAACAAGAGTTCTGGGAATGAACTCGAGCAAGCACTCGATCGAGTGTTGATCGAGTGCAGGGTCGAGCTGGACAAAAACGTAAAACAGAGCAATGCAGATAAAACAGAGCAAGACAAAAGTAAATCAAACAACGATCAAACAACAGGATTTAGCCTAAGAAATCAATAGACAAGGAAGGTCTTAGGGATGGATTCATGGGCTGAACTTAGATTGTGGTTATCTAACTTGATCAACAAACCTCAATCAACATGAGCTAATCCCTAGACATTAATCTCTAAGAACATGTTAATCCACTCTCATGGCAAAAACAATCAAGCTCATATATTTCTAGACTTGTTCTCACAAAGTAAAGAATCTATACAAGCAAGCATTAAGCAATATGTCAAGAATCAAACAAGACTTCTAATCTCTTAGCAAGCCTAATGATAATCTCTAGATCTAGCCTTATCTATGCACCTTAGACATTGGTGTGATGCTAAGAAGCTTGAGATCAAACCCTACCCTCTCAGTTATAGGATCAGCATTAAGAACATCTAGCCTAGAAGAGATCTACAACAATCAAGCTTGACCAAATCAAATAACCACAACATCCATCCAGCCTAAACCATCCCTAAGAGCTAAGGAAACTACTCAAAATCACACATGATGAACAGGAAAGTCATAAACCCAGAAAAACACGAAACTTGCATGATTAGAAAGATAAAACAAAGATCTAAACTATTGGAGAAGGAATCAAACTCGAATTCTTGATACTTTGAAAGTTGTGAAACAAACAAGTATGAAGAATCTTGTGTTTTCTCCTTCAAAAGAGGTACAAGATCTAAGAAAATAAAAGTGCAAAAAGCATAAATCCCAAAAAGGGTAAAATACTAGGTTTTAGAATATCTAAAAAACACTCTCCTTTTGTGGCTGCAGGGTACAAGGTCCTTAAATAGGAAAAAGGAGGGGAAGCCCTAAAAATGCTACCTTCTTATGTCTTGGAGGGTACAAGGTCCTTCCACTCGGTCGAGTCACTCTCAGCACACGGTCGAGTGTCTGGTCGAGTGGGCAGTCGAGTTGGACTCCGGACATTGGTTCTCCAGCCTTAACTCCTTTGCTTTCTCCTCATGATTGCTTCACTTCTCCTCAGCATTGCTTCCATGCTCCTTAGGCTTCAAAATCACCTGTTTATGCAAGATAAGATGCAAATGCAATGCAACTACACTCTAATGCAAGAACAATCCTAAAAATATGCAATGATGGTCAAAAAGGATAGCAAAGGACGCAAAAGATGTGAATATATTAAAGGAAAACAGGGTAAAATATGTGAATATCAAGGCGCCTTTGACTCGGACCAATCATCAGTGGTTCGCAGTTGCGGCTCGAAGTTGTGCTCGATTATTTTACCCGATGAGGCGATCGTGTTAACCACCGGGTTGGTGATCGGGTGGACTGGTGTTGAGCAACTGCACGACATGACGTAGGAGGTGACTCCTGACATGTCCAAGCTTTGGATTTCGAGCATTATCCCCTCTCTTTCAGCTTCCCCCATGTCTTCATTTATCTCCGGTTCGATGACTTCCCGATAGGTATCAAGCAGTTCCTTGTAGAGCTCCGTTTCTTGATGTACGAATCCCTCCTTACTATCAAATGTCAGCGCTGGTTGTAAACAATCCCCGATTGCAATCTCCTCAAACGCCTCTTCACTCAGTTTGTCTAACTCCTCTATCCAGAAGGTTTGCCCTGCTATTGTGGGTTTCTTCATAGTTTCCGGAATGTAAAATTGCATAGTAAGGTCTTCCCCGCGCTTCAGATCGATCTTTCCATTCCTCACATCTATCATTGCCCCTGCGGTGGCTAAAAATGGTCGTCCTAAGATAAGCGGATCCCTTGGCTCCACATCCATCTCCAAAACCACGAAGTCGGTTGGTACGTCAACTGACCCTACCTTGACCGGCAAGTCTTCTAATAATCCGCTTGGCAACCTTGTAGTTCAATCTGCTAGGACCAATTGGATGTCGGTGGGCATGAATTTCTCGAATCCAAGACGTTTGGCTACAGTTAAAGGCATTAGGCTGACTGATGCTCCCAAATCGCAAATACATCTTCCGAAATTCAAGTGTCCAATCGAGCAAGGTAAAGTAAACGACCCTGGGTCGCTCAGTTTCTTAGGTGTAGTAGTCCTCTGGATTATAGCACTGCATTCATGATTGAGTATGATCATCCCTTGAACTTTTTTGATCCGTTCCATCATTGCATCCTTCAGGAATTTCTGGTAAGGAGGTATCAGGGTGAAAGCGTCTATTAGAGGCATGCGAAGTTCGGGTTCCTGCATCTGTTTCTCGAACAATGCCTTGTACTTCTCAAGAAGTTCCTTGCGAAATCGTCTAGGGAATGGAAAAGGTGGCTTGTAAGGTGGAGGGATGAATCTTCTTTCTTTTTGTTTCTCTCATCTTGGCTTGTCTGCAGGAGGTGGACTGACCTAGGTGTCAACCCAATCATCTATCCGAGTAGTGTGGTCGGGTGCCGTGTCTGGTTGCTCTGGAGAATGGTTTGGTGGTTGAGCAGGAGTGGGCGGTTCACGGAGATCCTCCCCATCTAAATCATTGCTGGCCTCAATAATGTGCGGTGGTGCTGGCCGAGGTGGTAATTGGCGTCCACTCCGTAGGGCTATGGCAAGCGCAGACTCCTGACTTTTGGAAGTTGAGGCCGATTTATCTGTAGGCACCTGGATTCGAGAGCCTAAGTCATCAAACTTGTTGTGTAGTTGCTTGAAATTGGCTGATAAACGGCAGGCAAGATCATCGAATCTTGTAGTTATTTGTATGGCATCGGTCTTCTGAGTTGACAGGACTTGGTGCATCAGTGAGAGCAAAACTAGCGATGAGGAATATATGAAGGTATGGGGCTGATAGTCGGATTAGTTGGGAGGTAGGTCCTAGTCCTTGGTGTGTGACCACTTTGATTATAGATGTAGTTCATGTCCTCTAGCTGAGCATTCTCCCCATCTTCTTGTAAAAACTGTTCTTCCTCTCAGATTGCATGAACATGCTGCTGCTGGCTGAGTAGTTTATCGATCTTGTCATTGAGGGCTTTCATGTCCCTCTTGTACTTGGCATCTTCCTCTCCTGTAGATCGCACAGTACGATCATATTCCTCATTATAATACCCATCAGATTGAGCCAAGTTCTCCACTAGGTCCCAACCTTCATCAACATCCTTGTTGAGGAAGTTACCATTGCTTGCGGTGTCCAGCAACATCCGTATCTTGGGGACCACTCCTCTATAAAGTGTACTTAGCAAAGAAGCATTGCTGAAGCCATGATGAGGGCACCTGGTAGTGTATCCCTTGAAACGTTCCCAAGCTTCACTGAACATTTCATTGTTCTTCTGAACAAAGCTGGAAATATCATTTCGATGCCTTGCGGTTCTGGAGTTGGAGAAGAATTTGGCCAGAAACGCCTTCTTGCACGCTTCCCAAGTGGTGATGGACTCCTTGGGGAGTGATTTCTCCCAGAGGTGCGCTTTGTCTCCCAAGGAAAATGGGAAAAGCCTTAGTTTGAATCCATCCTCACTAACTCCATTTATCTTTGTGAGGCTACAGAGCCTATCAAACTCATCCAGATGGTCTAATGGGTCCTCCATTGGCAATCCATGAAACTTGTTGCTCTGTATCATCCGGATGAGACTACTCTTGATCTCAAAGTTGTTGTTCTCGACAGCAGGTGGCACAATGTCATTCCTTTGAGTGTGAGTAGATGGAGCATCTCCTGCTCCGATGTAGATCCTTGCTTGAGGAGCTGGTGGACCGTTTTGATCGTTCATTGTCTCATCAATTGTTGGTGGTTGCGGTTGTCGAACTTGTTGTTGGCGGAGTAAGTGTGGTCTGTCGATGTTGTCGATGAATAGACTTAGGTTTTGGTTACCCTTGGATCGTGTTTGCATGCAAAAGTAGGTGACCAAGTGTGTACACGAGGGTCAACTCGATCCAGGTGATCGAGTGACGGGTTGGCTGGGTGCTCGGGTTTGTACCTGAAATGCAAAACGAACAAAAAAGAAAGCAAACAAGTCCAATTCCGAACCAATGTAGATAAGAGAACTTGATCTAGCAAGTGCTGAAATCCTAAACGTAGTAAAATTAAATTCAACCAAATTGCAACAACGCCAAATTGATAACAGGCTTTTCCACCCAGGATATCAACTCCCTATGCAGTTGTAGTACAAAGGGTTATCAATCCAAATGGTTGTTTATGCTAGCAGGAAGGATGCAATCAGAACAATGCAAGTCAAGCCAAGCAATAATGGAGTTTTGTCTAACAATCCTAAGATAATAAAAGAAAAGAATATAAACAAAGAACCACACGACCTAAGCACTCGATGCAAGCATTCGAGTACAGGATCGGGTGGGGTGATCAAGTAAGCAAAGAAGGTATGAACAACTCGAGGGGTTACTCGAAGAAGGTGATCGTGTACCTGTTCGGGTAAAGGATCGAGTGATGAATATAAATGCAAGCAATTAAAATACGAAAGCTTCTAAGGATGGGGTAATCGAATCGTAAGTGTTCCTGAGCAATACGTATGTCTTACATGCCTCAAGCAAATATTCCCTAGACAATGAATCTCTAATATCTTGTTAAAACACTCTCCTGATAGAAACAATCAACCTTGATCACTCCCCTACCCAACTCTCGTTGGAGAAACATGACCAAGCAGGCAATAAGAACCGATTCGTTATTGTCAATAAACCCCTTACTCATCTAATCTCTTAGGCTAAGTGAGTAAATCTCTAGCATTGGTTGATTCAAGCATTTCATCTACACCTCTCGGTGGTAAAACACCTTAGATCTAATCTCACCCTCTCGGTTTGTTGACAGCATTAAGAACACCAACCTGGAAGGGAATCTATAAAACATATTCAATCAAACTAAGACATCCTAACCGATCAAGAACACAAAATCATCTATCCCATCCCTAGAAACTTTAATACACTACTCGGAAATCATTGCAAGAAACATAAAAGCATATATGAACGAAAATTGCATTGTATTAAAAGATAGAGTAGAGGATAAAGAGTACAAAGTAGAGATCTAAGGAAATGACAAAAAGATATATAAAAAATCCTAACAAAAAGTGAAAAGTGTTTTGAGTCGCTCAGTTCTCTCACAGAAGCTCTCGCTCTCTGGTTTGAGGGTCTGCGGCTTGCTCGTTTGCAAGGAAGAAGAGGAGGGGTTTATATATGGAAACCCCTTTGACCTAGTTTCCCAGTCTTGTCCGAGGGTCTACTCGATGGGGTGCACGAAGATGAGGTCGGGTTAATCCTCGGGTAAATTTTCGGGTTGTTCTTCCTGCTCTCGGATCCTCCTCGATCGTGTTGTGATGAGCTCGATGGCTCCTTCGGGTACACGTTCGGATTTGTCCTTGTTTTTCCCCATTTTAGGCTCTAAAGCACCTGTTTTCATCCAAAGTATGCAAATGCAAGAATGCAACACCCTAAATGGCCTAAAAGCGAATTACTAAAGTTAATGATCTAAGAATGCTAAGTGAAGGGTATAAACAATACATAATATGGACAAAAAAGGATACTTCAAACATGTAAATTAGAGAGTTATCAGACCCCCAAACTTAAATCTTGCTAGTCCTCTAGGAAGGAAGTAAGAGGGTGCCGTTCGAAAATGGGACTCATAACCTTTGGATCTAAGCGAAGGATTCAAGCTATAGTCCTTAAAGATAGTTTAATGGTGCTAAGATCAATCAACATACTTACAAATATTTTTCTATGCTTATTACCATGCATTGATCTAGTTCAACCTCCAACTAAAAGTAAAGTCTTGCAAGTCCAAAGAACATCTCTTTCACATTCAATTAAGTGTTTGGCGAATTCTTGCAAATGGGATGTGAATCAAGCTCAATCGGTTTCAAGGGTAAGGCTTTTTTGGTAAGGTGGTTTCAAACAAATTCTTTGGGTGTTTTTCTCTCAAAAGAAGGAATGCTAGACAGTTGTGAAAACTATCTAAGATTGAGAACAATTTGGGCATACAAAGTTTAACTCTTGATAATCTACCATTTTCTCATTCATTTTCTCTCTTTTTTTTTATTTAAACCCCCTAGACTTAAACTACCCACAACCTTGATTTTTAACTCTCATTTTTTTTTTTTTTGTAATCCCTAAGGTCTAAACTTTAAACATCTAGCTCTCTTCTCTTTTTTTTTTCTTTTCTTTCTTTGTTAAACTCCTAATATGTATATATATATTTTTTCTTTCTTTCTTTCTAGGAGACTATAGCAATATCCTTTTCTCTTTTTTTACTTAGAGACTTAGAGCTACTTTATTCTAACCTTAGGGACTTCTTTTCTTCTTCTTTCCTTTTTTTTTTTTTTATTTCTCAACCCAACCCAAATAAACATGCTAACCACCTATCTTTCAAAACCGATTCTATTAGCTAGTCCAAATGATTCTAACTCAGCTAAATCAAGAGCCAGTTCTTTGTCGTTCTCAATACTCTCAAGGTTTCACAACCTATAGCACAATGAAAAGGTCTCACTCAAAAATTCATAACAAGGTTTGAAAGAATGGTTTGGGTTCAAGGGTAGGGAAAAAAAAATCGGGTTAAACGAAAAGATTGGTAAGAATGGAGTGCTAACCCGAGTTTAGAGTTACCATGAGCAAGTATTCAAATTCCATAAGCAAGACAATTTTAAGTTCAAATTAAGTCCAATAACATAGAGATGATTCAATGTTCAAGCAAGTGGAGGAAGCATTCAGACACAAGGTTCTAAAAAAAGATGTTTCATTTTTTTTCCAAAGATTGATCTAGCAACAATGAACTATGATTAAGGGCTATAGCTTCAATCCTAAGGTTTGGCATTAAACAAGGTGGTTTTAATCATTGTACCCTAAAATGCATATGCAACAATCCTATATGAAGCAAAGTAGACTCAATCCTAATATGTAAATGCAACTACATGAACACTTTTTTTTTTTAATATTTTAATTTTTCAAAAACTTTTTGGGTTTTTTCAATGCACATAGATGCAGACTCAAATGAATAAAACTAGCATGCAAAAATTTTGAAATAAGAAAATAAAACGCAATGTTATATACATTCTAGGACCCTCCCCCCAAACTTAAATTACACAGTCTCTGTGTAAATAAAAGTCTGAAAAAGAATCGAAGAATCACACAAAATGAAATAAAACTAAATGCAATGTTATTTACAAAGGGTGGGTGAATTTGGTACCTCATGGGTTGGTGAAGAAGGAGGTTGTAGCAGACTCCATACTCGCCAACGTGTAGCCAGGGTCGTCGCCGGCTTCAGCAGGTGCCGGTATTTGCTCGTCAGAGAGCTCGGTGATATGCACGGATGACTTGCTCGGACCAGCATCCGAGGGGTTGATTGTGGGGGTATCGCGTAGGTCATCGTGTAGTTATATTTACAATTCTTCATCTCAGACTGGCGCGGGATCGACGAGATGCAGAGACGACACCGTCTCTGTGCTCTCGAGGGTCTGCGGCGTGCTCGTTTGCAAGGAAGAAGAGGAGGGGTTTATATATGGAAACCCCCTTTGACCTAGCTTCCCAGTCCTGCCCGATGGGGTGCACGAAGATGAGGTCGGGTTAATCCTCGGGTAGATCTTCGGGTTGTTTTTCCTGCTCTCGGATCCTCCTCGATCGTGTTGGGGTTCAGACTGTTCTTCCAGCTCGATGGCTCCTTCGGGTACACGTTTGGATTTGTCCTTGTTTTTCCCCCATTTTAGGCTCTAAAGCACCTATTTTCATCCAAAGTATGCAAATGCAAGAATGCAACACCCTAAATGGCCTAAAAGCGAATTTCTACAGTTAATGACCTAAGAATGCTAAGTTAAGGGTATAAACAATACAAAATATGGACAAAAAAAGGATACTTAAAACATGTAAATTAGAGAGTTATCAATATGGCAGATGGAGAGGAGCAGTTCTACTTTGATGACTATTAGCCAAATCCAAGAGATAGCAGAGGAGTGAGAGAGACCAGCAAGAGGGTGACACTACTCCAAAAGTGGAACAAGTGGCATGGGAAGACTGTTGAAAAGCTGAAGAAGAAGGTGGTGAAGATGTCCAAGTCTATCAAGGGAATGAAGAAAGAGATTGCTGAGCTTAAGAGTGGAAACTAATCCCCAGCACCAACTGAGCATTTAAGGAGGAGTAGCTCAATAAGGGTATTGTCTAGGGCTGAAAACCCCTTGGAGCCTTCAAGAGCTTTTTCATTTGAGCCTTTACAGAGGAGAAGAGGTCCAATTCGCATAGAACAGCAGGTTCTGAGGCACTCGACCAGTGCACTCGAACCAACACTCGACCGAGTGCCTCCAATGTACTCGGTCGAGCACTTCCCCAGGCCTCAGTATGGTTTCCCAGTTCACCAAGGTTATCCACCTTACCCCTATGGCCAAGTTTACCCTCCCTTCCCACCTTAATACTTCCTGGACCCTGCTTTCAGGCACCAAGCCTTCTATGGACAGCAAGGGCAGCCATTCAACCCACTCGACCGAGTGCATGTCCGGAGCTATGGTTGAGTTCCCCCCTTCTCCATCAACAAGCCAGATTCAAGCCTCAGGCTCAAACTACACATATGACAACATTAGTGAGGCTGTTGATGACCTTTTCCACAACCAATGAGATACCATCATCACCTTATCCATTGTTTATACCATTTAGTTGCATGTTTTGTTTGTTTAAGTTCTTAAATCCTTTTTCAAATTTTTATTACACAAGGGACTGTGTAATTTAAGTTTGGGGGAGAGTTTAAGATAGCATTTAACATTGTTTTCTGTTTTCTTATTTCAAAATTTTAGCATAATCATGTTAGTACTTGCATTTCATCTAAGGCATAGAAAAACCCTAAAAATTTGAAACATTTTACAAAAATCTTCAAAAAACAGAGTGTTCATGTAGTTTGCATTGCATATTAGGATCTTGCTAGCTTGTTTCATATAGGATTGTTTCATAATCTGCATTAGGGATCAATGATGAGTTTAGCCTTGTTAACTTGTTTAAATTCACTAAACTAGGATCAATGCCCAAGTTAATAGTACTTTGATGCTAGTTGAGTGGTTAGAAACATAAGATTGAAACAAGTCTAGAATTCCTATGTTGCACTCTGGCCTAAATTGAAGCATGTTGTGATTTGAAGTCATTTCCTACTTATAAGAACCTAATATTGACTTTTAATTATCAGTTTGTGCATTGTTTTAAACTCATTGATACTTTATACATATTTGGATCATCATTACTTTTTTTACCACTCTTGTTGATCCAAGTAGCTGGGTTTGGGACTTGGTGTGTTTGAAAAATAAAAGAAAAGAGGGAAAAGAAAAAGAAAAGGATAAAGTCCTTAGGAGGGAAGTGTTTTAAAGTAAATTCCAGCTCTAAGTGAAAGGATGGGGTGTAGTAAAAGTTTCAAATAAGGTTCTGGTCAGAGAAAAGAAAGAAAGAAAAGAAAAGTCTAGTAAAAAGCGTTATGACTTGGGAAACAAGTAAGAGAAAGAGTCTTAGCATTTAAGAAATCAATAAGAACCCTCTCCTAGGACTGAAAAACAAAATTGAAAACGAGCAAAAGAGAAAAGATGAAGTTAAAGGGTGGAACTAGGACATTATGGGGTTAGAATGTTAGGAGCAAACACTTTGGGTGCCTTTGGGTAGAAAAGGTTCTGTTCTTGTATGTGTCTAAGTGATCTTACCTTTAACCTTCTTCTAAAGCTCAATCCACTTTTTGTGAGAGAAACCTTGATATTGATAAGTCCCACTCAAAAGAGAGACCATTTTTGTCTATAACCCTTATTACCAAGCCAAATGAGTTTAAACATTGCATAATCTGATTCATGTTCTTGTTTAATGAATGTTAAAGGAAATGACTGATTTGAATGCATGTGAAAGTCTAAGGCTTGAATCAGTTAAGGTTGTGAAAGGCTTGTCTAAAATCTTTAAGTATAGCTCATTCACCTTGCATCTTAGTACTAGTAACTTGGACATTGATTCTAGCTAGTCTATTAGCATGTTTAAGGTTCTGAGATCCCTTTTCAAACCTCTCCACCTGCTTATGTCTTGTTTGCTTGAGGGCAAGCAAAGACTAAGTTTGGGAGAGTTGATATGTATATATTTTACCTAGTTAACCATAGTTTATTCACATTTTTTACATGCTTTATTAGCTTGTTTTGTTACTTTCATACAGTTTAAGGTATGTTTGTGCATTAGAGTAGAATTTGCATTGCATTTGCATTGTTTCTTGTTTAAACAGGTGAATTGGACTCAAGAAGCATGGAAATAGCATCTGGGATGAGAGGAGTGCAACCATTGAAGCAAATAGGATTTGAATCAAGGAGAAGACCAACAAAGCATGAAGCACTCGACCACCACTACTCGTGCACTCGACCATGTGCTACTGAAGCACTCGACCGTGTGCTACTCAGGGACTTAACCAGTGGAGAGCAGAAGGATGGACCCCTCGACCAAGGCCACTCAACCGCTTGTGGTCGAGTACATCGAGCCGACTTTCTATTTTGTCAGCTAGCCAAATCAGAGCTTCCTTCCCTCACTATATATACCCCTTGTACCCCATGGCCGCCAGAAGACCCTCTTTAGGCAAAAAAGTACCTGTAGCCACCAAAAAAACCTTAGTCCTTACCTCTTAAGGGTTTTTAGCTTTTTAATATCATTTTGCCACTTTTATTTACTGTTTTTCTCAGATTTTAATATCTTGTAAGTCTCATAACTTTTAGGGTATTGAGAATCTGAGTTTGCTTTTTTATATTAAGTTGTTGTTCATCATCTCATCTATCTTATCATGCTAGTTTTATCATTTTCTGGGTTTATGTTCATCATCATCATGTTTTGTTCATCTGAGTAGTGAGTTAGGATTCTAGAGATGGATTAGGCTGGTTTAGGGCTGTGGTTGTTTAGGTTGGTTAAGCTTGATTGTTTACATATCTCTTCTGGGTTAGATGTTCTCTAAGCTGTTCTTATATCTGAGAGGGTAAGAACAGATCTTAAGCTTCATTGCATCATACCAATGTTTAGGTTGTTAGATAAAGCTAATACTAGAGATTATCATGCTTATCCCAAGAGATTGATTGTATAAGGTGATTTTTGACAAGTAATGGTCTGGTCCTTAATGCCTGTTTAGTATGGTTTCACCAATGAGAGTTGGGTTAGGATGTTACTTAAACTTGATCACTTCTGTCATGAGAGTGGATTAGTGAGTCATTAAGATCATTGTCTAGAGATAGCTCATGTTTGATTGAGGTTTGTTAACCAGTTTAGATAGCCCATGAATCCATCTCTGGAAGCCTACTTTGTTATTTGATTGTTTATTATGGCACCTTATCTTGTTTCATTGCATTCTATTCTGTTTTAAGTTGTTTAGATTGCTTCTGTTTTTTGTATTTACCCACTCAACCTAGCCACTCGACCATACACACGGTCGATTGCTTGATCGAGCACCTTCGGGTTCTTCATTTTACTTTATGTTTCATTTTTGTTTCATTTAGTTTACTTCCTGCATCTCTACTGTTTTGTTTCATTGCTCATATCTAGTTATTGCGCTTGTTTAATTTACATTCAGCATTGTTTACATTCTGCATTTTACATTATCGTCTTAGGATTGTTAGAAATCAATCATCATCATATTTGGCTTAACTTGAGTCACTGTTACATCTTGATTGCATGCAACACACACTTTATGGATTGACATCCTTTATGCACACATTCTGATCATCCATACTCATGTCTGTTTGTTTGATTGCATCATCCATTCATTGCATAAGTAAACCCTGAGAAAACTAGTGTTTCAACAACCTAACAACATTCAAACCAAAACACCTAACCAAACATGAACCAATGAATTAAATAACCAAAAACGAACAAATCTATAACATCTATCCAACAATACTAATAACATAAAGCAAGTCAGAGAACAATGAACCAACAACCTAAACAATCGTTCTGGACCACTATATTTCATTCTAGCAACCTAACAACAGCATAGAATGAAACAACCAAGCCTCTAAAAGATCCTCCTATTCATTGCGCTGATTCAACGATTATACTTTGCCTTTACCTGCACCACAAACACAAATTGAGATGCATGAGTATTGCAATCCTTCCATCTACTGGGATATACACACAAGCAACTGAGAATCCAATGTCAAACAACAACCAAACAAACACAACAAACCAGGAAAACAAGTATCAGCCATCTACTGAAAGGGTTAGTCTCGACCGACACTGCTCCTTGGTATCGACAGACACTGGGAGTCAGTGTCGAGCGACACTGCTCCTTGGTGTCGACCGACACCGCCTTCTGGTGTTGACCGACACCCCTCCTCGACCCGGAAACCCTAGCATCAACACATGCCAAGACTCTGGGCCGTCAAACTCCTTGGTTTCGATAGACACCAACCTTATCTCGATACCTGGTGTCGGTCGTCACCGACCCCGCAGATGCATTCTGCCCGAAGACAAAGCTTTTTTTCATCGGATTTCACCGATCCAAATCGTCCAAAACTCACCCAAAAGCCATAAAATGCCATTGGAACCATGAACAAACCAAAAACATGCAAGGAAACAACCAAATACAGCCATAAAACATGAAAACAAAGGAATCACAGGCTTAGATCAGTCATGGTCATGCACTCACCTTTTTAGCAGGAAGTTTCTGACCAAAACTGACTAATACAACCTCTTAGAAAGCTTCTCCCTCGCTCCTAGCACCAGATCTCCACCCCACAGGAACAGACCTCACAAACAAAGCCAAGAAATCTCCCAAAAACTCTAACACCCTCAAGAACTCTTTTCTTTTTTTCTAAAACTCTATGGAACGAGAAGTGAGCGGCCTTTGCAACCCTCAAAATCGACTTCTAGTTTAAATATTTTGGTTTAGGGATTCCCCAACCCAACCGGTCAAACCACCCACTCCCAAAAACCAACAATTCGGTTCGCGCGCGGATGTTACATTTATTTCATGTCAAGTATGGATATAACAAATATTTATTGGTATATACGGTAAAACCTCTATAAAATAATAAAGTCGGGACCATAAAATTTTATTAATTTATAGAGGTTTAAATTTATCAATAAATTAATAATTATTAATTTATCGATAAATTAATAAAATATTAACTTATGAAAAGTTTTTTTTCATTTTCATAATTTTAAACATTTTCTATTACAAAATAAGAACTTTGTTATGATTCACATTTTTATAGAATTTTTTTTAATTATAATTTTGGCTATCGTAATAAGATTGATGCTAATAATTTACTTAATTATGTAGATGAAAATGATAAATGTTAGAAGTTTAGAGTTTAGAAAAAAATTGCTAGTACTATCCTTCATGGTAATGATGAAGTCGAATAAGATATTGGAGTGCCTTTAGAACTAGTTACATGTAAAAAAAAGTAATTATCGCATCTAGGACTCTCCACAATTTTTGTATGCGATTTGAGAAGACAACACCAAAAGTTTTTAATACAATGAAAAAGATTAGAGATGAGTTCTAACTAGAATACAAATTCAAGAATACACAAACAATAATAAAGCTATATTGCAATAAGAGAACATTCTCCCGGAAGCATTCATTGCCATGTTCCGATCCACCGGATGCCTGAGATCCAACACAGTCAAGCTAATGACTGAAAACAAACGCTTAGTGGGAGGCAACCCACTCATAGGTTTTTCTTTTCCACTTAAATTGAGTCATTTTTATTCTTGTTTTGAGTCAGTTTGAATTTGTATTGAATTCTGAACTTCTATCTATCATGTTGCGTTTAATCTTGTGTTTGAGTGCTTCTTAGCAGTGCTAACATCCAAGGAATGAGAAAAACACAAATTAATCGCAGCTAACTCAAGAATAATGTTCGAACTCTCTGCATCTGCAGAATGCATCGACCGACACACCATCAGCATCGGTTGACACAGAACATCCAAATTGGTAACACGATTTTGTTCACAATTTCAATACTTATTCGTTTTTGTTTATTTTTCTTCACCAATCTCTTACTTGATAACACTGGGGACAGTGTTGTCTAAGTCTGGGGAGGCAGTTACTAACTACGTTTTTGTTTTAGAATTAAAAAAAAAAAATTTATTGAGTCAAAATTTTTGTTGGGAACTATGATTTTTCTATTTAGTGTACTGCCTTGGTTGATTAATGCTGCAGATTGAATCCAGAATCCGACTAATGAAAAATCCAAAGGCTGACCAGTGAACCAGAGACATCCGAATTTCCAACAGAATCCATAAAAGCATGAGATAATTTTCTGTGCTTTTCTTTTTACCTCATCAAGGAGATTGATGTTCATAGAGCTTGACTCCTTATTCATACCTGACAAGTAAGATTTCAGAAAAAAAAAATGGTACTCCTCTCCCTTATTAAAGTTTTAAATATTTTTCCAGAGAGCTTTGTTTAAAAAAAAAAAAGTGAATAAAAGATGAGATGATTTTAATCAGTTTAGAGAGGTAGGTAAATTACATGTGACCTCACTATTCTACTCTTGAGTCAAATGATCACACAAAGCTTGGAAGAGAGGGGTAGGTAAATTACCGATGACCCCATTGTTCGCCTACAACTTTGAGAAAAAAAAAGAAGAAGATAAAAAAAAAACAAAGCAAAGCTCTAAGGAAGATAAAATAGAATAAGTCTGAGGGAGAGAAAGAGAACCACATGTGGTAAAAGATATGTCTTGCTTGTTATGGTATAGTACGGGAATGAGTCTAGAAGGTTCTTGACATTGACCAAATTGATGAGACCCACCGATGAAGGCTTAATGGAGGAAGTAGTGGAATTTGGTTTGAATTTGGGATACTATGAATGTCAACGGAGAAGTACATGGTGGTTCAATTTGGATTTATCTGCTAAGCATATGGATTGTGGTTTGGATGATCATGGCATTACTTTAAAAAGAAAATGATTTCCTGCATTTTCAAACCTCTTTCACAGGTCTAAGTTTATGTTTTGCTTGAGGGCAAGCAAAGGCTAAGTCTGGGGGAGTTGATATATCATGGTTTTTAGGTGTTTTTAGCCATGATATAAGTCTTATTTATAGAGTCTTTTTGGTATTTTTAGAGTCTTTTGACTCTTTATAGGATTTAGTATGGATGGGAGCATAATGGAGCTAAATAGGAGGATTTGGAGCATAGTCAAGCATTGAGGCTGAGCTACGAAGTTGGGAGACCAGTTCAAGAGCAAGCATCGATCGATGCTTCATATGTGTCGATCGATGCATAGCCAAAGAAGAAATCGGAAGTTTTCCCACAAGTTTTGAAGATTTACAAAGCTGCCACAAAGTTTTCCATATTTGCATCATTTGTCCCTGGACGTGTTTTAGGAATATATATAGGATTTTTATGGTCATTGTTTAGACCTAAGCTTTATTTTTCCTGCAACCTTTTGAGAGAGAAATCCCTGAGAGATTTTAGAGAGTTTTTGGAGGGAAGAATCAAGACTCCTTCTAGAGAAGATTCAAAACTCTTTTTCTACTTCTTTTAATCTTTTAATGCAATTTATTCATAATATGATTTGTGTTTCATTGATCATGTCTGNGGATTTGGAGCATAGTCAAGCATTGAGGCTGAGCTACGAAGTTGGGAGACCAGTTCAAGAGCAAGCATCGATCGATGCTTCATATGTGTCGATCGATGCATAGCCAAAGAAGAAATCGGAAGTTTTCCCACAAGTTTTGAAGATTTACAAAGCTGCCACAAAGTTTTCCATATTTGCATCATTTGTCCCTGGACGTGTTTTAGGAATATATATAGGATTTTTATGGTCATTGTTTAGACCTAAGCTTTATTTTTCCTGCAACCTTTTGAGAGAGAAATCCCTGAGAGATTTTAGAGAGTTTTTGGAGGGAAGAATCAAGACTCCTTCTAGAGAAGATTCAAAACTCTTTTTCTACTTCTTTTAATCTTTTAATGCAATTTATTCATAATATGATTTGTGTTTCATTGATCATGTCTGAGTAGATCTCTTGTTAGGTTTAGGGTTTTCAAAGGAATTCATGAATTGTTAGGTTATCAGATTGTTAGGTTAATATCTATAGAATTCTTCATCTAGATTGGTTTATTGTGTATTCTAGAGTAGCGAGAGCAACCTAGAATCTGATCTTAGGTTAATTGATAGACATGAGAGTGTTATTAATTTCCTGAAATAATCTATTTACAAAGTGATTTGATTTGCAAAATACCTATTTACAAAGAGATTTGATTTGCAAAATACCTATTTACAAAGAGATTTGATTTGCAGAAAAAAAGAACAAAGAGATTTGATTTAGGGATTTTGTGAACTTATCAAACCTGAATTTAATGCTAGTTTAATCATTAGGATTTGCAAAGAGATTTGGAATTCTAGTTTTTAGACTTAGGTAATTTTCGCAGCGAGAGCTGGTTAATTTTACTTTTGTGATTTGAGTTATAGAATTGTTCTTAATAAATCCTAACAATTATTTTAACTGATTTTTATGAATTTCCGAAGAATTTCCCTGAACCTATCTTCTCTTTTATTGAATTAACTCTTCTTTCTATTGTTTTTCTTGCTCTTTTGATTTTAATACAATTTATTTCTGTTTAGCTTAATTAAAAGATTAATAAATCTGTTGTGTGATCTAGAGTCTTTGTGGATATGATCTCTAAATACTACAGTGATCTCTTAATTTGAGAGAGTAGCTCTAGAGTAAATTTGAGCATATCAATATATATATATATATAAATATATATATATATATATATATTTATTTCGTCTATATTATTATTAATTTATGATACTGTTGCAACCATATTTTTACATAGGATTTTCAAAAAAAATTATTATCTTATTATTTTAACAAATTATGTCATTTTATATACCGTCCCAGCTCGGGACCGAAAAAATTTATTAATTTATAGAGAGTATTAATTTAAAGAATATCTAATATAATAAAGTAGGGTTACAATTATAAGGAGGCTCTAACTGCTTGCCACGTGGCACTTGTAGAAAATCCTACACCTGTCTTTTTTTTTCTTTTTCTTTTTCTTTCTATCTCATGTTTAAATAAATTGTTAATGGGTTGTATATTATGTTTGTAGTAAATAGTTAATGGACCACTTTAACTAAGCCTAACAAATTTATCGACTTATCCCCACAGATAATAGCGACAACGGAAACTATGAGTTCCCGTCTTCTTCTCTTCTACGTCTCTCTCTCTTCCCCACAAATAAGATTATTTCCAATTAAACCAAAAATAAAACACTTTGAATTATTTAAATTTAACTCACACTTTAATATAAAGCTAAAATTAAAAAAAAATCAATTAAACCATAAATAAAACACATTTAGGAATGTACATTTAACTCACACTTTAATATTAAAACTGAAAAAAATAAAAAATAAAATATTTCCAATTACACCATAAATAAAACACATTTTTCCATATAAATTTAACTCACACTTTAATATAAAACTGATAAATTGTTTCCTATTAAACCATAGTTAAAACACTTTTAGTCATACAAACTTAACTCACACTTTAATATAAATCTAAAATAAAATAAAAAATTCATTTAAACCATATATAAAACACATTTAATCATATACATTTAACTCACACTTTAATATTAAAAAAAAAGCATTAACTATATTTCTCCACTCAGTTTTATTCAAAACACAATAAATTAGAATTAACTCTCATACATTTTAGTTTCCAAATTGTAACTCTCATCACTTCCCATCCTATAAATACTCATATTTTTAATTTTCTCATTCTCTTTCACTTTATCTTAGATATTATACACTTTTTTGTGTTTTTTTGTAGGTTGTTGTTGTATGTGTTAGAAAAAAATGAAATATCGTTTTAAAAGCTTAATTCTATATTTTAATTTTAGAGACTATAT
>NC_025688.1:9893974-9894512 GCF_000633955.1 Camelina sativa
TTGAGCTAAGGAAGTTTAGAAAAGCTATTGGTTATACTTTGGATGACATTAAAGGAATTTCACCTAGTCTCTGCATGCATAGAATCCACCTTGAAAATGAATCCTACTCTAGTATTGAACCTCAAAAAAGGCTTAACCCTAACCTAAAGGAAGTAGTCAAAAAAAGAGATTTTAAAACTGCTTGGAGCTGGTGTGATCTATCCTATTTTTGATAGTACTTGGGTCTCACCAGTCCACTGTGTCCCTAAAAAAAGAGGAATCACTGTAATAAAGAATGGTCGTGATGAGTTAATTCCCACTAGAACCATAACAGGACATAGAATGTGCATTGATTATAGGAAGCTTAATTCTGCTACTAGGAAATATCATTTTCCTCTTCCATTTATTGATCAAATGTTGGAAAGATTAGCCAGTCATACCCATTACTGTTTCTTGGATGGATATTCTGGATTATTCCAAATTCCTATTCATCCCAATGATCAAGAGAAGAGAACATTCACATGTCCATATGGTACCTTTGCATATAGGAGGATGCCAT
>NC_025688.1:9894572-9898605 GCF_000633955.1 Camelina sativa
TCCAAGGGCTGTGATTAGTGATGGAGGAACACACTTCATCAACAAGACCTTTGAAGGAATGCTAAGGAAGTATGGAGTTAAGCAGAAGGTGTCTACAGCCTACCACCNAAAAAAAAAAAAAAAAAAAAGAGTGTTCATGTAGTTTGCATTGCATATTAGGATCTTGTTTAGAATGTTTCATGTAGGACTGTTAGATATTTGCATTGGAGATCTATGATGAGTTTTGCCTTGTTAGCTTACTAGATTCACCAAACTAGGATCAATGCCCAAGTTAATAGTACTTTGATGCTAGTTGAGTGGTTAGAAGCATAAGATTGAACCAAGCCTTGAATTCCTGCATTGCATTTGGTCTAAATTGAATCATGTTGTGATTTGATGCCATTTCCTACTTATAAGAACTTAATATTGACTGTTAAATATCAATGTGTGCATTGCTTTAAACTCATGGATATCATATACATATTTGGATCATGTTTCTCCTTTTTACCACTCTTGTTGATCCAAGTAGCTGATTGAATCATTAAAATCAGTTTCCAAATACCCTTAACCAACCCTTCTTTCAAGCCATGTTTAATCTTGAGTGTGTAAGGCTTATTTTGGGATTGAGCTTGGTAGAAAGTGTTAGGTTTGAACTGACAAGAATAATGCCTTGTGTAGTTCTAGTTTGCATTTTCCAAACTAGATAGGACTAGGTGATTTCATTGTTGGGTTTGGGATTTGGTTGTTTGAAAAAGAAAGAAAAGAAAAGAGGAAAAGAGAAAGAAAAGGTTAGAGTCTTTAGGAGGGGAATGTGTTTAAGTAAAATCAAAGTCTAGTGAAAGAATGGGAAGTATGATATTGTTTAAAGATGGTTTCAGTCAAAGAAAATAAAGAAAGAAAAAGAAGAGTATAGCAAAATGCTTTTATGTCTTAAGAATAAGAAGAAAAGAAAACCATAGCAAATAAGTAAGAATCTCTCATTCCACTAGAAAGATCATATAAGAAACCTCTCCTAAGACTTTAAAATCAAAAGAGAAAAGGGTGAAAGAGAAGAGAAGAAGTTAAAGGGTAGCACTAGGATCAATTGGGTTTAGATTGATAGGATAAACACTTTGGGTGCCTTTGGGTAGACAAGGTTTTGTTCTTGTATGTGTCTAAGTGTTCTTACCTTTAGCATTCTTCTAAAGCTCAATCCATTTTTATGAGAGAACCTTGATATTGATAAGCCCCACTCTAAAGAGAGACCATCATTGTCTCTAAACCTTTTACTACCAAGCCAAATGAGTTTAAGCATTGCATAGAATTGATTCATGTTCTTGATTAATGAATGTTAAAGGAAATGGTTGATTTGAATGCATGTGGACATCTAAGGCTCAAATCAGTAAAGGTTGTGATATGTTTGTCTAAAATCTTTAAGTACAGCTCATTCAACTTGCATCATAGTACTAGTAACTTGGACATTGATTCTAGATGGTCTATTTGCAAGCTTTAGGAGCTGAGATCCCACTTTCAAACCTCACCTACCTTCTTATGTCTTGATCATTTGCTTGAGGGCAAGCAAAGACTAAGTTTGGGGGTGTTGATGTTCATATATTTTACCCTGTTTTCCCTTAATATATTCACATCTTTTGCATCTTTTGCTATCCATTTTGACCATTATTGCATAGCTTTAGGACTGTTCTTGCATTAGAGTTTAGTTGCATTGCATTTGCATCTTTTCATGCATAAACAGGTGATTTTGGAGCTTAAGGAGCATGGAAGCAATGCTGAGGAGAAGTGAAGCAATCATGAGGAGAAAGCAAGAGAGCTAAGGCTGAAGAACCAAGGTCCGGAGTCCAACTCGACTGCCCACTCGACCAGACACTCGACCGTGTGCTGAGAGGGACTCGACCGAGTGGGAGGAGCACAAGAGGAGCCAACTCGACCGGTCACTCGACCGAGCACCAGGTCGAGTTGGTCGAGCCGCCTGGCTATTTTGTCTTTTAGCGTTTTTAGGGCTTCCACTACTTTTTCTATATAAGGGCTTGTACCTGCAGCCACCAAAAGAGTCCAGCTTTTTAGAGAGTCAAAAACCTAGTTTTTACCTTTTTGGGAATTATTCCTTTTGCACTTTTATTTTTTAGATCTTGTACCTCCTTGAAGGAGAAAAACAAAGAATTCTTGGATTTTGTTGGTTCCATAACTTTCAAGATATTAAGAATTCGTGTTTGATTCCTTCTTCAATATTGTAGATCTTTGCTTTATCTATCTAATCATGCAAGTTTCATCATTTTCTGGGTTTATGACTTTGATGTTCATCATGTATGCTTGTGAGTAGTTGCTTAGGATCTTGAGGATGGGTTAGGCTGGGTTGTGTTTGAGGTTTGTCTGATTTGGTCAAGCTTGATTGTTGTAGATCTCTTCTAGGCTAGATGTTCTTAATGCTGATCCTATATCTGAGAGGGTAGGATCTGATTTCAAGCCTCTTAGCATCACACCAATGTCTAAGGAGCATAAATAAGACTAGATCTAGAGACTATCATTAGGCTTGCTAAGAGATTAGAAGTCTTGTTTGATTTTTGACATATTGCTTAATGCCTGCTTGTGTAGATTCTTTACTTTGTGAGAACAAGTCTAGAGATGCATGAGTTTGATTGTTTCTTGCCATGAGAGTGGATTAAACATGTCTTAGAAATATATGTCTAGAGATTAGCTCAAGTTGTTTGAGATTTGTTGACCAAGTTAGATGACCTCAATCATTAGTCCAGCCCATGAATCCCTCCTCAAGGCCTTCCTTGTTTATTGATTTCCTAGTTTAAATCTTGTTGTTTGATCGTTGTTTGATTCGCTTTTGTATTGCTCTGTTTTTCTTGCATTGCTCTGTTTTCCGGATTTGTCCAGCTCGACCCTGCACTCGATCTACACTCGATCGAGTGCTTGCTCGAGTTCATCCCCAGAACTTTCGTTTATGCTTTGTAGTTGTCCTGTCTTATCTCTTGTCTCATTCTAGTTGCATTTCTGTTGCATTTACTTAGTGTCCTGTTCATTACTTGCCTTGCATTAGTTCATTACCATAGTTTCTATTTCTGTTCTAGCTTCATAACTGTTATAATCATTCTGTTTCATTTACATTTAGCACCTAGTTCTAGTAGCTTTTACATTCTGCATTTTACATTTCATCATAGGATTGTTAGTGACAAACATCCTTAATATTTGGCTTGACTTAGACATATATGCACATTCTGATTGCTTGCAAACACTCAAATTGGATTGACACCTCTTATACTACAACTGCATAAGGGGAATTGAAACACCCTGCCATCCATTCATTTCATATCTCACCATTCCATACATCCATCATCCACCACCACAAAGATACTAGTTTCATATCTCCAAGCTAAATTACCAAAAATTTCCAGAAAAAGTAGTAATGTCTAAACTATCCAATAACATGAACAACACATCCACTTCTGAATCCCAATAGTTCAAGAACCAACGCTTTATTGGGTGATTAGTCACTTATTTAGAATAGATATATTATATATATAAGTTATACTATATTATATTCAGCTGCTACCATCAGCTAATTCCTATGTTTGATTCTAAAATACCACCAGAAAAAACAAATCAAAAATTGTTATCAAAGAATCTGATGAGAGTTTGGTGAGTAGGTGACAGTCTGATCGTGCCATGGAAGATAATGTGCCTAACACTCTCTCATTGAAGATACACAAGAAGATTTAATGTTTAAGCCTCTTTTCTAGTCAGCTTTGTTATGCTTTTTTATTTGATGGTTTGTTTTCCCTTGATTATAATATACACTTCAATAATTAACAAAAGTGTTTTGGTATTTCTCAGCATATAATAAACAAATTCCTCATATCTTTGTATTGTATTCTTATATATAAGGTTGAAGAAGATATCTGAGCTTTACACACGCTGATACCACACAAACCAAGTTTACTACCCGTCCTACCAAGCTTAAATATTAAATTGTCACTCTATTTAAATTAATTTTTAATGCAAATCTTCAGTCCAAACTTTTATGACTAGTTTTAGTTTTAACTTCCAAAAC
>NC_025688.1:9899521-9983921 GCF_000633955.1 Camelina sativa
ACTACCCGTCCTACCAAGCTTAAATATTAAATTGTCACTCTATTTAAATTAATTTTTAATGCAAATCTTCAGTCCAAACTTTTATGACTAGTTTTAGTTTTAACTTCCAAAACTATTACAAATAAATATTACAATCTAAATTACAATAATTATAGTAGTCCCCATTTCTGAAATACAAATTAAGAGAATTATAATTATTTTTAAATTTCCAAAGCATATATTTGGGCTTATGATTTATTTACGTTAAAACTAAATTTGATAATTATATCCTAAATTATCAACAAAATCTTCCTAACAAAAATAAGGTCATCACCTATATAATTATGTGTTCTAATATCATACTTTAGACAATATATTATTTCCTCCCAAAAAGTTCTTATTAGCTATTAAATATTAATTCATGTGCTGATTAGGATAGAACAAGTATATAGATGTGTCGTCATGATTTACCATGCTTTAAACTCTTCGTATATATTGTGCGTATTTTTATAATTTTTTTTAAAGTAAATATGATCATTCTGTACATACGAGGAATGGATGACATCAAAATATTTAAAAGTGTTTTTTTTTTCGAACCTCATAAACGTATATTTTTATACATGGTCAACTCCCAAAATTATTTATATAGGCAAATAATATTTTATTATTTGGAAAAGAGAATGACTATCGGATATTCAACTAAATGGAGGATGAACTCAGTTGTTTTATTCCAAAAGTACATGTGTTTAATTTATAACGGCATATTAAGAAGATTTGTAGGTGTAGTAGTGATATGCTGTGAATTGGCAAGCATTTACTAATAAGAACTACTTCGAAAAAAAACAATTTCCAAATATACTATTAATCAAATTTGATTTACACCAAAAAATTCATCATGAATATATTGCAAGCTGGTTACATCACAAGACAACAAGTCCTAATTGTAGAATAGAAATAGTATAAGCTTTAATAAATTTTCTAATCTAAAAAAATGAGCCTGAATTATAAAATTATTTCAAACTATGAGAATGGTTTTTACTTCTTTGATCATTTAAAAAAGAGCGAACAAATATTTATACAAAAGGTAATGAAAAGAATACAAAAACACATAATAAAAATAAAATTAAATAAAAACTAAAAGGGAATGCCCATTATCAAATAAGAAAAAAAATTTCATTTACGAAACAATTCAATTTATAGAAACAAAAATGTTTAAAAACAACAAACAATAACCCTTGCAACGCATGAGACTCTACCGTTTATATTTTAGAGCTCCCTTCCGTTTCTCAGTATGTAGTAATTCAGTTATGGTTTTTTTGGATGTAGGAGAAGTTTAGGATAAATTCGAGTATGTATATCGGTTGTGGTTCGGTTCATTGGTTTCCAATTTGGATTGGTTCCTATTTCATTCTTCATATCTGAATATTTTAATTATGCCTTATTGATCGAGGACTTGATAATAAGGCCGTCCGTACAAACGTCCGTACAAGCGTCCGTACATGCCAGGTCGTTAGGCCATTAGGCCATAAGGGAAATAAGAATGAGATGAGCTGCAATGGCCTTATAAGAAAGAAGCCCATGAGGGAGAAGGATCTAGAAGGAATGAAATATCTCCCATGGATAGAGAGTCACGTGTGCCTTCGGTTGGTGAAGCTTGGCGAGTCAAACAAGGGAATGGCATGTCGCTTTCACCATTAAGAATGATCACGACATGCCCAAGCAAGTGGCTAATCTTCTTCCTTTTGTATCCAACGGCTATGTTCTCTTTGCCTCTATATATTAGGCCATGTAACAACATAAAAACTATTCTAATTTAAGCATTCTATCCTTCATTCTCTCTTTTCTTATTCTACCTTAGTAGTTCCGCAATTCTAACATGGTATTAGAGCTAGGTTTCTGCCCTTGACAAAACCAACTCCATTCTCTAAATCTCTAAGTCTTGATTCTCCATTCTTGTTGTTCGCTTTCTATTCTCTTTCATATTACCCATCGGTCAAAAAAAAAAAACTTTACCCGGCGGTCAATAGCATACTACCATGGAGAACACCAAACCGCTTGTTCTCCCTACTGTCCTGAAGGGAGGCAACTACCTCCTGTGGTCAAGAACCACAAAAACCGCGTTGTGTGGCCGCGGACTTTGGAGCCACATCGAAGGTGGAAAAGCTCCAAAGAAAGTCACTCAAGAAGATGGAAAAGAAACCATCAAAGAAGATGAAGAAGAGGCCAAGCTTCAAGAAGAGGCTAAGTGGTTTCAAGAAGACCAAACTGTCCTCTCCATACTTCAAAACTCTCTTGAGGCTCCCATATTAGAAGCCTATTCGTATTGTGAGACAGCTAGCGAATTATGGGAGACACTTAAGAATGTTTTCGGCAATATCTCCAACCTCACCCGAGTCTTTGAAGTAAAGAAGTCTATCAATGACCTGAGTCAAGAGGATATGGAGTTTAACAAACACTTTGGGAAGTTTAGGTCACTTTGGGCTGAATTTGAGATGCTCCGGCCAAACACCATGGACCCGGCCATACTCAACGAGAGAAGGGAACAAGACAAGGTCTTCGCCCTGCTCCTCACCCTCAACCCTACCTTCAACGACCTCATAAAGCACATCCTAAGGTCAGACAAGCTCCCAAGCCTTGATGATGTGTGTGCACAGATACAAAAAGAACAAGGCTCTCTCGGCTTGTTTAGCGGTAAAGGGGAGCTAGTCACGGCCAACAAAGGAGTCTTCAAGCAAGAGGATCGGAAGCCAAAGGGAGGATGTGAGCATTGTAAGAGGAAGAACCACACTAAGGAGAAATGTTGGTTTCTACACCCTCACTTGCGCCCAAGTCACCATCACAAAGATCCGAGAGCCAACGTGACTCACACCAAGGACGAACAAGTCCAGACCGGCAGTTCCTCAAAGAACGGTGAAGAGGCGGCTTCCGGAGACTATGTGAGGAAATCTGACTTGGAGGCCTTCTTTAAGTCCTTGGCTCTCAAGGAGTCAAGTGGTAAAACTTTTTCTACCGTAAAGCTTAATAACTCTCTAGTAGTAGATTCGGGTGCCTCTCACCATATGATTAGTAACTCGAATTTGCTAAATAATATAGAACCAACTAAGGGAAATGTTGTTATTGCTAATGGTGATAAAATACCAATTCAAGGCATACGAAACTTAAAATTGTTTAACAAAGAGTCTAAGGCGTTTTATATGCCTAAGTTTACTTCAAATCTTTTGTCGGTTAAGAGAGCTACCAATGATCTAAATTGTTATGCTATATTTGGGCCTAATGACGTTTACTTTCAGGATATTGAGACTGGAAAACTGATTGGTGAAGGTGGAACCAAAGATGACCTTTATATTCTTGAAGATAGTTCACCAAGTTCACCAAAATCTGTTTATTTTAGTTCTTGTCTTGGAATTTCTTTGAATGCAATGTGGCATGATAGGCTAGGTCATCCTCACTCTAGGGCTCTTGAATTAATGATTCCTAATGTTTCTTTTGATCACTCTAGTTGTGAGGCTTGTATACTTGGAAAACATTGTAAAACTGTTTTCTCTAAGTCTACTACATGTTATGAAAAATGCTTTGACTTAGTTCATTCAGATGTTTGGACCTCTCCATGTGTTTCTAGGGATAATAACAAGTATTTTGTGACATTCATAGATGAAAAATCAAAATATACTTGGGTAACCTTACTTCCCTCCAAGGACCGTGTGATTGATGCTTTTATAAACTTTCAAAACTATGTGACTAATCAGTTTAATGCTAAGATTAAAGTATTTAGAACAGACAATGGAGGCGAGTATACAAGCAATCGATTCAAAGAACACCTAGCAAAGCATGGCATTATACATCAAACAAGTTGCCCCTACACTCCTCAACAAAATGGTGTAGCCGAAAGAAAGAACCGACACTTGATGGAAGTGGCGAGATCGATGATGTTCCATACTAATGTTCCAAGGAGATATTGGGGAGATGCAGTACTGACAGCCTGCTATCTAATTAACCGAACTACAACGAAGATATTGGACGATAAATCGCCTTTTGAGGTACTAAACCAATTTAAACCGTCACTTAGTCAACTAAAAGTGTTTGGATGTGTCTGTTTTGTGTTAGTACCAGGTGAGCTAAGGAACAAACTAGAAGCAAAAAGCACCAAGTGTATGTTCCTTGGTTACTCCATCACTCAAAAAGGCTACAAGTGTTTTGATCCAGTCAACATCCGCACTTTTGTCTCTCGCGATGTCAAGTTTCTTGAAGACCATGGCTACTTTGACAAGAAGGATTGGGCTGGCTTGAGAGATTTGGCGACGCCTACGGATCAGTCAGCGGGTCTCAAGTTCCTCCTCGATCATCTTGGAGTCACCCCCACTCAGCCGTCTCAATTGTCCCAGAATTCTACACCTGACTCCCGTACCGACCAATCATCGGAGCCTTTGCCCGAACGGTCCGACATACCGGTTGATGTTGTGGCTCCGGAACCGGAGGGGGAGAACAGTAGGCTAGATCTGGAAGCTGCTGCGTCCGGGGACCCAATATCGACTGAGCCAGCTCCAGAACCACAACCGGTCTCTCAGCCGCGTCGGAGCACACGCGTCCGGTCACATCCATCTACTTGGAAGGACAAACGCGTCTACTACAACAACCAAGCTATGGCGCATCCCATACAAGCTGCATGTTCTCTTGCGCACCTACCAGCTGATCATCAAGTGTTTCTTGGGAAACTAGACGCACAACCGATACCAAACACCTATGAGGAAGCGAAAGAAAGCAAAGAATGGCTTGGAGCGGTAGACGATGAAGTTGACGCCATGATACGTAATCACACGTGGGATGAAGCTGACCTACCATTAGGAAAAAAGGCAGTGAGCTCAAAGTGGGTTTTCACAATCAAACATCTCAGTNCGGTCCGACATACCGGTTGATGTTGTGGCTCCGGAACCGGAGGGGGAGACCAGTAGGCTAGATCTGGAAGCTGCTGCGTCCGGGGACCCAATATCGACTGAGCCAGCTCCAGAACCACAACCGGTCTCTCAGCCGCGTCGGAGCACACGCGTCCGGTCACATCCATCTACTTGGAAGGACAAACGCGTCTACTACAACAACCAAGCTATGGCGCATCCCATACAAGCTGCATGTTCTCTTGCGCACCTACCAGCTGATCATCAAGTGTTTCTTGGGAAACTAGACGCACAACCGATACCAAACACCTATGAGGAAGCGAAAGAAAGCAAAGAATGGCTTGGAGCGGTAGACGATGAAGTTGACGCCATGATACGTAATCACACGTGGGATGAAGCTGACCTACCATTAGGGAAAAAGGCAGTGAGCTCAAAGTGGGTTTTCACAATCAAACATCTCAGCAATGGAGACATCGAGAGATACAAGGCAAGGTTAGTGGCCCGTGGCTTCACACAAACATACGGCCAGGACTACAAAGACACGTTCGCACCGGTGGCGAAGCTTCATACGGTGAGAGTAGTCTTATCCTTAGCTACGAACCTCTCTTGGGAGTTATGGCAGATGGATGTCAAAAACGCCTTTCTACAAGGAGAATTAAAGGAAGAGGTTTACATGACACCATCACCGGGTCTTGAAGACATGATTGCTCCCGGGAAGGTATTGAGACTAAGGAAAACTATATACGGTTTAAAACAATCCCCGCGAGCATGGTATCACAAGTTGAGCACCACACTCTTAGGATACGGCTTCAAGAAGTCCCACTCGGACAATTCTCTATTTAGTCTTCAAAACAACAAAAGTATAGTGGTTGTATTCGTCTATGTGGATGATCTTATCATCTCAGGAGACAACCAGGAAGGTATTAAAGACATTAAAACTCACTTAAACTCTGTTTTTGATATCAAAGATCTTGGTGAGCTTAAGTACTTCCTTGGGATTGAAGTGTGCCGTTCTCCGGAAGGCTTATTTCTTTCACAAAGGAAGTACACCCTTGATTTGCTTTGTGAGACAGGAAAGCTAGGATCCAAACCAGTCGACACTCCACTTCCTGATGGCTACCAAGTCGAACGAAAGGGGGAGAGGAATGATCCTCCATATGAAGATCCCTCTCGCTACCGCCGTCTTGTGGGTAAGTTGATCTATTTAACACTCACTCGACCTGATATCTGCTATGCTGTGAATCAGGTTAGCCAATACATGAAAGCTCCAACAACCTACCACTGGAGTATCTTGGAGAGAAACCTCCACTATCTCAAGAAGGGTCCAGGCCAAGGCATATGGATGGGGAAGAATGACAACACCGAGCTTGTAGGATATTGTGACGCAGATTGGGCTGGTGATAGGACAGATAGGCGGTCTACAACAGGTTACTGCACCTTCATAGGAGGCAACCTAGTGACGTGGAAGACCAAGAAACAAAAGGTGGTATCAATGTCTAGTGCCGAGTCCGAATATAGAGCGATGCGGAAGCTGACCACGGAGCTCACATGGCTCAAGGCACTACTGGAAGAACTAGGCATCAAGTCATCAACACCAATTCCTATGCACTGTGACAAGAAGCTGCAATTCACATAGCCAAAAACTCGTTGTTCCATGAACGAACTAAACACATCGTGTTGGATTGCCACAAGGTTCGAGAGAAGATCGAAGAAGGCGTTACACTACCATACCATACACCAAGCGTGGACCAACTCGCTGATGTCTTCACCAAAGCAGCCAGTCGCAAAGTTTGTGATCACATTCACAACAAACTTGGACTGGTTGACTTGACTCATCCTTGATCAAGTCCCCTACTCGTGACCATCACACTCTTTTTCCCTCAAGGTAGTTTTGTCCCATGAGGTTTTCTACTTTGAGGTTTTTAATGAGGTGATGGCTTACGAGACTCCAAGCTTAACCACTTCACCAGGTTAAGCTTGAGGGGGAGTATTGATCGAGGACTTGATAATAAGGCCGTCCGTACGAACGTCCGTACAAGCGTCCGTACAGGCCAGGTCGTTAGGCCATTAGGCCATAAGGGAAATAAGAATGAGATGAGCTGCAATGGCCTTATAAGAAAGAAGCCCATGAGGGAGAAGGGTCTAGAAGGAATGAAATATCTCCCATGGATAGAGAGTCACGTGTGCCTTCGGTTGGTGAAGCTTGGCGAGTCAAACAAGGGAATGGCATGTCGCTTTCACCATTAAGAATGATCACGACATGCCCAAGCAAGTGGCTAATCTTTTTCCTTTTGTATCCAACGGCTATGTTCTCTTTGCCTCTATATATTAGGCCATGTAACAACATAAAAACTATTCTAATTTAAGCATTCTATCCTTCATTCTCTCTTTTCTTATTCTACCTTAGTAGTTCCGCAATTCTAACATGCCTAATTGGGGATTTGATCCCGCAAGAGTTTGTTTTTTTTAACTCATGAATTAATAATAAAGAATGAGGAGTGTTACAAGAATAACCAAAGAAAGAAACATAACAGTAGTAACAGAATAAAACAAGAACCAAAGCCTCTGCACTTAGTATCTTCGGCATCGCTCCTCTTCAATCCTTTCATGTAACCATGCCGGTCCGCCTCTAGCCAGATAAGAAGTAAGACGACCATCGCGAGTGACACTACCAGCAATATCCCTGACCAAAGAGTTAGCTTTCGAAGAAGAAAGTTTAAAAGTAACCTCTCCCATCTCCTGCACCACTCGTTGTATTTTCAATAATTGCGACTTGTACTTTGGCCAAGCGGACGGAGCCTCTAAAGCTGAAATAGCTGCATTGCAGTCCGACCAAACTTCAACCTTTGCGTATTGTAGTACCTGAATACTCGTTAGACACCACCAAATACAATTAAGTCTCGCAAGAGTTTTAGCGACAATTTTTTGTTAGTTGTCTTTGTTAAAACTATTTTACACTGACTTAATTCAGATATTATTATTATTATTATTTGTATGAATGTTAAATTATATTCACCAAAAAAAATTTTGTACAACTTAATGCAACATTTTAGCTGAAGATAGAAACAGAGGTAAAGTAAAAAGTATTAGAAGCAGATTAGATGGGGTGGGTTTGAAACCAGAACTGGAGACCATTCTCATAGCCAGGAACAGTCAACAAGGTGAGCAGCCGATTACGGATATTCTTGTCAATGAAACGGAGGAGATTGGAGGGTGGAGTTGGAGCTTCACCATGTCGTCTAGCATTCCGTTCCCGCCAAATGCAGTGTAGCGAAGTTTGGAAGACATAACGGAGGATAAAACGTTGGAGCCAAGGGGTGGAGGAGTCAAGGAGCAGAGTGGCCAACTGATCCCAAAGCGTGGTGTACTTGATGCCTAGCACAGCACGAGTCAAAGCAGACCAAACTTGAGAAGAGTAGGAGCAAGAGAAGAAAAGGTGATTCCGTGTTTCCAGTTGGCCTTGGCAGAGAACACAATCACCGTTTGCATCAGCATTACATTGTACTAGTTTATAGCCCGTCGAGAGTCCATTATGAAAAGCAAGCCATGAGACAAAGGAGTATTTTGCAGTTGAGTGAGAGAACCACACCCCCGTAGCCCAAGAACAAGGAGGGTGGTGTTGTCGAACAAAGTGCCAGGTAGCTGATGTTGAGAACTTAGACTTGTAAGAGCCATTCTTATGTTGCCAAAGATGTCGATCACACCCTAGGGGCTGCACTGAGAGGCGGAGAGAGTTCAGCTCATCCTCGAGCTGGTTTAGTAGCTCTGTTCGATGTCGACGCCTGAGATGCAGAGTAAGAGCCTCGGCCACTGTACTCTGTTTTGGGATGCCCATATCAATACATCCTCGAGCCCCAAACCAAGCAAATAGTTGCCCAAGAGGGCACCAAACATCGAACCGGAACGAAGTATCAAGCCCGGATTTCACCTCCACTTTACGAAAAGATCTGGCCAAGTTTCGATATTTCAAAAATTTTCTCCACATCCAGGAGCCACTCACACTTGCATCCCTAACCGACCAGAAAGAATCAGCTCGTATGAGGGTGTTACGAACCCAACAGACCCATAGAGACGATCCAGCAGAGACAAGACGCCATATTAGTTTGAGAATGCTAATTGTGTTCGTATCAGACAAACGTCGAAGACCCAAGCCTCCCTCAATTGTCGGCCTACACACATCAAGCCAGGAAACCTTAACTTTTTTCGAATTTAGATTCGGTCAATTTCCTTCAAACATTTCTTTGGTAGACAAAAAGTTGATAGCCAGAAGTTGGTAAGGCTAGAGAGCACAGATTTGATCAACTGTAGACGACCCGCAAAGGACAGGAAACGACTTGTGCAGGAGGTTATGCGGAGGCGAATATGTTCAAGGAGGGGCAAATAATCAGCTCTTGTCATTGACCTGGTAAGAAGCGACATACCCAAATACCGGACGGGAAGAGAGCCAGCTGCAAAAGGAAAGTGTTGAAGGAGTTCTTATTGTTGCTATGGCGTTGAACCAGCCATGAAAAGAGTAGACTTCTCTAGGCTGATTTTAAGACCAGAGCCAGCAGCAAACTTATCAAACACAACCAAAGTTTCAGCTACAAAGCGAGCACTCCAATCTGTGAAGACTAAAATGTCATCAGCAAAACATAGGTGGGTAAGACCAAGGGATTTACACCGAGGATGGTAGCCTATGCGACGATCGACTGCTGCTTTGTTAAGCATGAGAGACAACATATTCATACAAATAACAAAGAGGTATGTAGACAGAGAGCAACCTTGGCGCAACCCTCTTGTACTCTGAAAATAACCGGCTAACTCCCCATTAATCTGAACAGAGAAAGAAGCAGAGCCAATGCAAAGCTCAATCCAATGGATAAAAGCAGCAGGAAGGTTGATGACCTTGAGGATGTTGAGCAAAAAAGACCACTGAACCGAATCAAATGCCTTAGAGATATCAATCTTCATCATACAACGTGAGGAAATAGATGCTTTATGATAATCCTTAACCAGCTCCGAAGCTAACAACAAGTTCTCCATCATAAGTCTATCTTTAATAAAAGCAGATTGGTTAGGAGCAATGAAACTTGGTAAAATTTCCTTAAAATTATTGGCAATAATCTTGGAAACAACCTTGTACAGCACGTTACAGCATGAGATTGGGCGATAGTCCTTCATTTCCTTTGAATCCGTCTTTTTAGGTATGAGAGCTAAAATTGTCGAACTAACACCCTTAGGGAGGAACTCCTTGATGAAAAAGGATTGAATATCAACAATAAAATCATTCTCCAATATTGTCCAAGTTTGCTTGAAGAAGTCGACAGTGTATCCATCCGGACCAGGAGCCTTACACCCTGCCATTTTAAAAAGAGTGTTGCAAATTTCCTCCGCTGAAACCATCCTCACCAAACTAATTTGATCGGAATCGGAACAACGAAAAGGTACCAACTGCTCTAGCTGAGCAACAGTAAGTCCAAAAAAATCAGATGGTGTATGCCTGAGAAAATCCTGGAAAAACCTCACCGCCTCCATTTTAATCTCAGATTGAGATTTAATAACCGTACCATCAGAGCAGGCTATTGCATTTAACGCCTGCCTTGACTTAACAGCAGAGTGAAAGAATTTGTTATTTTTGTCACCAACTAACATCCAATGAAGCTTCGAACGTTGATGCAAAAAGTTCTCCTCAAGATCAGAGACGTGATCCAAACGGTGGAAAGTCTCAGCTTCAGCTGCTAAAGATACCGGAGTAGGGTTGGAGAGGGTGGAGGTTTGACAATCACAAAGTACCTTGTGAGCCTCCTCCACTTGCCTAGTGAGCTTACTGAGTTTCTGCCGACCAAAAGAACGCAAAATGGGTTTGAGAGCCTTAAGCTTTTTAGCAAAACGAAACATAGTAGAAGTGGATTGGAAAAGACTATCAGTGGTATCCCAAAAAGTTTGCACTGTTGACTGAAAGTTCAGGAAAGACATAAGAACATTGGAGAACTTAAAAGACCCTCGCGGCTTAAGGACTTGAGTTCCCACAATAAACCTACATCGAAGATGATCATAAACACCACCCGAGTCAAACACACCATAAGCATCAGCAAAACTACGGCTCCAAGCCTCACTGACCAAAACTCGTTCCAACTTTTTACATACAGAAAAAAGTTTTCTAACTTATTTGGCCTAACTTTTTACATACAGAAAAAAGTTTTCTAGTTACATCAGCAAAACTCGATCCAACTATTTTACTCTAATATAGTTTTCTTTCTTAGCCTATTATGCTGCAAAGTATTTGTTTTCTAACTTATTCATCCACAAAAACATTTACAAGAAAGTTTCAAATTAGAAAATTTGAAGAATATTAAGGTTTGAGTAAGAACAGATATGTTACCAAAAAAGGATTCTTGACTTTGAAAACATAAGTTATCTTATAGATGATGTATTTATGCATCTTTTAGATAAGAATGGAGTGTCTAAAGTATACTGGAAAAAACAAATTATGTTAAAACGGTTAGTCAAAATGATTTATTTGAATACAATATTACTATTCTAAACTCATGGGCATATAATCTGGAAAAGATACTTCAAACTATGTCTTTGGGCATGAGAACAAAGCTTCACTTCTATTGCAGATAGATTTTCATCGTTTGGAACAAAGAATTTGAAAACATTACGTTGATCACTTGATCACATGACTTCAACATAAATTCATGTCTAATGATATTTTCATATCAATTGGGATTGCTTTAATTCTTTGAGAATAATTATTCTGAATGTACAATGCTATTTCGGTAGTTATATACCATTTTAGTTGTATCCTAGTTAATTAACCCATTATTGGTGTGACACCTTTGTTTTAGAGATTTGCGGAGAGGTTTAAAGAATTGATTTGACCATTTCTGTCATCAAAGTGTACTTATCTTTTCGGTCAAAGGTCCCGAGAGAATTCCAGAGTTAAGCGTGTTTGAGCTAGAGTAGTTTCAGAATAGGTGACCTTCAGAAAAATGACTGAAACGACCCGACCAGTTTTTTTAATAGATAATAATAATAATAATAACAACAACAACAACAATAATAATAATAATAATAATAATAATAATAATAATAATAATAATAATAATAATAATCTAAGATGGTCTCATACCCACTAGCCACCTAACCACAATCAAACCAAAAAGCAGAAATTAATCAACACTTACCAATATCCAATAACTAAATAACTGATATTAAATCATACCAACTATCCAATAACCAAACAACATGAAACAAAGAACCAACAACCTATCAATGTTCTGTTGACCAACCTCTAGCAACCTAACAAAAGTCAGACAACAACCAAACGAGTCCCTAGAACATCCTCCTCTTCATTTCCTTGATTCCACGATCACACTTTGCCTTTACCTGCACCACAAACACAAATTGAGATGAATGAGTATTTGATAAACACTCAAGGCAATTCTCCCATCTATTGGGCAATACACACAAGCAACATAGATACCAATGTCAAAAACAATCAACAAACAAGATATACAAACAAAGAAACAAGTATTGTCTTCACTGGAAGGGAGGTGTCGTGCGACACCAGCCAAGTGTGGACCGACACTACCCCACAATGTCGATCGATGCCGCTCCATGGTGTCGACCGACACCCACCTGGAGTCGACCGACACTAACTCTGCAACCGCGATCCGCTCGAAGCTGAGAGTCGAATCTCGTTTCCCATCACCTCCAATCCGTCCAAAACTCAATCCCAAAGTCATATAAATACGTAGGAACCTTAAAGCAACCATATCCAGCAAGAAAAACACAACAACAACACAGAACAAGCAAGACAAAAGGAAATCTAAGGCTTAGATCAGTCATGGTCATGCATTCACCTCTTTGCAGGAAGTTTCTGATCAACAACGACGAATCCAACACCCTAGAAGGCCTCTCCGTCGTTCCTTAGCACAAGATCTCCACTCTTCAGAGACAGATCTCACCAAACAAACCTTGAATCTCCAAAATCTCCCAAGAACACTCTCTTCTCTCTAACTTCTCTTTGTAGCGGCTAAAAAGTGATAATCCCAAAACCCTCAGGTCGATTTCACGCTTATAAACCTTGGTTTGGGATCCCACTTAAACCAAACCGTGCCAAAATGACGATTTAAAAATGATTTGGTCGAACCATAAATTGTTGGTGTCGACCGACACCACCCTTGGTGTCGATCGACACCCATCCCAATCGCGGATGTTACAGTGACTGTCGGAACTGTGTGAGTGAGGACAAAACACAGGGAAAGATCATGTGGTGATTTGTATGGATGGTATCAAGTCTTTAAAACCTCCCGGACGTAGCAAACCGCTGTGTGACACCCCGGTTTCAGAAACTTGCGAAGAGGTTTAAGGGAATTGATTTGGCCACCTATGTCAACAAAGTGCACTTATCATTTCGGTCAAGGGTCATGAGAGAACTCCAGAGTTAAGCGTACTTGAGGTGGAGTAGTTTCAGGATGAGTTACCTTTCGGGAAGTAACTGTCGGAACTGTGCAAGTGAGGATAAAACACAAGGAAAGATCATGTGGTGATTTGTAGGAATGGTAACAAGTCTTCAAAAACTCCCGGACGTAGCAAACCAGCCGTCGGATATGGATGGACTCACGGGCCTAGTGAGAGGACGTGAGGCCCATTAAGGAAGGTGGACCCATAGACTGGAATTGGACATGGAATCGACTAAGAGGTAGCGGTCAGGGCATTACAGTTGGGAACTGTCGTATGTGTAAGCTATTACCGGTGTGCATTTTGGATTTTTCGTTTGGTTTTGCAATCAGAGTCAAAGAAAAAAAAAGAATATGAACAAACATATGAAAGTTAAGAATTTTGATGAACAAAAAGAAAAACTAGGAACGTATGCAAAAAAATCTCCTTCTATTGTAGGAACTGAATTTTTAGAAATAAAGTTTTAAAAATTGCAGGTTTTGAGACTACGTGAAACGACCCGACCCGTTTTTTTTAATAGATAATGATTAATAATAATAATAATAATAATAATAATAATAATAATAATAATAATAATAATAATAATAATCTAAGCTAGTTGTTTCATACCCACTAGCCACCTAACCACAATAAAACCAAACAGCGAAAATTAATCAAGAATTACCAATATCCAATAAATATCCAATAACAAAATAACCAATATTAAATTATAGCAATTATCCAATAACCAAACAACATGAAACAAAGAACCAGCAAACTTGCAATGTTCTGTTGGCCCAACTCTAGCAATCTAACAGAAGCCAGACAACAACCAAACGAGTCCCTAGAACATCCTCCTCTTCATTGCCTTGATTCCACGATCACACTTTGCCTTTACCTGCACCACAAACTCAAATTGAGATGCATGAGTATTTGATAAACACTCAGTGAGGCAATCTTCCCATCTACTAGGCTATACACACAAGCAAATGAGATACCAATGTCAAAAATAATCAATAAACAAGACATACAAACCAGGAAACAAGTATCGTCTTCACTGGAAGGGAGGTCTCGACCGACACTGGCATTGGTGTCGACCGACACTACCTCACAGTGTCGATAGATACCGCTCCATGGTGTCGACCGATACCCACCTGGTGTCGATCGACACTGACTCTGCAACCGCAATCCACTCAAAGCCGAGAGTCAAATCTCGCTTCCCATCACCTCCAATCTGTCCAAAACTCAATCCCAAAGCCATATGAATCCGTAGGAACCATAAAGCAACCATATCCAGCAAGAAAAACACAACAACAACACAGAACAAGCAAGACAAAAGGAAATCTCAGGCTTAGGTCAGCCATGGTCATGCACTCACATCTTTGTAGGAAGTTTCTGACCAACAGCGACGAATCCAACACCCTAGAAGGCTTCTCCTTTGTTCCTTAGCACAATATTTCCACACCTCAGAGACAAATCTCACCAAACAAGCCTTGAATCTCCAAAATCTCCCAAGAAAACTCTCTCTCCTCTCTTTTCTCTCTAACATTTCTCCGTAGCGGCTAAAAGTGATAATCCTGAAACCCTTAGATCGATTTCATGCTTATAAACCTCGATTTAGGATCCCACTTAAACCAAACTGTGCCAAAACGACGATTTAAAACGATTTCGTCGAACCAGAAATTGTTGGTGTCGACCGACACCACCCTTGGTGTCGATCGACACCCATTCCAAAAACCCAATTATTTGTTCACGGATGTTACACTATGACTTTCCCACGACTTTTCGGCCAAATTTCGGTCAAATGGCTGAAAGAGTACTACAAGATGGTTACTCATACATCCAAAAAGGAGTTGATTGAAAATGAGAAATAAGGGTGTGAAGTAAGCCACTTGGGATGGTTTAGAAAATACCCAACTTCGGAAATGGGAGTGTTTTTCATTCCTTTATATATAGATTCACACTCTTCTAATTTCAATAGTGTGTAGAAGGAAGATGGAAGGTTCCAACACGCATGATGAACCGAACCAAACCGGGCCGGATGCAGGCATGGGCCTTGGGCTCTTGGGAATTTTTGCCTCACCGAGTATTCTTTGGACCGCATTTAGGCCCATTTATATTTTTTGTAAAGACTTGGCGTGAACTCCAAGCAACTTGGCATGTAATCCGAGAATATTCTCTCGAGACCTTACTTCCTTCCACTATATATAAAGCCACAGCCTCTTATTATTTCTCAAGCTATCAAACACAAAAACTCAAAATTCTAAAATCGCCTCCCTCTCTTGCTTTGTCCAAACTAAGTTCTAAGTAGTTAATAGTCTCGAGAGTATAACGTAGATCTGTTTCCTTGAGTTCTATTACTCGTGTTCTAGAGTAATAGTTCATGATCGGTTGTATCCTGAGATTCATAAATCGTGATTATCCGAAGCACTTACAGCTGATTTATTGAATAAAGGAAAAAGATATCACATCTTGCCTCCGTGATTTATATTATGCTTTATATTAAGTTAAAAAGATATCATATATTACTTCTTTATTCTCTACTCTCTATGGTTTCCACGAACGCTCTTACTTGAGTGAGTTTGTGAAACGCGAAACGAGTTTCTACGAATGCTTCAGAAGAGAGTTTGCAAAACTAATTCAGTGTAATTTCATTACTTGAATTATTTGATTAATATACTAATCAGATTTGTTTATTGTTAAACAGAATGTCTGGAAAAACCACCAACAATGTTGACGGTAATAGATTTCTTGAGACCCCTGTTGAGACTCCTGAAGAGTTGGCTTTATGTCTTGCTATAGAACTTGAAACACGAAAGTTATCGATTATGGTATAGAAAATGTGCGTTGAAATCTGTTTGGTAATGGATCAATTCACACGCGGATACTACCTTCGGCTTCCCCAGGGATGATACCAGATAAGCTTAATGGCAAAGCTGGGTTCAAAACGTGGCAAAAAAAGATGCGCGACTACTTGGCCAACATAAACATGGAAAGATACCTCATAGAGGATCCACCAACGCTTGCACAAGGCGTCACATATGTGTATGTGGTTGGAAGTATGGATAACTGGATCCAAGGGGCCTATTGTTGCAAAGGTCAGATTCTCAACCATTTGGTCAGTGATCTGTACCACCTCTACAACATGTAAAAGACTTCAAAAGTATTGTGGATGGCTTTGGAGAATAAGTACAAGACTGACGAGTCTGGGATGTAGAAATTCTCAACTACGAAGTTTTTGAACTTCAAGATGATGGACTCCAAACCAATTATTGAACAAGTGGAGGCTCTTCAACGCATCTTTCAAAAGATAGAGTTGGAAGGGATGTCGATATGTAATGTCTATAAAACGTAAGGCAATGTCTTTTGATGATCTCATCTGAAGGTTAAGGGTTGAGGACAATAATCATGGAGCTCATTCAGGTGCTCAAAAACAAGGGCATGATGTCCATGCAGCTGAGTATAAGGTCAAGCTGAAAGGTAAGTAAAGGGATCTTTATTCCTCATAAGGATTTGAAGGCATCATCAGTAACAAACTTCAAGAAGAACAACTGATAACATCATTATTTTACCCATTTTAGCTATAGTTTTAGTATGAATTTAGGAAGAGTTTGACATGATTTCAAGGCTTTAATGTCTATTATCAAGTATTTTAGGTTTCAAGAAGGTTTTACAGGTTTTATAGCAAAAAGGACCAAAAGAAAAGGAAAATACGTTTCAGGACAGATTCAGAACTTTACAGTACGGGACACTTTTGAAGAACTTAGAGAACTCACATTTTTAGTAGCTTGGTGTATATGGAAAGCTGGAATAGTCATCTTACTCCTCGAAGTGGAATCAAGTCAATCTGTTCAGCCGTTTGGAAGATATGCTCGATTTACCATAACATGTTATAAACCGATGAGAAGATAAGTTTGAAGCCAAGTTGACTTTAATGACGGCCCGGCCCGGAGGAGCCACGATGGTCCAGAACCTTCCTACGCTGCCCTTTGTCTTGCAATCAACAAGAAAATACGTTTTTACCTTTACAAAACTTTAAGCCTTCAAAACCCTATAAATACTCATCTAAGCCTCGTTATTTCAATATAATTCGCATCTTTTCATAGTTTGATTTTTGCGCTCCTAACCTCTACTACTGTCAAAATGAAAAATGTTCATATGGTTCATAACTAATATATATAATCGAGAACCTTTTAGACAATGATGGCCTTTGTGACATATTGATCTAGATTGACGAATATGATTTCAGCACTGACTTACGAATATGGTTTTGTCAAGTGAAAATTCCCCTAGATAAGTTTGATAAGATTAAAGACTTTGTGTGTTTCTCAGAAGGATAGTTTAGCACAAAGTGTTAATACTTTAGCCGTATAATGTTATCACTTCTTTTTGACCACATGTCTAGAACCTATTTTAGCATCCGTAACCGGACTAAACCCCATCATCCTTAAAAAGAAAAGAGACTAGCATGTTTGAGACCATGGCTCTGATATCCTGTTAATGGGGTTGGGCATATGGTTATTATAAACTTATTTCATTCTTCAAACACGATCAGACAAACATTTCGTTATCTCCATATCTTCGTAAAGCTTACTTCATTGAAACTATTTTCATCGTCGTCGTAGGTGTTGATTTATGAATACGTTTCTGAATATAAATATACAATCTAAATCAACTTTTCAGCATTTCGTTTTCTTTTTAAACCTAGTTCTAAAGAGAATAAAGCGAACACCATTTATATAGTCTATTACTATATTGATAGGTTTAGTGGGGTTTTTTTGTTCGCTGGTGTTGAGGCTCTGATTTATGGATCTGCAAAGGTTATTTATACTAACATATGATGCAACATTGGCTTAGTTATATTATGAACGAGGGATCTGATGTGTAATTACTATATAGGTGTTATATAGTTCGGTTATTTCATTTTCATATTACGTATCAAGGTGAATGTTGTAAGCACATATATAATATATGATGCAACATTGGCTTAGTTATATTATGAATGAGGGATCTGATGTGTAATTACTATATAGTTGTTGTATAGTTCGGTTATTTCATATTGCGTATCTAGGTCAATGTTGTAAGCACATATATAAGGTACATCCTTCATGACATTAGAAATAAGAAAACCTTTTACACTAAACAAGGTTTTTGACATAGTAGCAAAGCAAGACCTAAAATTTTAGGTTCTTCGATCCTCTATACCCTTACTAGTCGAACTCTGCTTTCGATTCTCTATATTTTCTTGACCTTTGTATACTCGATTATTTTGTTGGTATACATCTTCTGAAATCATGACAGACGATGAATCTGCTTCGAAGCTTGGTTCCTCTTTGTCCTTGGGTTCTAAAAGATGACACAGCGTCGGATCGATCCATATGATCTCTCTACTAGAGATAATCACGGATCTGTGATTTCACAACCACAACTTCGTGGTTCTAATTATGATGAGTGGGCGATGAATCTCCGTCTTGCATTGCGGGCACAGAAGAAATTTGGATTTGCTGATGGGTATATCCCTAATCCTGCTGAAGAATTGGATGATCTTGAAGATTGGTGGGCAAATAATGCCATGGTGGTCTCGTAGATTAGACTTACGGTGTCACCTGAATTGAGCATCTCTTTGCCTCCTCATGAGATCGCTTATGATCTCTGGACAAACATACAAAAGCGATTCTCGGTGAAGAATTGACAAAGAGTACAACGTCTTAAGACGGAATTGGTGAATTGTCAACAAAAAAGTTCGCGGTTGAGGCATATTATGGGAAACTTATAAAGCTGTCGACGAGCCTTGCGGATTTTCAACTTACTAAAACAGTTGAAGAGATTGCAAAGAACGAGAAGAAGATAGGTTGCATCAGTTTTTGATGGGGCTTTATGAGAGTGTTTTTGGTGCTGTGAAGTCTTCTCTTCTGTCACGGATCCACTTCCTTCACTCGATGAAGCGTACCAGGTTGTTTCACAGGCCGAGGAGTCTAAACGGGCTGGTCGCTTACTTGAAGAACAAAACGAACGCAATGAAGGTGCTAGTTTCGCGGTTCAAGTGGCTTCACGTTCTGCTCTGCCGTCTCAGCTCAGGGATTCTTATGCCATCTATACGAGCTGTGGTCGGAAAAGACATCTTGTTGACCACTGTTTTAGCAAAATAGGTTATCCATGGTTGTGGGGTGATAGACCACGTTCCAAGCTTCATACTACACAATATGGAAGTTCTGGAAATTCGAGTGTCGATCGATGTGTATCATATGTCTTGCCGAAGCGTGTCTAGGGTTTTACAAGCGTGATAAGAAAACCTTTTACACTAAACAAGGTTTTTGACAAGTTATAAGTTTCATGGGTTTAATTTTTGCTGACAAGAACTTGTTGGTTTTTTAGAAGGGGCATATGTTTCTTTCACCTCTTGTACAAAACTACAAACTGCAAAGTACAAACTTATAATGACAATATTACTTTACGTAATAGTATTAGCCTAATACTACTAAACCAACGAAACCCATTTATAATTGGGCTTATGTCAGTTATGCCCAAAGGCCTTTTTCTTTCTTCGTGACCCTTCTACTTACTACCAACACTTCTTTCTCTTCTATGGCTTAAGATTCTTGATTCTTCATGCTCTTGTGCAGGAGCAGAGGACGAAACTTCATCTTCATGCTGTCATCTTATGAACTTTTTATTCGAAAGCGAACATGCGTGCTTGATAAATATCTGTCACAAAATGGTTATGGTTTCGGAGAAGTTGAGTTAGTGTTTCTATCATGCATCTTTGATTTTTCTGTTTTATAATTTTGTGTGTTTGTGATGTTTTACTATGGTTAAAAATAATATCATTATTAGTTATATATACTTCCGAAAGCTCAACTTTTTTGCCTTAATTGTGGATTTTTTTTTCTGTATTAACTTTGTATTGTTGAAAGAAAGAAATTAAGACACACAAAATAAATTTTGAATCTCAACATACAATGACAATTCTTAATGCTTCAAAATACATTTCAAAAGAAGTCCACTTGGTAGCTCGGTCTTTAACAAAAATTAACTATCCTTTTTAAACAAAAATTTACTCTCTATTTTGTTACGTATTATACCGTTTTTTGTTTTATTATTGGTTTACTAAGCAATGTAAATATTACCATCTTCCGATTGATTTCTAATTTATCGTTTGATATAATAATCGTGTACATTTACATCGTTACAAATTTGATAAACACATATCTTTTTTGTTTTAACATATATATGTTTTTAATTAATCTCCTATTGTTTTTACGTACAACGTAAGTGGTTATCTCAAGGAAGACAATACATAATGGAGACGATGGAAAAAGCCGGCTAGTGATCACATCAAGGCATGTTGCTATCAGCCTACAGATCGTACAATAAGGACACAATATATTGATTTGGAATCCTTAAGCCCACGAGGGGGCAACGTGAACTTGGGGCTAACAAATTCACCTTTTTCCTCTTTTGTTCTTTTCACCATTTATTATACACCAATCCATTCCATAAATACCATATATATACTGATATATATATATATGATAATTGATAAATATATACAATAACGTAGACAATACCAGAGAAAATAAATTGAAAACTCAAAATACATATGTAGTACTATCTTTACTGTTAAATAATTTCTGAAATTGCTTATACTTCCTTATCTTTTTTTTTTTTTTGAACAACCACTTATATTTCCTTATCTTAGCTCAAAAATTAATACAATAACCATCTTATCACATGCAACAGATCATGTTATCATCCTGTTATCATACTATACATCTTCATGAACAAGCATAATTAAAGTTGGGAATTTGTAATATTTTTGGTATGTTGCATCAAAATGTAACCCCACATAAGAGTGTCGATGTAGGGAGGAAAAAGGCACACCACATGGTAGTCTACTGGTGTATCAGTGTATGGAGAGTTTGTCTTAGTATCTGCTATTGCTGAATGTACAGTAAAAGCTATAAAAAATTAATGTTAGAATAAAAATATTTTATTAATTTACTGATAAATTAATAATTTTATAGAGAAATTTAACTAATTTTATATTTTAAAAAAAAATCTATTTAAAAATAAGAAATTTTCTTTGTAATACATATATTGATTCTTTGTAATAAATATTTTTACAGAAGTAATTACACGTAAGAGAAACAAATATTGCATTTAAAAATTTTCATAATTTTTTATGTATTTTGAGTAAGCCAAAAAAATATATATATATTATAAATGAGGTCCAACAAAAATGCAAATTCGAATAACAACAAATAAAAAATATCACTTTAGTTTTATTTTACTAAATTTTCTTTTGTATATATTATATATTAAATAAAAAAATATGTCATTTTTGGTGTATGATATTTTTTATAATTTATGATATTTAAAAAACCATAATTTTAGATATAGTTTAAAAAAAATAATATTTTATTGAATTGCTAACTATTCATTGTCACAACTCACGACCATAGAATTTTATTAATTCTATGATAAATGAATATGTGGCGAACCTAATTTTAGGATTTTTGCAATATTAGTTGTGATAAGATTCATGTTTTGTTTTTTAAATCTTATAAGTTCAAGAGATGTTAGAGTGAGAAAAAACTCTTAGACACGAAACCCGAGAATTCAAATTACTTCTTGTTTTTTCGTTAGATCGTTTTCTAGATCTGAGTTTTGTCACGTTGTGGCCTTCTTTCGATAGTGGTCGGAGTTAACCTATCCTGCCGCCTTTTTCTGTCCATCTTTACTTCTGGGTAGAGAGCTTTCTAATTGAATCTCGGCTAGAAGTTTCAGATCTACTTTCGCAGATTCTTGAATTGAAGCTTTCATATCTATTTTTTGTCGATATGGCCGAACGCTTCTCTTATGCTCAGAGAGGCAAGGCAATCGCCTCCTCTTCAGTACGACCGCGAGTTTCCCGAGTCAAGGCCCCTGACAGTGACAATTCCATTTTGCTTCTCCGTCATAAACTCACGCTCATGGACGGGTTACAAACCTGGTGGTGCAGCGAGCATGGTCAATAATTCCCTTCTTTACGGACCATTGGAAAACTTCTTCCAAGCTGCTGGGAGCAGATCCAGATCATGGGCAATTCTAGTTCCCATTTGCCTCCGAGGAATATCCTCAAATGGTGTTAGCGGGCAGATGCTACCATTTTGCGGGTCTTGCAGAGATGGGAACCCACCATCTCAAGATCTTTTCCTTCAAAGAACCTGTTTTGGATTCAAGTCACTAGAATCCCAGTCTATCTTTGGACCAAAAAGTTGATTCAGAGTATTGGAGAGGTATCCGAACGGTGAAGCAGCTTGATGACTCCTCCACAGTGGCTTGGATGAGAGTGCGTATTAAGGGTATCCAACCCGTGGTGAAGACCGCCAGTGTTGAGTTCAAAAATGGAAAAGAAATTGAAGTCGAACTGGTTTACGAAAGACTCAAGAAGCATTGCAAGTTGTGCTATCGGCTGGACCACAATGACAAAGATTGTCCGTTGGTAAAGCCAACTAGAAACTTTCCTCCGCTGCCACATTCGTCAAGGGGAAGAAATGATAGATCCTTTAAACATTCAGAAGACATATCACGCTCTTCTAAACTTCCACCCATGGTTTTCTTGGGAATCATTCACCTGCAAAAAGTCGTGATTATCAAAATAGAGAGTCAAGATCCCGGGATCTTCATTAGTCTAATACGAAGGATACTTCTCCTTCTGCTAGGCGATATTCCACAGAGCGTTTATGGGGGTACATGCAGCATTCAAGTAGCCATACAAGGCTTCTATTGCATCAAATTGCCTCGGATGAGATGAGACATAGTTCATCTCACCATGTCGATGAGAAAAGATCTAGATACTACTCTAGCAGCTATCAACCAGGAGATAGAAGGCAGGAGGGTTTTGGACAATCAGGTTTTAAGGAACTCTCAAGTAAAGCAATGTACATAGAGATTTCTACTAGAGAGGATACTACTTCCAATCATAAAATTCAATAATTGCCTCATGACGCTATCGAAATGGCTCTCGGTAAAGTTAGAGTGCAGCTAGGAGGAAGAGATAAAGGCAAGCGGAAGCCCAGGGGGAGCTAAAGAAAACAATAGAAAATCTGGCGAGGAATAGTTTGCAGCCTTCAACTCCTACTGATTCACGAATTGATTCTCCTGAAAGGTCTAATAGATACAAGAGAATTCTAACAGATCTTAGGCTTGGTCCAATTAACATTCCAGCTATCCTTCCCAGGCCAAGGAATCCCAGGCAAAGGAAGAATACTGTAATTAAAAGAAAACCTATAAGACCTCATGCTTGTGCTTCCAAAAAATTCCATGCTGCCAAGAAAGCTCAACCAAGTGCGACTTCTATGCCGGGAGAAAGGAAAAAAAAAAAAAAAGAGGAAACTTCTCCTTGCAAATGCTTCACCAGAAGGAGACTGAATATGGATACTCTACAAGAACTTGGACCAATCGTTAGGGGATCTGAGGAAAGGATTGATCCAACGATTGTGAGAGGCAGTTCAGGGTTGAGGGATTTTCATAATCCCCAACTCCCCTTCCTTAGATAAAATATTTTGGAACTGTCAGGGATTATGGAACTCCCAAACAGTTCATCGGATCAGAGAGATGCACCGTTTCTTATCTCCTGATATCCTTTTTCTTATGGAGACAAAAAACTATGGACATTGTAACCCTGAAGGTAGTAGAGGGGTTGAGTTTTACTAAAAGTAAGTTGGTTCCCCCGCATGGTAGAGGTTTAGCTCTGTTCTAGAAGGAAAAGATTAAGCTAGAGGTTCTCTCTGTTGGAGACAACTTTGACAATTCAAAAATCGTAACAAAGGGCAAGTCCTTTTTTACCACCTTCGTTTATGGAGATCCAAATCTTGGTAAGAGGAGACTAGTTTGGGAAGTATTGAATAATCTTGCAGCCAGTAGGAAAGATGCTTGATTCCTATGTGGTGATTTCAATGATATTATTGATAGCACAGAGAAGAAAGATGGTCCTCCGAGGTCAGAATGCTCCCGAGTGGATTTCAGGTCCTTTATGGCAGAGTGTGATTTTTATGAACTGGGCCATTCCAGAAATTTTCCCTTTTGGAGGGGTGTGCGGCCCTCACATGTAGTTTATTGTCGTTTGGACAGAGTTATGGGTAATAGTTCATGGATTGCAATGTTTTTTAGTGGTAGAAGCATGTATCTGTGGTTTGAGAGATTTAATCACATACTTGTTCTGTTGGAAGGAAAGAAGAGGTTTTTTCCGGTATGACAGACATCTGAAAGGCAATGAGGAAGTTAGTGGAAAATACTTGGTTTAGAGAGGAAAATACTTCTGTTCAAACCTACATCACAAATTTTTGGAGCGCCTTGGTTCAATGGAACAAAGACAAGCATAGGAACAGTCAGTTAGTCACTGGAAAATTCCAAGATGATTTGGAAAAGGCAATGGTAAGTCTTTGCAATGATGAAACCCTTATAACTCAGATAAATGCTTCTTTAAAACAGGCGTATATAGAAGAAGCGGATTTCTGGAGGCAGAGAAGTAGACAACTATGGTTGTGTTAGAGAGATCAAAATAGTAGCTATTTTCATGCGACAACGAGAGGGAGAAAGGCCATTATTAAGATGTCAGTATTCAAAGACGACACATAAAATGCTTGGTCTGAAGAAAGCCCTATTAGCGCAGTTATAACGGCTTATATTCAAGATCTTTTCTCTACTCTGGAAGTACTTAGGTCTCCCTGAATACTTTGGAAGGAAGAAGAAAGATTTATTTTCTTGTATCATGAACAAGATTTGTTAGAAAGCACTATCATGGTCCAATAGATTTCTCTCTGAAGCAGGAAAATTGACATTGTTGAAGAGTGTGTTGATGGCAATGCCTTCGTATGCCATGTCATGTTTTCAACTACCAGCTTCTCTATGCAAAAGGATTCAGTCAGTATTGACCAGATTATGGTGGGATTCAAAGCAAAGAAAAAGGCATGTATTGGATTGCTTGGGAGAAGCTCACACAGTCTAAACAAGATGAAGAATTGGGTCTGAGAGACCTTCAAGACTTTAATGCAGATTTGTTAGGATAAGTAGCCTGGAGAATTCTGAATAATCCTTCCTGCCTGCTTGCCGGTGTACTAATGGGAAAATATTGTGGTTCATCCTCTTTCTTGGAAGGTACTTGTCCAAATTTGGCGTCTCATGGATGGAGAAGTATCCTAATAGGAAGGGATCTTTTGGACAAGAATCTTGGGTGGGTTCTGGAAAATGGTCACTCTATAAATGTTTAGAGTGACCTCTAGATTTCCATCAGTAAGGTGGTGAGACCAATGAGACCTCCCCCTATATAGAGCAAGGATTGTGTGGATAATAATCTCTTTCTCTGATGCTCTATTAACTGGGATGAAGCCAAAGTGAATATAATTATTCTATCATTGGGCTCGGAGATTCTAGTTATCAAACCAAGTCGTTTAGGGGCGCTGGATAAGCAAGTTTGGTTTGGTACTCCTTCGGGAGTTTACTCCACCAAGGCGGGTTACTATGTAGCAAGAGATGAGATATGTATTACTACTATTCGAATTCATGAGAGAGCGGTAAAATAGAAAGAGGAAGTTTGGTCTTTGCACATTTCCCCTAAAGTGAAGATGTTTTTGTGAAAAGTATTACATGGAGTCCTATCCACAGGAAGAAAACTAGCAATGAGCCATATCCCGGTGAATGAGGTGTGTAGTGATTGTGAAAGTCTGAAGATCATTCTCCACTTGTTATTTTTCTGCTCTTTTGCCATCCAGGTTTGGGAACGAGCACCGTTTTGAGTAGGCTGTAACACCTCAATGACAAAAACGGTTTGAGAAGAGATGTTGGTAGACAATCAGTTGACATATTTACAACCCATAGGCCTTACTTCAGGCCCTTTAGCTCTATAGATCTGTTGGAGTCTTTGGAAATCTAGAAACCAGCGAGTGTTTAACTCCAGATGATTCAGCATGGAGGAAACTTTACAAAAAGCTATCCTAGTTGCGAAAAAATGGTCTACAGCGCAAACAACAGACCACAAACTGGCGATCTCCTAGCTATATTTGGTATCTACATATAGAGTCTACGGTGATCTCCTAGCTATATTTGGTATTTGGTATTTAGTGAACCAAGTAGATTTTATTTTCACTGATGATTCCTTCAAGACAAGCAGAACCAATATAATGATATTTTCATCTTCTCCAAAACAATATTTAGAAAATACAAAATCTGAAGTAAAAAGTATCGCTACAAGTGCTTGTTTAAAAGCAGAACATGGACATAAAAAAATTTTGAATGTAAAACCATTGAAGATTGGAGGAGGAGATTTTGTTGGTTGATACAAGGTATAGCTTTTTCTTTTTTGACAGCGATAAATTTTTAATAACTAAATGATTATTTTTAGTTTATATCATATATTTTAATGCTTATGTAGATAGTATTCTGATTAAGATTATCTTTTGAATTTTTTATAATTTCCAGGTTATTTTATTAATAGTTAAAAGAGTTTTATTTTAAAAAAATGATTGACACTACTTATTGTATACGCATACAAACAATATAAATGTCTTGTTAACTATTGTTATCACATAAAGACATCCATAAATAAACATAGGTTAAGTGTATAACACCATAAACATTTGAGGTTGGCTGGAATCCGACGTTGACCAGTGTTGACCGACGTTAACTAGTATTAATCGGTGTTGGCCAATGTTGACCGGCGTTGACCAGAAAAAAATATTCAAAAAATATATATTTTTTACTTTTTTCTTAAAAATAATATTTTTTTGTTTTTATGTATTTTGATAAATAAATAAAAAAGATAACTGATTTGTATAATTTACAAAAACAAAATATAACAACAAAAAGTTATACAATAAAAAAATACAAAAAAATTATATACCAAAAAAATATTAAAACTATATGACAAACAAAATTTATGAAATAAACAATGATGCAAAAAAGCATGTGAAGATTAATTACAGTTCATCATTGTGAGTTTTATTTTATTATATGAAAGAATTTGTAACGGTTAATTTTGGTATAGTAGTTTTCTAATTACAAATCCTACTTTTACACGATTTTGTGCACATTTATTTTTGTTTTTTTAATTAAAAATAAAATAAAATCTGATGTGGCTTAATTCGATTGGACATGTCACTTGTGCTTTATAGGATTTGAAATATATCCAAGACATTGCCAACTATTTCTTTCATTTTACAAAACCAACATTTGATTTTACAAAATCAACTTTTGCTTTTTAATTATCTTCTAGATATATGTCTTTCATGTAAATAAATAGAATTTTCATTATTTTCTTCCTTTCCTTTCCTTATTAAAAACAAAGAAATAGTTGGCAATGTCTTGGATATATTTTAAATGATATAATCTTATAAACAAGTAAAAAGTAAAAAAATATTTAAAACCTCCACCTTTAAAGATACAAAATAAAAAATGTTTTTTTAAAAGAAAATGTATATATTTGTTATTGTTTTATGAAAAAATCTACTACATATAAAAATTTGGTGGTATAGTTTTATTATATGATTTTTGGTATATTATATGTATTAACAAAATTAGTTACTAGATATACCACAAATGTTGTTTGTCATATAACTTTTAATTTTTCTTTTGGTATATAATTTTTTTGTATTTTTTTGGCGTATAACTTTTTGTTGTTATATTTTGTTTTTGTAAATTATACAAATCATTTATCTTTTTTTTTATTTATCAAAAATATATAAAAACAAAAAAAAATATTTTTAAGAAAAAAGAAAAAAAAAATTGAATATTTTTTCTGGTCAACGCCGGTCAACGCTGGTCAACACCAGTTTATACTGGTCAACGTCGGTCAACACTGGATTTCGGCCAACCTCAAATGTTTATGGTGTTATATACATAACCTATATTTGTTTACGAATATCCTTATGTGATGACAATAGTTTACGTAGTTAACAACACTTTTATATTGTTTGTATGTGTGGTTATGTATTATCGCATACTTAAGTAGTTGGCAATCATTTTTTCTTTCTTTTAATTACTTTTGAGATTTGGTAAACGAGTTCTGACAAGGTTTTTGAGAAAGTTTTTTAAATTTGGTATAAATAAAGGACACACAAAAGAGTTCTGATTTGCAAAGTCTCAAGTCGAACGTCTGGATACTTGTGTTTATTGATACGATGATCTTTTAGAGTGACATATCTATCTCGGAATTACTTGAACTATCTACCCAATATATTATAACTTCGACTAAAACAAGTGTAAGCCTACTATGTACATACACCCACGAGATCTCCTCCAACCCTAGGATCTACGCAAAGCTCCACGAAATGATAAGTTTCGCTCCTCAAGGTAGTCGTTTCTTTAAATTGTTGTGAAGAATATTTTGTGAATCTCTACAACAACTCTAGTATTCAACTATCTCACCAAGTCATCAGTTCCCGCCTCTTTGACATATCACATCGTCTTCTCTAGCTTCGCCACAAAGTTCTGATATGTACTAATGGAGTCTCTTTATTCAAACAGTAAGTTGTGTCCAAAAGCTGCATCTTCATTACATCCATATTTCTCGTTGATCTCAATGAGATTAAGATAGTTTGATTTATTTTCAGAATTCGTTGACTAACAAGTAATTGTATTTATCATTATTTCCGTTATTACCAAAATCAAAAGATGACTATCCTATCAATAAAAGTTTCTGCTACATCTTGCCTCGCTCGATCTTCGCGTTCTTTAGTTTCTGAAATTTCATTTGTAAACTCTTATCCTTCAGTTTGGGCAACCAATCTTAGAGTTATATTTTAATTAAATGTTTGGTTGAAAAAAAAAAAAAAAAAAAAAAGTTTCCGCTACATCATTAAGTTTAGTGCACATGACAACCTTCGAATGTGTCTTTGGTAGAAGAAAATATACGTGCACATTATATCTTTTTAATTAACAACCATATAAGTCACTTGTGTTGAGATCAATCACTAGATCTCTAAAAGAAAAGTTCTTTCTAGAACTAAACTATACTCAAAAAAATTTGGCATTATTATTAGTATTACTATAAGATTAATGCGACTTAACATAAGTAGCGGACGACATCGATAAAGCCTATATTGTTATGTATCTATCCAACCCCATGAACATGACTTATCATTTTAAAATAGATTTTCCATATTACCAGAGGGTTATATGGATGTGAGCCTAGAGGGAAAAAGGGGGCAATGCAACTAATTGACTCATCATTTCAGATTATTATTTTCCTCATTCGATAGAACCATTGTTGATATGGATGAGAGGATATAATATATTCGTATCCGTTCAAGTAATATATATACAAACATATCTAGAAATATAGAATATTTGAAATTGAAGCAAAGGGGAAGATGATGGAGAAAGAAACAACAACCAAGACAAGCACTTGGATATGAAAGAAAAAGAACAAAAAAAAGAACAAAAGAAAATGTAATGGGGACCTTCACACATGGGTGTTAGAAAGAGAAGTATATAGTGGAGCTCATCTTAAGAATCTTTTCTAGCAAAATGTTGGTTGCAACCTCACCTTCCCTACCTTTTTATTCATCTTAATTTCAACATTGACAATCTTTTGTTTCAATCATCTTTTCTATGGAAAACATTTGCACTGTTTTTAAATAAAAAATTAAAGTATGCATGAGTCGTGTGCTGGTTGATCGAGGGATTGAATACCGTATAAATGTATGATTAAAGACTATTAAGTTTGGCTTAGTAGTTTTTAACAGACANAAAATCTTTTGATATCTAACTTAACATATTAATTTGTTAATTATCATTATACTTCACCTCTCATTTTTATATATGATTCTATTTTGTGAACAAAATAAATTATCATATTATTTATTATAATTAGAAAATAGTTTTATTTCCGGATATAACATAAATTGAATTTTTAAAAACAAATCTAAATTGTTCAATCTATAAAATATTCAAGCTTTAGTAATATTATGCTTTAAAAATAATATCTATTGAATTAAAAAATGNTAAATAAACTTACGAACATTCTAATGTTTCTCCAATATAGTTTGTAAACCTTTTTCCCCTCTTGGAATCATGCAAACCAAGAGTATTGGTGCTGACGAACTTATCCTTAACTTATAATTATGTATGCTACATTTCGTTATCATTCGAAAAATCCATTAGTTGCCAGCTTGTTAATACAGCAAAATATAAATATTTAAATAATTTATAGAAACTTCAATAATACTTGTCATTGAAGCCCACAGATTCTTTATGGCCCATTATTGTCCATGCAACCGCAGCCACCACACGGATGGCTAAAGTCACCATATATATTTTGGTTTCCTTTAATAGACCGTATCTTATAGTATATACATCTTTTAAAAACAATATAGGAATTATTGAAATATTATTAGTTCTGTGAAGGTTACCCATGTGTGTCACATTACTCTAGGATAAATGATGCTTAGCCATTTCGCTAGGTTTGGACTAATTAGTCTTCAACTTTGCCTTTTGTTTGATTTGATAAGACTTCTACTCCTACTAATCCTTGTTTAGCCACGTATGGATTCCTTCTAGTTTATGTCATTGACCGTAGTATCTCTCGAGTCAAAGATCTTGAGATGACTATTTAGTAATTAATGATTAGTTCGGAAGGATCTATCAGGGTAATGAAAAGACAAATATTTCATCAAAACATCTAAGTAGATTTCCCGAATCTAGATATATATTTTTCTTTTTTTTCATCGATCAAACCATACCATATATGTAAGTGTTGTAAATGTATCCCCTTTATAATAAAACGGAAATACACAACATTATTTTATAGACTATATAATTTTAATAAATTAATTACAAATAAGTTATACATTAATTGATAAATTAATTGGTTACAAATAGATTATACCGAAAATCTTAAAGAGAATATTCTAAAAAATCATATCATCTAACTTACCATATTAATTTCATTTATTAAATTATTCATCAAATAAAATCTTTTGATATCTAACTTAACATATTAATTTGTTAATTATCATTATACTTCACCTCTCATTTTTATATATGATTCTATTTTGTGAACAAAATAAATTATCATATTATTTATTATAATTAGAAAATAGTTTTATTTCCGGATATAACATAAATTGAATTTTTAAAAACAAATCTAAATTGTTCAATCTATAAAATATTCAAGCTTTAGTAATATTATGCTTTAAAAATAATATCTATTGAATTAAAAAATGTACTGAGTAACGGGTCAAAATTTGACTATTTAAATTCAATTTCATATTTTTTTGTTGAATTTTATAATTTTATATAATATAATAAACTTTAAATCATTTATTTTGAAATATTTTTAATATATTGAAACTTGATATAAAAGTTAGAAACTATAAACACTCTAAATTGATTTGTTATAGCAATGTCAATAATATGTCACTATAATATGAAAGAATTTCAAGAAACCAAGTATATTAAAACAAAAAGTATAATAATATAGTAAATTACTCATAATATAATAACTCGTTTTTTAAAAACCAAATTTACAAAATTATGTCTTATAATGACATTCAAGTCGTGATGTAGAATATACATTGTTGAAATAACTTCACATATATAACCTAATACAATATATTAAAATTTTATTTTAAAATATAAAATATACAAAAAGTTTTATAAAATAAAATTTAATTAGTGTTATAGCACGGGTACTAGTCTAGAATCATTAACAATATAAAACTTACAAAATAGGTGTTTTTTCAAGACATCTNTATCATTATACTTCACCTCTCATTTTTATATATGATTCTATTTTGTGAACAAAATAAATTATCATATTATTTATTATAATTAGAAAATAGTTTTATTTCCGGATATAACATAAATTGAATTTTTAAAAACAAATCTAAATTGTTCAATCTATAAAATATTCAAGCTTTAGTAATATTATGCTTTAAAAATAATATCTATTGAATTAAAAAATGTACTGAGTAACGGGTCAAAATTTGACTATTTAAATTCAATTTCATATTTTTTTGTTGAATTTTATAATTTTATATAATATAATAAACTTTAAATCATTTATTTTGAAATATTTTTAATATATTGAAACTTGATATAAAAGTTAGAAACTATAAACACTCTAAATTGATTTGTTATAGCAATGTCAATAATATGTCACTATAATATGAAAGAATTTCAAGAAACCAAGTATATTAAAACAAAAAGTATAATAATATAGTAAATTACTCATAATATAATAACTCGTTTTTTAAAAACCAAATTTACAAAATTATGTCTTATAATGACATTCAAGTCGTGATGTAGAATATACATTGTTGAAATAACTTCACATATATAACCTAATACAATATATTAAAATTTTATTTTAAAATATAAAATATACAAAAAGTTTTATAAAATAAAATTTAATTAGTGTTATAGCACGGGTACTAGTCTAGAATCATTAACAATATAAAACTTACAAAATAGGTGTTTTTTCAAGACATCTATTTTATTGCATAATGTTTTATCCAAAAAAACTTTTAAAAACAATCACATAAATTATATTTTATATAAAATTTCACATGTGCTTTAGTACGGATCTTAATCTAGTTGTGATTCAAAGTGGGGGCAAAATATTTTTTGAACTTGTCAACCATCCACTAGGGTGATTTAGTGTCGTTTAATCTTTAAAACTGAAAATGTTTTCTATATTGAAATTTTTTTGTTTCTGACATCCGAGATAAAGAAGAAAAAATCAAAGTTAAAATTTAGTTATTGCTATATAATCTTTATCGATTTGTTGTGATTCCCATTTAACTTTGGTTTTGTTTATTTGGCACCGGTTAAATATCATATCTGTTTAGTGTGCTGTTTCATACCATATGTTAGTTGTCACCATTCAGACAATGTTAAGACTCGAACGCGTCACGGTGACCAGGAGACTTGGTGTGCTAGTCATAGTGATTTAAAATGTTCTCGAGCCTTGTAATTTTTGAGTCCAAGCTTGACTTTAAATTTGGATACCACATTTCACATGGTAGCCAATTTATTATACTAGTTTTCACATGAGGGTTATGTCACAATAACATATATCTGTAATCTGTTCCCACTTGTCTCGTTATTAAATAAATTACAAAATTGTTTTTGTGACAATATAGTTTTTTTATTCTACTTTACAAAATCAACTGAATTTTACAAATTTCGCTAAAGCTTATCATTTTTGAAAATAAATCACAAACAAATCGTGGAATCGATTGATTTTTTTTTATATATAAAATCCATTGATCTAAACATTGCAATAAGTAAATTATACTGTCAGAACTTAATAAGATCAGAAATCTAAACACAATTTCAGTTGAGCCTTTTCACATGGGATAACATGGAATCTAGCCTTCGTAGTTGGTAGTTAGAAAATAATAGGCAATGGGCTACTCACGACTAGTGTTGGTAATATACAGAAGGATGGAAAAATGTAAATAGCATCGAGCAGCAAATATGAAATGAAACCTTTCGCTTTTTTTACCTTTTCAGATTTTTGACATCTAGTTCAAAAATGGCTAAACATTGTATTTATTGAACCTCGCATTTCGGTTCGACATTTATAATTGAGTTACATAACTGATCACTTTCCTAAACATTTACATTGTTGCCACTACTATAAAGTTAAGTACAGCAAATGTAAAGTGTTTTTTCTACATTAGAGTTGAGTTATATTACTGTTCATTTTACTTTTACCCCTCATGATCATCGTACAGTTCATGTGTGAATAGAATATCAAACAAAATCCCGACTAGAAAAAAGCACATCTCTTTAAGGAAATTAAATATGCATATGAATTGGAATATAGAATTAAAGAACATATATAAATTACAATACTGAAAAATACTTAATAATTTTGCCTATAAAATTTTGAGACAGTCTTAACTGTATCGTTTATGGAAAGTCGATACACTAATAACTAACTTTACAAATTTATTATGAAAAAAAAGATTTACAAACGAATAGTTTCATCGTTTCAATTTTTTTTGCTTTGTTATTTTCTCTCAATTTCATAATCATTGATGTTTTACTGAAATTGTTTTGTATCATTTTATATGATATTTTCAAATTTCAATGTAAATGTTTTATTATATTTGCATTTTTATATTATTATTGATCAAATTATTTTTAGGTATGTAAAAACTAATATTTAATAGAAAAAGTGTTAGTTAGATATTTTTAACTTACATGAAAAAACCTTAACCATGGTATAAGCGAAAAAAAACTAATAAATTAGGGTTCACTCTATTAACAAAATGCTTTGATTATCAATAGGTTTAGTTCATCAGATAATATTCTAGTTTGTAGGTATTTTCATTTTATGAGATAATTATTATTATTTTTTGATTCGCGTAAGTTAAAGCTTTTTTTTTTATCGTCCGGATATATTATTGATTGCAAATTATGAGAACAATTACATATGATTCTACTATGAGAACGGCGATAATTGTGTTGTAACGCCCCCGAACCGTCCAATGACCACGCACAATTGATAAATCGCATTATCCGGGATTCGGACCCTAGACCTCCTGGTGAAGAAGCATTAATGAACCCTACACCAACCACTGGGCCAAGAGGACTTCCACAAGCTTTTTTGTTTATAAACATAATATTGAATATTGTGAAATTGTTTATTATTAGATTATCATTATACATTCTTTTAAACGATTTTCTGGTCACAGATTTTGAAATTATATTATGAGTCGACAAAAATGAAGATTAATCAAACCTGATAAAACGACTGACAAAAAAAGCTTCTCTCTCTTAACTCTCTCGGATCTTTGAGAGAGAGAAAGCTTTGTATCTTTTGTTTGTCCGATTAACATCGGAGATCTTCTAACTATATGTCGGTTTAATTTTTTGTCTTAGGTTTTCCGGCTTTGTGCGGATCTAGTTCCGACGTTTTGTCGGTTTAGTTTGTTTAAAACCTTTTGCTTGTTCTTCATATCAGCGCTTTCATATCGAGGAAGTGTTGAAGTCAGAAATTTTTTTGACTGATCTTTGTTGTGATGTGCTTGAATCTTCGTCCAATTGATGGTAATATCCTCACTTACTCATAGATGATTTATATTGAGTGAAGGTTCTCTTTGGCCGTGTTGATTCAAGTTGTTGCGGTTGAGAGAAGTGGAGTATGAATATTTGGAGTCCTTGTCGTGTTAGATAGTTCTCTGAAGAATACTTCAGTTTCAATCGATCGAGATTAAATTCCAGTGAACAAAGTTTAAATTCAGTCAATAATTTCCGGAAACTTTTAGCAAAAGGTGATCAGTACAAATTGAAGGCTAGCTACAATAGAAAATCTGTGCAGAAGCTTGAAGAATCGGCCAACGGTGAAATATTCCGGTGAAGGAAGCTGTCTTGAGTGGGTGGCGATGCCGTGTGTGGAATACAGATCTGCTCAGAAGTTGCCACGTAGCTATACATGTGTCTTTTACTTTGCAATGCTTATCTTCTTCATATGTATTGCAATTTGTGGCTTGTTGGGCCTAAATTTATACTCTTGTGTTTGTCTGTGTTGGGTTTTTTAATATAAAAGGTAAAAAAAAAAAAAAAAATCAAACCTGATAAAACATTAGTTGAATATAAACGAGTGGGTAGAGTGTAGTAGACTGGTTGTGGTTGGATAAAGCGAATTGAACCATCACAACAAATCATTATTGTCACTGTAATACACCAAATTAAACGTTAGTAGTCCGGTCTTACCTCTTATTAGACTCGGTAACCAAACCAGAGTAACTTAGTAGAGAGACTTAGGTAAGAGAGAAGAAAGTCCGTGAAGGATAAGAGAGAGAGAAAGAGAGGAGGAGACAAAGAGGTCAACTTCAGAGAATAAAGACATGGGTACGTGGGCACTAGTAGCCACACGTGCACTCAATCATCACACTTATACATGCATAAAAGAAACTCTTTTTTTCCTCTCACGAGAAGCCGACGAGTACTTGTGGACAAACCAACTGACATTCTATAATCTCTTACTATGGGTTCCACTATCTTGCCCTTTTGTTACTCCATTCAATTATTCTTTCCAACCATACATTTACTATATTCATTTCGAAAACTGTAAAAATTTGACGATATTGAGATTTAAGATTGTCTTATGGGATAAAATAAAAGATTGTCTTACGTTTCCTTATATTTCTCATCATATAGTAACAATTGTTTTGTTGAACACAATGTGTAATAGTATTTTTTGTTCTAAGGCAAATATGGTGACAAAATAAGATTGCCGGGGTTGTTTTTTTTTTGTTCCAACTTCCAACTGATAAGCCTCGAAATGAAAAGCATGCAGCCAATAATATTTAGTATGACAGTTTTGGTCCATGAATATATTTTATTGCATTTTTATTATCCTGCAAGTTGAAAGACAAAATTGCGAGTCTCAAGACTGTCAATTTTAAAAAGATGTTGGGCCTATTTTTTTTTTCTATTTATTGTTTCCATTTTATTTTTAATTTGTCGTACATTTTTTTTTCTAAACAACACTATTGTTTGATAAAAAAATAGTAATTTTTTCTTGTTGAAATTTATATACTATTCTGTTTAAGTTTTGGAGGTTACACACGTAAAGAAAACATGCTTTTGTAAAAAAAACATAGCTAAAAGAATTTGCATAGTACATTTATATTAAAAGTATGTTTAAGGGATAACTTTAAAAGTATGGATTTTATCAGTAACTAGTACTCTAAAAACATAAAGGTGCAAATTGTAATAGTTAGTGTGTAAAGTATTGCGAAGTATAGAATAAACGAGAACAATTAATCATGTTTTTTTTTAATTCCCTCTAAAACTGTAAACATTTAAACATGCATTGACCTATTTATAATAAGTTTGATAATGTTGAAGCTAATTTGTGGTTTTTCTTGTAACAAATATATTAGGAAAATTCTCAAAAATAATACCAAAATAAGTTTTTTTTTCACGTGTAGCACAATATCTTTAAAATTTCAAAAATAGAATTATATTTTAAAATTCATTTTTTAAAATTAAATTCTAAATTCAAAATACTAAACCCTATCCCTCAAAACTACCTAAACGTGAAATTGAGAACCCAAATCTAAAATAATTTTTTTTAAAATTAATTTTAAATATTTTAATATGTTAAATAATGTTATTTTTGAAAATTTATGTAATGTGTGCTATATTTGTTAATAAAACTTGTTTTAGTACTATTTTAAGGTATTTCTCAATATTATATTATCTTTTCTTTTAACAAATAATTATCAATTACTTTTAGTTATGTTTTGATCCGTCACTGACATTTAATACGAGAGGAAACCATTAAAGGCTTTTTTGATTTATCACTTTTAACATGAATGTTTCTGTTAATTTGTTTTCCTGAAAGCAAATAAATGGCTACAAATGTTTGGTCCCTCCAGAAACAGAAAGAGGATAATCTGAGTTGATACATTTGTAAATCTTATAAACTTTAATATTAATATATAGTATCTTGGTTGAAATGGTATGCATATTAAATTAACTGTAAGCTTTGATTTTTGATTACTTCACATGAAGTTTTTAGTCTTGTCTGTAACAACCAAAAATAATTTATCTAGTCGATTATCCAAGAATTTATAAACGTCTCAGTAGTAATTTATAAATTATAAATTTAAAACAGCACAAAAAAAAACTATTATTTGTATGCGCGCGCACACACATGCATGAACATGAACACGAACACAACCAATCAACAGCAGATTTTGGATGCATTATATTTCTACGCATTATATGAATACACACATAATAATACTATTATTTGATGATACCTTTCTTTCATATATGAAATCTTATTAAATAAGTTTCTTTATTAAAAGGCATTCCTAATTATTAATCACTAAAAAATGCAATAATCAAAATGGGAAATAATACGAGAGAGAGAGGATGAAAAGGATAGAGCAAGAGGGGACAAAAGAGAGGCCCTCGTGCAACTGGAGATTTTTCAATGTACGATATACAATTGCAGCTTTTATTTAAATGTCTCAAAAATTAATTTTCAAGTTCTTGAAAATAAGTAACATATTTATATATTCCATTAATTTATCCAACTTCAATTTTTCAGTGATGTGCAGAGAAAATCATATATTATTTGCGCGTGTGGGTGGACATTCCTCCTCTGGTCTCCATCTATGCACACGTACGTTTTAACTATTTATTACTTCTTTTTAAATAGTATAATATATTTTATACAATTAAGTTTCTATAGTTCACACGAAATACAATTTTATCACATTGACATTCATTTTCATTTATGAGTGTATGGCCAGTATGGGCCCTGTCACTCTTTCAAGGTTACTCTTTGAAGTTTGAACTTTGAAATTATCTTCAATATATGACTTTAAACAATAATGGCCCCGGTCGGTCATTTGGAGCGGTAAACTTTATGCAATAGTGTAAAATTATATTACAAATTTGAGAGTAAATTTTTTTAATAATATTTATGAAATTACGAGTAAAAAATTACCAATTAAAACTAAGGAGAGTTACTGTAATATTACTAAAATGTTTCCTTATTATTTGTTTAGTACAAAATTGTTGGAAATTACTAGAATAATTTCTATATCCTTTATACCTCTGAAACTAGTGTTGATAAAAAAAGTAATTACGGATAATGCCATTAAAAGAAAAAAAAACATTGGGAACTCGAAGAAACTCTACCGGTTGTTTGATGGTACATAATTCTGGTACATAAAGATGGTAGATATAGTTGGTATATTAAGATGACAGAGTGAAGTGGTACGTTAGATTTAGTTGGTATATTTAGTTGTAGTGATGGTACACTTAAATTAAAGATAGATTAATTTGATAGATATATGATGGTGGTAGATTAAGTTGGTAGAGGAATTGCCTTTGATGATAGACTTATTTTTTGAGGGAGTAGATCGATAGACTTAAAAGGAAGGGAAGAGATTTATGATAGACTAAAGACCCGTTGCAACAGATATATTTGACAGACTTAGTCTTTAACAGATATTTTTGGTATACTTACATTGTTTTTTGAAATAGTTGTAGTAGTGTACTGGTAGACTTATAATTTATGGTAGATTAAGTAGGAATTTGTGACAGCTGTAAGTCTTACCAGAATACTACGAATTAGTTTGAGCTTGCAAAGAAAGTATAGAGTTGCGATAGACTTATAGGGGAACCTTCACGACATTCTAAATGTAAGTATACCATTATGCAAAAGTAAAATAATAACTCACTTTTTATAGGTTTTTAAGTTAGAAATCAGATGTTGAGATGATAATCCATAATAGTTGAGTAAAAACCCCACAAGTGAAACAAAAAAAATAGACATAAGTCGTGAAAAAATAAAGTGAGGCAGGGGAAATTAGGGTTTTCAGTCGTATGTTAGAGGTAGAAGACGAGGATATTCTGGTAATTTCGGGTTCATTAAACCTAAAATCGAACGTGTGCGTACATATAAATGTGTGCGTACATATAAACGTGTACGTACATATGAACACATACATACACAAGTTATTAACGTGTATGTACATATGAACACACAAATTGTTTACAAACAAAACATTCAAAACATGTACATACACAAGTTATTTTAATGTAACATTCAAAACAAGTACTTATGTGAGAAACGTGATAGCAATCATCATAAAGCATGGCATTCAATCTTGTTTGAGACTAATTAGGGAGATAAGTGAAACAATCACACATAAAGATATATATACCTAAAAGGTGCAATATCACATTTTATCACCAAATTCTCACAATTACAAATAAACCTACCGTTGAGCATAGTTATAGAAGTGTCAAACTCACCGTTGAACATAGTTATAGAAGTGTCAAAAATATAAGCTATGCATGTTGCAGTTTGGGTGTACGTACATAACGTTCTTGAGATTAGTGTACGTACATAACGTTCTTTTGCTTAGTGTACGTCCATAAATCCGTTTTAATGAAGGATATTATTGTAATTTTGTAGTCATGTTCAACATATCTTCTTCTGCAACCCTACCTAATATTGTCAGAAACCCACCATTGCGCTGATGGGAGTGAAAGATTGTTCACTCTTGTTGTTGTTGTTCCAACGATAACTCAGGCAAAATAAAAGCTAGATCTAAAACTTTGTTCTCGAGAGAGAAAGTGAACAGTGAGCCCACGAAAAAATTGTCCAGCTCTGATAATTTTCTTTCTTTTGTCATGATTTTAATCAAAGAAGATGAATCAAATTAGAAGGAATCAATCTCATGTTTTTTGCCAACCCAAATTTAAGAGAATCCCAAAAAAATCAGGAATCGATCCTTCAAAGTTTTTGTGTTCCCTTTTTCTTAAAAATCAAAAACAACTTTAAATGTAAATGGCATTACTGTAATAAAACAAATAACATGGGTTTATAAGTAATAATCAAAATTTTTTGTATTGTTTTAGTAAGTCAGTTTTCAAACGTATTATTATTGTAATAAGACTACTTTTTAGTAATATTCTAGGTAATTTCCCTTAAAACTATATACAGAAATTTTAGTTTCAAAAATAATTAGTGATATTATATCTTATCATACGATTTCATCTCCATTCAAATTTGTATTTATATTTGGCAAACAAAGCAAACTTTCATTTAAACAAACAAAATAGCAAATCTTACAAAAGGATTTCCAAGCAAAGATTGATAATCAACATAAACATCAAAGGAAAGATATGTAGAACGACAATCATGTCCAAGAGGAGTTGGAGGTGTGATCAAAGAAGTATCAAACCACAAGCTAGCTCAAGATGAGTCGACCTCAAATTCGCAGTTGCAGCGGAAATGTGGTAAATAGTCCTTATCAAGCTGACATTGGCAGAGACGAGGAACAAGGTTACAGGGGCTGTTTGAAAACTCAGATATGGCGTTGAAAGGCTGGAAACTCATATTATATTTTTTTTATAGATTTTTTCACACTGAATACAAAGATCACATCCATTCGCCTAGGTCTATTTTTTTATATAGGTTCTAATACCAATTGTTGGGTTCAAGTGATCTAACTCTCGTAGATTTTTGATTAGACTCTTTCCCAAAATGCATTATACTATAACAAAGGTTGGAGTTAACTTATATATTTCAATGTACTACGTTGGTTTGTATCCTAACAGTTATTACTCTTTAGTTCTCAACATGGTTTACGTAAACAGTTATTTCGTGCAAATGATTGTGGCGATGACTAAGACTCTCTATATAGTTTCTTTGTGTACTAACGATGGAAAAAAATCAATCTAACTAGAATAAAATCATTGACATAATAAATCCAATAGACTAGTCTAACCAAGAAAAAAATGACGGAAAGGTGCTCAAGTTGCCACATCTCTTTGAAATGATACGTACGTGTTTTGAACTCTCTTTCCAATTGTTGGCAAGTGCAATAATTTCATTTCAGAAACAAACCAAATCAACCGACACAAATCTTTCTTCTATATCCAATAGTTTGAGGTATTCTAGTTTATACAAGAGACACTACGATCGAGTAATTAATAAACAGAAATAATTTATTAGAACAAGTAGAAAAAACATGCAAACTCCGGTTCTTTAAAAGATGAACACTCATTCTCAAAATCACTAGCCACCATCTAGTTTGTACGTGTATGTATATGTAGATAATGCAAATTGAAATCGATTATTTTCTTTGTAAATTCCACAGGAAACCTCTATACATATTTATATTTTTATGAATAACTAAAATGTTTTAGACCAAATTCCATACATTTTTCGGCCTAAAATCAAAGCAGATTATATATATAGTTTCGTCGAAGAACCATTCGTATCAATTTAAGTTTCGTTAAAAAATTTACTAGTTGAACTATTGACTGGAGGTAGGAAGCTCTATATTATGAAAATATATGGTAAAAATTAGACGTACGTGCAAAATGATGTATGTGTGTCATGTCGTTTTCTAAGGATCTGGAATTGGATACACACTTAGCTTCAAGTCGCATTCTAATGCAACTTTATTTGCACACCAAGACAAACTCCGTCGCTCTCGATTTGTCATTAGTTTTAAATTCGATAAAACTAGGGCAATAATAGTATATCTATTTTCTAAAGTAAGTAAAGGACTTATATACAATACCAGTTTGCCAAAATATATATATATATAGAATACAAATGCACTGATTAGACGTATCGTTTATCATAACATACATTGATGTTCACCCGAACTGTGTACGGACCCGCTCATAACACCTACTTGGCTTGATCACATCTATTTTTTTTTAGATTTTTAAATTTGGTTTTGATATAGTAGTCATAAAGTATTAGAAAAATAAGAAAAATCATAAAGATAAATAGAGAATATATATAGTAAAACGCGAAAATAGAATAGAACTTTCATTTAAACGCATTTGCCGAATATGTTAACATAATTCAATAATATTTTGAGCCATAAGCTTTACATACAATTCAATATGAGATGTCTTTTTGTCAATAAAATATGCACTCTTGTTTGTTCCTAACTTCCTATGTACATTGATCTCTTTTTGTGACACAAAATTAACACCTAGAGTTACTAGTTACTACTTTGACCAAAAAAAACAAAAAAAGAGTTACTAGTTACTACTAAATCAGATTTATGTTTTCCTATCCATATAGCACACATGTCGATGTACCACAATCAATAATTTTTTATTATTGCAAGAGATTAGTGTGTCCCCAATTCCACATTATACCTTAACCTAGAAATTAAAAGGAAAAACAAAAAGGAAAAAAAAATTATAATATTGACAAAAAAAAAAGAACGAAAGGAGATCTCTGCCAAACTACTAGAAAAATCCAAATCCAAAATCAATATGAACGTCAAATTGATGTGATTAATACCAAATTACGTATTGATCTCAATCAAAAACAAAAGAACAAACTACAAAACTTTCCATTCATTATGACTTTTATTTAGCATTTTGGAAGCTATATTAAAGAGAAAATAACAAGATTCAATAATCTATATATCTGGTGTAAACAAGTATATACAAAAATTCTTATTTGTTAAATTTGTTGTCAGACTGAACATGTAAAAATTTTAAAAGTCGATTCTTTTGATTTTTTTTTTTGTTTGTTTTTTAAATGAAGAAGTAAAACCTTATGTAAACATAAAGTGGAATAAAAGTCATTTGACTTAATTTGTTGTTTCTGTTTTAATGTTCCTATTGTGGAATTTCACTGGCTCCGCCGATTCATTAGACAAATAAGATGGTGGTATATACTTTATCCTCTCCAGCAAATTCATCCATTAATCTTCCCAATTCAGGTGAAATAAATTACGATTTAGAAGTAACGTCATTTTTCAGCTATCGTAAAGAAAAATATCAAACCAATTCCACTATAACAAAGTTTCCACCTAATAACCATCCATGTTTTCCGCCTTATTGTAAACAAAAAAATATAAAATGAAAGTTATAGTAGTTAAACTCATGAATTACACTGAAATTAAGTTGATACTTGATTGGTAGTACGTTAGAGTAAAAAAGTGGAAATACACAAGTTGAAGAGAGAAAAAATAGAAAATGTGAAAGTGGCCCAAATATTTTCACTTCAGATAGAAGCATGTTAACACTAGGCCATATATTTTGATATTATCTAAAGTTCATAATTGTATGAAAAAAAAATTTCATTAAAAAAACAAAAAATAATAATTTATATCTATATTAATTATTAATATATTTTCTAATGTCTTTATTAATGATATTCTGCATCGGTTTTTTTTACCATTCAAAATTTTAATTGTGAATTGCAATATTATTTTTACCAATCAAGTTTTAATTTTACATAAATTTTGGTATTTAAAATTCAGAAATTAAAACTTTATTATTAATGAAAATAAAAATAAAATAAAATATGAAATACGTACTGCAAATTATTTTTTACCAATCAAATATTATTTTGTACCGCTTATTTTAGAACAACCGTACTTGTTCCACAAATACATTTATACCGCAGTTGAATGGTACCACAGTTAAAACGTACCATATTTTTAAATTATTTGTCCTGTATTACTAAATCCCTATTAGTATTAGTATTACTTTGACATCCCTCTATCAGTTCATATATACCAGCCGCACCTTTTGGTAAAAAGAAGAAAGATTCCCAATATTTCTTAAACGTCATGCATGGTTTGATGACGTATACACAGTATTTTTATGCAATTATGTGTACACATTTTGATGATTCAAGGCGGACCAAAATTCAAACTTGCTGTTAGAACAGAGGCAGGAATGTTGTAAACCCAATGTGCTACCTCCTTGCTATATATATATATACCAATATTCACGTGACAAAGCTCATATTCAAAATAAAAAAATGACTGGATCAGAACAAAAAAATGGCCGGAAATTTTATAAATATCAACTGGACGTAAATCTATATAAGTAGTTGAGATAATCTCGATTAAATCAATTTTTCTTTTAATATTTTCTTATATCGATACTTCATCGATATTGTGCACGACGACGATAACTCACTGTGCTAGTGTTAATTAATATAATATAGGTGTAACCAGTTAATTAAAAGTGATTGGTTATATATCACACATCACATTTCCATATATAGGTTTAATTTCTCAAAACTTCTTTTTTTATTCACATGCAGGAATGACAGTGGCGTGTGTGTCTCTTAGAGAGTTAATGTAAAAACTCTATATGAAAATATATATATATTTTGTAAGAACATACACGTGAACTTCTTGTAAGTTCTTTTAAGGAATAAATTGAACAAAAAGGTTTTAAAGATGATTTTAGGTATTTTTTTTCTTTCTTATAAAGCTTTTGGCTTAAATGTACTTTTTGTTTGGGTGGTGGTGCCCATGTGCCCATCCTCGTCTCTTTCCCAAGTACTCTTCCTCCATTTCTTCCTTTCCTTTTCTTCTCATTTTATTAAAATTTTTTTTTATTACGAATGGATAATTTAATTAATTTATTTTGATTTTATTTTAATAAACGTTACTTTTACCGTACTACACTGTAGTATCATAAACATACCCTTTAGACTTTTAATCTAATCGATTATTGGATACCAAAATCTTTAAAGTGTAGAGATAAAGTTTTTAATACAGAATTTGAGAGTATATTTATTTGAATATACAAAATATTACAGTTTGATTCTAAACTTCTGATGCAAATACAGATATTGGAGTCGGTGCATAAGATATATATAACTTATAAAATCTGACCAATAATTCAAATGTCAAGTTAAATAACAATTATCGATTTTAAATTTGAGTTTTACCAAGAAATCAGGTTAGGAAAAAATAAAATTACTTTGATATAACCAAGACTCCCTAATATACTTTAACATGATTTGTCATTCTCTTTAAATAAAATTCATTAAAAAAAATTTGATTAGCATCTAAGAGAATATTTTTTTGGCTAATATTTAAATAAATGAGTACGGATAGAAAATTTTACCACAAATATTTGTTTATAAAAAGAATGATCATCTTCGTTGATTAATTTTATAATATGAATTAGTACTACATATCCGTGCAAAAACATTGTAGTATATATAGATTTGATTGTATATATATATATATAATTGATACCGTGAAAAACCATTGTAATATATATAGTTTTAAATGTATATATAATTTATACCATATTAATTGTTTATCATTTAAAGTTACCGTGGTATACAAACCGAAGGTACATAATACCTACATCTTTTTATCATCCCAATTATATCGAAATCATTAATGTGTTTATTTATAACAAAACCCATAAAGATGCAACCATAAAGTTAACAACTTTAATTTGACCTGAAAAGAAGAATCTTCCCTCACCCACTACCAAACAAGCATTTATGTTTGAGATCTTGAAGAATGAGTTGGTGGTTTAAATTCTACTCTGTCTACATCCCTTTTCCTTAATCATAAAAAAAACTGTCGTAATTTTAATTATTACCTTTTATATATTCATTTAAAAGTTCTAAAACCGCTGCAGTTTCGTAAATGACCTCTTTTGAATCTTATAACGTATTTGAAAACATAATTAGATAACAAAACTATATCTTAAACCAACTCATATAGTTCGCCCTAGCCGCTTCTTTCTCTGACACAACTCCCGAGACTCTTCCTCCTCCCGACGACGTCGACTCAAATCGGCGTCGCTGGGCTACTTCCCGTTCACTGCAGTTCTCTCCTTTGCTATTAAAATTTCTTTTAGACCGTTTTTGAATCCATCGGAGGTTCTTCGGTTTGCCACGCTACTCCGGCCATGCTCCAGCTTCAACTTCTATCTCCCCGCTTTGCTCAACCAGTGGTTCACCTCAACGAGGTCATTCTCTCGAGACTCCAGCCTTTCGATGAAAAATCTGAGATTTTGGGGCTCCATGTGTGTTCTACTCTCCGCCTCTCTCACTGGCTCCCCTTGAAGTCATTTACATCGTCTCCTTCCTACTTAGGTCCTTACCCCATCACCAAGTGTTCTACTTGGTTGATGCTATAAGGGAGCTCTGTTTTTACACTGGAACTGTGCAAGATCTGGTCGGTAAAAGCTTCAACCATGGTGACCCTGTATCCCCCTCCTGCATCTTTGGTCTCTTTAGTTTGTGTATTGGCTATGCTCTGCCCTGATCTGTCGCTTTATCCAACGAAGATTTGCCTCACAAACCAGACCACTCGGTTTTCTTTCGATCCTGGTATTGGACTGAGTTTAGACGACTTATGTCATCAATGCAGCTCCCTACCAATTGTTCCTCTGTCCCCTCGATCCAGGTTTGAGATCAACTCTCATCCACGAACCCTGGTAGATAGAGTATTTCGGTTAGTCCTGGGTACATATCTAATCCTGAAGATCTTTAGACCCTATTAAAGATTATCAAATCCAACCCGGTTAGGTCACTCTACCTCTATTTTGGTTAGCCGCAAACAATCATATAGTCGTGTAATTGCCTCTCTAGATTGGCTACTTAAATCCTTCTGTCAAGATCAGTTGGATATTGGATACGAAAAGCCCTTAAAACCCCTTAGTCTGTATCATTACCATGTGTCTCTTGGTTCTAACCTACTGTCTATCTTAGTGCATCACAGCAAAGACGACAACAAGCTTTGTGTTGGAACCCTTAACCTCCATGGCTATGAGCTTCATGTGAGGGATGACCCACCTGCTTTATAACGACTTTGCTTTCTTCTCCCTAGGTTCACTCTTAAATCAATCATATCCTTCAATCTCCTTGATCCGCCTCTAGGGTGTAAACTAGGGTATGTCTTAATATCACACTGCAATATCGGCTACAAGCTTTGTGTGGGACTCCTTAACCTCCATGGCCATTGGCTTCATGCGAGGGAGGACCCACCTGATTTGTTACGATATTGCACATATCACCTTCGAGTCCCGGTTGTAGCTATATCCCATGTTATGAGAATTGAGCCAGAAACTGTTTTAAACTTTGATCAATTTGTTTTGAACATTCTCTTATCGGCGAGAGCATCCTCCCTCACTTCACCTATGTACCACCTTTGTAAACGCTCCGCTGCATATATTGCAAGAGCTATTGTTGATCACTTGTTGATCAAGGAAGACACATAGCAAGTCTTCAAATGCTCTTCCACCATGGTCCCAACATATCTTTCAAGCTTTGCTAGCCTTCCAAAGACTTGCACATTCTTGGAAAACTCATGGAATCAATATCTCTCTATACTTTGTAACCTTGTTAAGTTTTGTAAACTTTTATGTTTCTCTTCAGTGGCGGATCTAGAAAAAATATTAGCATGAAGCACAGTTCATGTAGTTAGTAAATATTTTAAAAATAATTTGTGTAAAGTTACTAAAAATTGCATGAATTTTATAATAAAAATTAACTTCCATTGATTTATATATATATATATATATATACATATACTAGTTACATATATATCACAGAAAGTATATATAGATTGTAAATTATTACATAACTTTGACCAAAAATATGTTACCTAAAAAATGATTTTAATTAAATTTGCTCAAAATTGAAAGAAACTTACATGTAAACATTAGAAAACAAATTATATAATAGAGATAGAGCAAATAAAATAAAAATAATAATGTGAAGAGATGTCAACCAAACCAAAATGGGAGAAGGGAGATTCCAACTCATCATTGTATATCTATACTGCACAAATAACCAATTGATCTCATCATTTTATATCTATATACTGCACAAATAACCAATTGATCTAACAAATAAGTATACAGTACACTATTGATTTTTTTTCTTTTAAATCAGCATGGGACACCTACCCTACCTTCTTCCTATGTGCATCCGCTCTGTTTCTCTTTGTATGAACTCTCCTCTTTGAAAATTTAAGTTTTAATGGAAGCTTGTTTGACAAAAAAAAATTACATAACAAAAGTAACGGCAAAAATAGCAAACTTACGATTTCAAAATAAAAAAAAACACGAACAAATGGTATATCTTTTACTCCTTTAATTTTTGGAGATTTTGGACTCAAAACTTAAGTGGGTGCAAAATATTTCCAGAATGTTAAAGCCGTTGAACCCCTTAACTCAAGTATTCAGTGAATGCATTCTTAACAATTTGTCACTCTATAAATTTTTATGAAATAACCCCTTAATCCCTTATCATCAAAACTAAGATCAATTAAAAATATATAATAACCAAGCAGAAAATATTTCCAAATAAACAAGTCACTTTTCCTATTTAATTTTAAAAAACTAATAAACTTAGCATAAATTCTTCGAAATTTTGAAAATGCCCTTAAACCAAACTAATATGTATGTTAGTTATATACTTATATATCTATGTGTTTATTTATTTAAATTTCCACATAATAGTGTACCTTTTTTCTTATCAATTCATATTAAAGATATTTTTGAAATATACAATTGCCGTCAATTTTGGCATATGTTCTCTTGGACCATAATAACAGTTGTTACGTATCCTAATGAAATTAGAAATATGCATCCAATCAGTTTGACCACCTCTATTTATGTGTTAATAAGAAAAGAGAAAGTTGAAACGATTCTTTGCTATGTTAATATTTAATGTTCTTATGTAAGTGGCTATGAAAAAATTATCAGGTTTAAATATTATAAATTTTATAGTATATAATCATATCCTGAAATTTTAATATACTAGTGTATATTCATTGTTGGGTTTTAGTGCATATATATGTGTATATGTATATATATAATTTTCATTACTGTAATTTATTTCAGTATTTCTTATTTTTAAAAAGAAATCTGATTCTTATATGTAGACTTATTAATAATAGTTGGACACAAAATTAAAAGAAGACACTAAGCTTAATTAACTTAAAAACAATTACTGAAGTTGACTATTTCAAAATAAAAACAATAATAAGTATTTGTAAATAAATTTATCATAATTAATAACATGATTATTATTTGAAAATTATTCATAAAGTTATACAAATAGCTATATATAAAAAAGTATAAGAACTCATTAGAGAACATGAGATATCTACATGTCTTCTAACACAGTTAACATAAAATAAATTCAAATATAAATTTCCATAATTGATTGGATGCATATTTTGTTTCCACCACTTGGTTAAAAATTGATTGGATGCATATTTCTAATTTCATAACCTTGGAAACTGCTTTTATAATTTGCTTATGTTGTTCTCAAAACAGTAATGTATACGGTCATTGAAATCTTAGACCAAAAAAGACTAACCGAGTTGGTTAAAAATTAAAAACCTGTCATCTCTCTCTCTCTCTTTCTCTCTCTTTCTCTTTCATAAGCATGTTTGCACCTTTAGGTTCCTATATAAACAATGTCACACACACCCATTTAGTCCCAAACCAAAGACTCTTAACCATCTTTCTCTCTCCTTCTCTTTCTCTGTTTTGAAAGCAGAGCACCAAAGAAAAAGAAAAACATAGGAAAATTAAAAGAATGGGCATCATGATGATGATTTTGGGTCTTCTTGTGATCATTGTTTGCATCTGTTCTGCTCTTCTCCGATGGAACCAGATGAGATATTCCAAGAAAGGTCTTCCTCCTGGTACCATGGGCTGGCCAATTTTTGGTGAAACCACTGAGTTTCTCAAACAAGGTCCAGATTTCATGAAAAACCAAAGACTAAGGTATAAAAAGTTTCATTAATTTTTTAAAACAAAATCAATCGAAGAGTTCTGAGCCGAGACCCTTAACATTTCTTTCAGATATGGTAGTTTCTTCAAATCTCACATTCTTGGTTGCCCGACAATAGTCTCAATGGACGCAGAGCTAAATAGATATATTCTAATGAATGAATCAAAAGGACTAGTCGCTGGTTATCCACAATCTATGCTCGATATCCTTGGGACATGCAACATAGCCGCGGTTCATGGCCCGAGCCACCGGCTTATGAGAGGGTCGTTGCTCTCTCTAATAAGCCCGGCTATGATGAAAGACCATCTCTTGCCTAAGATTGATGATTTCATGAGAAACTATCTTTGTGGTTGGGATGACCTCGAGACAGTTGATATCCAAGAAAAGACCAAACATGTACGTTTTTTAAGCTTCTTCTCTCTCTCTTTCTTTCTTTCTTTCTTTGTTTTTTATTTTAGACATTGAATCTGAATCTCGTGTCTATTATATCCTTATATTGGGGATTTTATGTTTTTAATATGTCAGAGCAATTTATTACTTTTGATAAAAGAATTTTAATTACTATCATTCTTTTGTTAGTCATCCCTTTATATAAAATAATGTTGGTCTTAACATTTTCCTCACATATTAAAAAATAATATAGTATATGTGTATATTTGAGTATTTTCATATTCCTCTATATACTCATTTTTTATATTACATTTATGTGTAAGATTAATTAGGTATGTATCATTCTTAAAGATAATTGTTTATGTCTGACTCAAGTTTTTGTATTGTGCAGATGGCATTTTTATCATCGTTGTTACAAATAGCTGAGACTTTGATAAAACCAGAGGTTGAAGAATATCGAACAGAGTTTTTCAAGCTTGTTGTAGGAACACTATCGGTACCGATCGATCTCCCGGGAACGAATTACCGCTGCGGAATCCAAGTAAGTACTCGAAGACCGATGTCAAGAAAACAAAAATGCACAAAAAGTGAAAATAATCTGACATTTTTCTGGTTGCTTTTCAGGCAAGAAACAACATAGATAGGTTATTGACAGAGCTTATGCAAAAACGAAGAGAGTCTGGAGAGACTTTCACAGATATGTTGGGTTACTTGATGAAGAAGGAAGATAACCGATACTTGTTAACTGATAAGGAGATAAGAGATCAAGTGGTAACGATCTTGTATTCGGGTTATGAGACTGTCTCTACAACCTCCATGATGGCTCTTAAGTATCTCCATGATCACCCAAAAGCTCTTGATGAACTCAGGGTATGTTCTTAAGAAATAATCACTAAACCGGTTTCATTGATCTGGTCCGGTTATTGACTTTTTTTTTTTTGGTTATGGATTTTGCAGAGAGAACATTTGGCTATAAGAGAGAGAAAACGACCTGACGAACCGCTCATTCTCGACGATATTAAATCGATGAAATTCACACGAGCTGTGAGTATTTTCGTACACAAATTAAATTATTTATATTCATTTGTTTCTTGATTTTGACATTGTGTTTGGACCATTTTTGTTTAATAGGTCATCTTTGAGACATCAAGATTGGCAACGATTGTTAACGGTGTCCTGAGGAAAACTACTCATGACTTGGAACTCAACGGTAAGAAATTATTTTCATGTTGATTGTTATATTTGTAAGGAATTTTTATTATTATTACTAGTTTTTGTTTAATATACTTCAAAGTTCAAAAGAGAAAAATAAATTTGGCATGTGGACCTTACATTACATCAATTATTTACAAAAATATACCAACCAATCCAGCGAAGCAATCATCTCCCCGTGACCCTCTATGGTTTTATTTCAATTATTTTGACAGAGGAGAAGATCATTAACCCTTTTTAGTTTTAACTTTGCAATCATAATGAGACCAATCATTTTAATCTGTATTAATAGTGGTTGTGTTTTTATATAATTACAGGTTATTTAATCCCAAAAGGTTGGAGAATTTATGTATACACTAGAGAGATTAACTATGATACATCTCTGTATGAAGATCCAATGATCTTTAACCCATGGAGATGGATGGTTAGTGTTTTGTATTTTTTTTTTCTCTTTTTTATGTGCCATTGTGTTTTGTTGTTTGAAACCTTTGTGGCTCACAAAGAGGGTTTCTTTATGCAGGAAAAGAGTTTAGAATCAAAGAGCTATTTTTTACTCTTTGGAGGTGGAGCAAGACTTTGCCCTGGCAAAGAACTTGGAATCTCTGAAGTCTCAAGCTTTCTTCACTACTTTGTTACAAAATACAGGTATGCTCTTTATTAGGCTTAGATCATATTTTGATATTGTTCTTGTGATTAATGATTTTGAGGTCTCTAATTTTTTTTTTGTTTTTTTGTATGGTTTTGTGAAGATGGGAGGAGAAAGGAGGAGAGAAACTAATGGTCTTTCCAAGAGTTTCTGCACCAAAAGGATACCATCTTAAGTGCTCGCCTTACTAACTAGTTTTGTCCTAGCATTGAAATATGTGTATATAAATCAATTAAAGGTCTTTTGTTAGGGTTAATTAACCTATTTGATCTATTAATTCTCTCAAGATTTTAGTGGATAATGTACAAAGAGAGAGGAAAATGGAATATAGAAAGTATAAAATATTTGAAATGTTGAGCTCAGTCTCTTGTCTTGTAAATTTGTAACCCATAATTCTTGCATTTCATAATTATTGTCTTCGATCGTTTGTAGTTTTGAATAATGACCATCTTTGTTCCAAATACAACATATGTTTTTCTGATGTTCAGAAATTGTTCCCAGACATTGTGAATGATATTCACTTTTTTTTTTTTTTTTTAAACGGTATATTCTCCTGCACCTTGTCTGAATATGAACAATATGAAGATGGTAAAAGTAAGAAAGATGTATATTTTACTATTTAGGAACACCGGTACTTTTAAGTTTTTACAAGGAGATAAGTAATTTAGTCAATACTCAAATCATTCAGTGATATGGTTTGGACAAACACAATATTGGGCCGGTTGATTACTATGTTTATGGGCCTCACTGAGTTCATTATGGGCTATTCTATTTATTGACGAAATGTGAACACTTGACGTGAGTATTTTTGTTTCAGAATCGATCCAGATTATTTGCCGAATGTCTCTTTTTATACCCAAATTATCCTATCATATATATTTGTCAACCTAAGTTGTCTAAAGATTCAAATTTGCAACATGAATCATATGAATTTTAGTCGATTCCATCTCATAACATTGTATTGTCGTCCATATTTGTTATGTTTTCATTAGGTTTCCAGTTACGTTAAATGATTTTTTTTTGGAAAAGCTGCTTCTAAATTTCGTAACCGAGGTTGAGTAGAAAGTTAAACACAAAGTAAACTCTCTCCCAGATACGATTATCAAGACAACTTCACTATCTTACTGTCCAGCATCAATATAGCTCGGGGATTCTTCAATCTGCTCCTCTCTTTTTCAGTTATTCATTTTTTTTAGCTTCCTTTTTCTAACTTTTTTTCTCAGTTTTTTAATCTTTTGCTCCCTTCTCCAAATTTCTTTGAAATCTCCAAATATGGGTAGCTGTTCAATCAACGGTTGAAGTTGTTTTCCAACGAACCTCACCATCCTCTATAAGTACCCAACCCTTATAACCGTAGAACTAAGTTTTTCATATCTCAATTCGGAAGTCTGGTTTCACCTGAAATCTTCACTTTGGCTTTGTTAATGGTAGGAGATCTTCTCTTTGTACCATCAGCTGCGCCTTGTCAGGGGAAGATGTCGACATCGAACGACGAGGGTTTCTTCAGGGCCACGGTCTTCAATATTTTTTGGACCTCCGCTTCAACCAAACATCATCGCCAGAGCTTGGCAGGGCCGAACCTGTTCCTTCCAGAGATGTAACATTCAATGCAAATCTCGTCAATCTCTTCGATCAGCCGCCACACTTTCAACTTGAGAGGGTCACAAATTGAAAACCGTAGTTTTCCTTTGTTGTGCCTAAAATTTGACAATGGCCCATTAACAGATGTTGAACCTCAGTCCAACTTACTAAACACCAGGTCCGATTCCATTTCTCCTTTGCCAAGCCTTAGCTTGTATCTTGATACAGTTCGTGGTTATACTCTCCTAGGCAGAAGACTCCTCTCGAGATTTAAACTGACTAGATTGCTAGGTTTGTGCACTCATTCTATTAGAACCATGGTATATGCTCTTCATGTGGCAATCATTTCTGCTCTTATCTCCTTGAAGTCTCTTGGCGTTTTAGCCATGAATTCATAATGCCAACAGTTTGATTATGGCTTTGGAAGACCCTTAGTCAACAATCACTCCTTGCCAATACTAGCTAGCGACTTTAGCCACCATTCAGAGACCATCACTTCTATATGTAGTGTTGAAACGACCCGACTTTTTTTTAATATAATAATTCTCTAGTGATCTCATACTCACTAACACCCTAACCACATTCAAACCAATGAATAAAATAATCTAGATGCAATTCCTCCAAATCCCTAGATGCATGGACCGACGCGCTCCTTGCATCGACCGATGCAACTCCTCGAATCGATTGATGCAACTCCTCGCGTCGCCGTCAAATCCTAACTGCATCGAACGATGCAGTCGCGCAACGAATAGCCGCTCACGATCTCCTTCGTCTCCTCTCGACTCCATGATGCCGAAATCGACTCCAAAGACCACAAAAGCCCACAACAAACACTCACAAATGAGCACATAAGCAAACAACACCCAAAAACACACAATCAAACATCTAATCGCTTAAATTTGCCATGGTAACACACTCATCTTTGAGAATGACGAAAACTGATTCTAAAACCACAAAAATAGCCTCCTTGCAAGCTCCTCTCACGTTCTCAGGAAAAACTCTGAGGAACTTTTAAAGCTATAGAGACGAAAAGTGGTTGAAACCCTACAAGGATGTCGAGTTTCCACTTGAATACCTAAGCCTTAAGGTTCCCAAAACCCAAAACGCATAAACCAGTGCGTTTCACTTAAGACATCCCGCAAAAACAAACTTTACATCGACCGATGCACAAGCTGCGTCGATCGATGCACATCCAAAACTAGAATTTTGGTTCATGGGTGTTACATTTCTTCCCATAGCACTACAGATTCGTTCTCGAATCTCGAACAACCATCAGCCAAGGACTCTCGTGCAACTGTCTCTAGGTCCCACACATCCTCTAACCGATCTATGAAGGTTACCTCCAGGCGATAAACTCACGTTTGTGGCATTATTTGCTCTCGACGTTTGGATTTTCCTTACTCATATGTCTCAACCTTAAGTTTTTATTGGCTCCTCATCAGGCCTTAGCCTGCATGCATGCCATAATAATGGCTCCTCATCGGGCTTAAGCTCGCATGCCATAATATATAAGGAAAGTCCAATATTCGACTCTTGGGTTGCCACCCTACAATGTGCCCCCAGACCGTCATCCAAATTTGATATAACAACCATACTCTCAAGTCACAAAGTTAAAGAATATAATGGTACTAGGAGAACTAAATCTCTCCAAAGAGTCGATCATGACCAACTGTCCTTAGAGCAAACAATTCTGAACACGTCTGAGTCCTATCCATAACAAGAGGTCTCCTCCTGTGGCTCACGTAAAACATCACAATGTCCTACCAACAACATATTTCCTCACTGAAATACTTCATGACTACACAAGGATCATCAAAGTGCCACAAGGGTCGTCTCTAAGACCAACAAATATCCTACACAAGACTGCCACAAAGGATAAACAAATTTCAAAATAGACCGCCACCAAGACCAAACAATTGTCCTAACAAGGACTGCAACCAAGGCCAAACATCCCAAATGACCGTCACAAAGACGACACATCATGAAGGACCATCACAAAGACCACACGTCCTGAAGGACCGTCACAAAGAATATACATCCTGAAGGATCGTCACAAAGACCATACATCCTGAAGGACCGTCACGAAGACCATACATCTCGAGAGACAATCCTGAAGACCATATATCCCGAAGGACCGTCACAAAGACCACACATCCCGAAAGATCGTCACGAAGAACACACATACCAAAGGATCATAACGAAGACCACACAATTGGCACCGACCACAAAGCCCACACAATGTCTCGCAAGAACGCTATACACGGGCCACACAATGACTCAACAGTCTGCCAGAAAGGCCACACAAGCCCCACCAAAGCTCACAACCACTAAAAATGGACAAATTCTAACTCACATAGAACTTCCATTTTTAGAACTTTTTGCTTTTGGAAACTTTCCAATTTTAGAAACTTCCACTTAGGAAAACTTCCCATTTTTAGCACAACCTTCACGGAATCACTTATCCCGAACACTACCTCATCTTGGTACTTAGTCTAAAAACCAACCACCCCTAAGCGACCAAGTATCAAGAGAGAGGGGATAGAATACTCCATTTTGCTCCAGCCACGAACTACACCGCACCAATACCTACCACAACAACTAGGACCAAAACTAGGCAAGTTCAAGCCTCGACCTGCTTCTTGAACCACTTTTTGAACCTTGCCTTCATCCTCGCCTCCGGCTCCCAAGTCTGCTCCTCAACACCATCATAGTCCTTTAGGACTCTCATCAAAGGAACCTTGTTCTTCCAAAGTTCTTTGACACTTCTCTCATGTTGGTCTCGCCTCCAAACTCATGTTGGGATGAAGATCCTCAGGAATCTTAGCCAACAACTGATCATCCTTGCGAAGACACTTCCGCATCATCGACACATGGAAGACCTTGTGAGCGGTCCCATCCGCTCAACAACCCGGAACGGACCCATGTACCTCGAACTCAGCTTAGTCTCTTAGAATGACCTGTTTGGACCCCGCATCATGGCCATATTGAGGTACACTCTATGACCCACTTGAAACTCAAGATCCCACCTCCTCTTATCAGCATAACTCTTCAGCTGATCCTGAGCTTCCTTCATGTTCAGTTTCAAAACCGGAATCTTCTCCAAGGTCTCCTTAACAAAATTTGCACCATATATGCTCCTCTCCCCCAACTTGATGGGGTTCTCCCAAGGAATCGACGCTCTAAGGTAGGTATACTGATAATCTTAGAACTCCGATGGCTCGCGAAGCTGGATGATAAGGCGTGAGATGAACTCGAAAATCCTTATGCCCCTAACTCTCTTAAAACAAAACAAACAAAGCAAGGCGGTGAAACTTTAGATAGAAGCTTCTCGGAGACAGATGACAAGGCGTGAGATGAATCCCGAAAATCCTTGTTCCCTAGACTCTCTTATAACGACTCTTCGATCCTCAGCTAATGAATGACAACGTCAAGTGCGGCAGAATCACTTGTTATACCGAAAACTCTTTGATGTAACCACCAAGGAGAAAAAACAAGTTCCAAAGGAACAAAGGAGTTTACCACTCTCAAATAAAAGATAAAAGACTTCTTGATTGATGATTTCTCACATGAGATTACATGTGTTTATAAAGAGATAGAAAACTTGGTCACAAAGCCAAGTATTGATTATTCTTGAAACTAAAAACATTAAAGATACTAAGTTGAATGAAGACCCAACTCTTGGTGCATGTTTCCTTCCTCCAAGTGACTCTTGATGCACGTATCTCTTATTTTCGTCACTCTTCTTTGACCACAAAATAAAATGATTATTTTGGGCTTTCTTGGGCTTGTAAATGGCCAGAAATATGCCGACTTAGTCAACCAATCCACAATGACACAAATTGCATCAAAGGTCCGAGACATTGGCAATCCTACTAGGAAGTCCACCGTGATCGTGACCCAATTAGCTACATCCTTCTTCATCCTGACCCAATTATAGTACCGTTTGAAGTCACAATACATCTTATTCGCTCCTGGATGAATGAAGAATATGCTCGCATGAGCCTCCCTCACAATCTCCTGCCTCAAATCCTCATCCTTGTTCACACAAATCCGATCGTGGACAAGAATGGTACCATTGGCAGAGACCTGATACTCCGAATCAACATCTCTATAGGCATTCACCTGCCCTGCATCCTTCTCCTAAGCCAACCGCATTCTACTCAGAAGATCTGCTCGATCAGCCGCCTCCTAACCCAACGACTCCTGAGAAATATCACACAACCTTAATGCACTAATCTCTCCAACCAGAGTCTCTATATTGTGCTCGTAAGCTGAAATTGCCCGCTTCTGACTTAGAGCATCTGCAACCAAGTTAGCTTTACAAGGGTGGTAAGATATCTCCAGATCATAGTCTCCCACCAGCTCCATCCACTGCCTCTGCCTCAAATTCAGCGCTTAGACTGAGTGAATAAGTACTTCAGGCTCTTAGAGCATCTCCATTGGTTGGTCATAACCAAAGTTGCTAAAAAAAATTTTAGTTCTAAATTTTGAAAAAGGTTTAAAAACTTGTTAAGAAACTGTGAAATTTTATGAGTTCATTGGTAGTACTTAAACTTGGAGTGCTTAAATATTATTTTGGAAATTATTCCATGATGTAAGCCAACAGTCATCTCAAACATGGGCTTATGGTGCAAGCAGGTAAAAAGAACAAAATTGGAGACAAAAGTCTGATGGCAGTATCTAGTTACCAAAATCCGAGACTGAGAAACAAGTATGTCATCTCCATTACCTCTTGGTATCTAAGTTTCCTATTAGATGTTCTAGAATCATCTGCATCTTCCATAGTTACGTCTTCGTTGGTTGGTTGGGCAAGCAGATCAGCAATTCCGGTTGTTCAAGTGATTTAACAAAAGCCTCAACTGATACAGACACATTCATTGATAAAATTCAAATTCAAATAGCAAAATACACAAACGGTCATGCAAAACCAAGCTTTGATATCTAGATTGAAAAATAAAAGTGATTTACATACTTGTTTCTGCAAATATGCCTTCACAGTGGCCCTGCGTTTATTTTCCTGTCATTAGTTACAAGCAACACCTGAGATGTACCTCCTAGATGCTTCTGGTACGAATAGATGAATTCCAAATAAATTCCAAAGTTGTAAAACATCTTCTATGAATTGAGACATCATCATTAGCAAACAATAAAGTGATTAAATAGTAAATAAAGACCTCTATCGTTATGGGCATTGGCACTCTCTTTCTCCATTGCTGCACAAGTATTTGTGTGGAGAGTTTAGTAAAGGTGAGCAAACAACATTAAGAACACAGATAGAAAAAAGTGTTTACATCTTAGTAAGTTCCAGTGGTCATATGAGAGTATCTAATCAATATAACAAACAACATTTCCCATGCTGGATTGCTGCAGAGAGCTCTGATTCTGTTGTAAACAGATCTATTCATGTTCTTAACCTCGTCCAGCACCACAGACAGAACAACAACATTGTCTATAGTCGGATTCTCCAACAAATCAATCTACCAAAACAAAACAGTACATTAATAAACTAATACTATCCACAATATAATACCAAAAATATGAAAGCTCCGAGATAATAAAAAAAAAGCCAAAAAAATACTTGATGAAGAACGACGTTGGTATCAACAACGAGTAACTTAAGGGAAGACAAACGAGCAGCTGAAGTATCATAAGACTTGCAAGAGAATGCTCCAAAGATGTCATCTCGTTGATAAATCTCTCTCGCTTGTTGTCGGAGAGACACCATAGAAGAGGAAAAAAAAACTTTAAATAACCAAACAAAAAAACTAAAAAATCGGAAGGAAGAAGAAGAAGCCTCCTCCATCGTTGCCTAGAATCATATGTTTTACTACAACTAAGCCATCTTAAAACATAGAAACAGAGAAAAAAATCAAATCTGCTAACATCATAGAACCTAGAGATCAAATCACTTCCTAAAAGAGCTTGATTAATAGTAGAGCTTGACGGAATTGAGCAACCGACGAATTTAATCAACCGATGATGCCGGTGGAGTGAACATAATTGTTCCGATTTAATCAACCGATGGTTCCTTCGCCAAGTAGAGAGAGAGAGAGGAAGAATGAACGTCGTGAAAGAGACTTGGGCTGAAAAAAAAATCCCTCATCCAATCAGAAGGTGACATGCACATGGTTCTAGACGGTTTTAAAAACCCTTATGTAAACATCGATCATTAATTTTGCATATAATTATTTCCTTTTATTGTTAAGCAACTTTGTCATCTCCATCTAAATACCACCGACAGAGATGGTAGTATGATCTGTAAACACTTGTACCTACACACCATAAAGATAAGACCTTCAAATCTTTAGGGCGCAAACCACAACAACCATCTGTAAGTCATGAGTAGGATAATTGTCCTCATGCTTCCGCAACTGCCGCAAAACATAGGTAATAACCTTCCCATGCTACATCAACACACACGCCAATCCAACACGTCATCGGGCATGCCTTACTCATGAACCCCCTCATAAACCTCCTATAGTAACCTGACAAACCAAGGAAACTCCTGATCTCTGAGGCATTCTGTGGTCTAGGTCAATCCCTAATAGCCTGAATTTTCTCTAGATCCATAGAGACTCCTTCCGCCGAGACAATGTGACCCAAAAATCCCATCTCCCTCTGCCAGAAACTGCACTTGCAAAGCTTAGCATACAACTTCTCCTCCCGCAACTTCTCCAAAACTGCTCTCAGATGCATTGCAAGCTCCTCAGGACTCTTAGAGTATATCATGATATCATCGATGAAAATGATGACAAACACATCCAGAAACTCTTGAAACATGTTATTCATGAATCTCATAAATGTTGGTGGCACGTTTGATGCCCATACCTCATTATGAAAGTCGTATTCCTCACATCTGCCTCTCTGTCGGGATCTAATGGTAACCTGACTCCAGATCAATCTTAGAGAACCAAGTAACACCTCTCAACTTATCCAACAACTCATCAATCCTAGAAAGAGGGTTCTTGTTCTTCACAGTGACTCGGTTCAGATCTCGATAATCAATGCACAAGCGAACACTTTCGTCCTTCTTCTTAACGAACATCACCGACGCTCTGCATAGTGAGACGCTAGGACGAATGAATCCCTTGGCCAAAACATCCTCAAGCTGCTTCTTCAGCTCTGCCATCTCTGCTAGATCCATCATGTAAGGCACTTTGGATAACGACATAGTCCCCGGTTCTAGTTCAATTATAAAGGGATCAGACCGAGATGGTGGTAATTTCTACGACGACTGGAACACCTCCTCAAAATCCTCAATAACCCGGATACCGCCAACCGTAGATTGCCCACTGACTCTGACATTGATATTGTAACCAAATACGTCTCACCCTCCTTCTCGATCATCTTCCCTGCCTGTATAGTCGAGATCACGAGACTCCCCGAAATCGGTCGTACTCCCTCTAAAATGAACTTACCTTCTGGACGCTCAAACTCCACTCTACCGCGATGACCATCCAGATGTACCCTGTGATTGCAACCAATCCATCCCCAAGATAATATCATACAACTCCAAAAGGCTGATAATCAAATCCGCTGGTATAGACTCCCCCACGATCTGAATATTCACACCCCTCACACGTCCAAGGACTCTTAGAAATCGCCTCCTAATACTCTAACAACTCCCGCTCGCTCTCTGGGAACTCCTCTGATATTGGCGCTCTTAGCGCACTCCGGGGTAATGAAGAAATGAGTTGCTCAAGAATAAAATATGACGTGGGACCTAAACCCGCCCACCAATAATGTCCTTACACAAACCTCATTTACTAAGTACCCTAGCACTTTATAACAAGCAATTCATAAAATCTGAAACTACTGAAATTAACCAAGTCTGAGTCTCATAAAGTTATACTTGTGATCGCTCCGACACTGGTTTCACCGATCTCCACGGTCGAGAACACCTGTGGTGCATGCTCGATCTGGGCCACCTACTGCACTCTCGATTGCACTCCATGTTGTGCTATTGCAACTGACATCTGCTGCAACTTGGGACACTTGGGCTTGATGTGCCCAGGCTCCCTGCAATGATAGCACACACGAACTGCCGTCGAAGCAATCTTCTGGGGATAGCTACCACCTTGTCATCCATGCTACCACACCCTTAGCATCCCACACCACTAGGCCTCTGCGTAACCTCCCACTTTGTCTTGGTTCCCTGCATAGGCTTGCCGCTCTTACCATAACCTCCAGGATGCTGAGCCTTCCTCGGCTGGAACGCTGGACTAACCATCATGACCTGTGCTTGGATATCCTCCTCAATATCAATTGCATTCTCAACCAAGTCCGCCCTCGTAGCATAACTCCGCCCTTCGCAATGGACTCTCAAGTCATCACGAAGCGCCCTCAAGAACCTCTTGACCTAACCCTCCTCAGAGTCCATATATCAACAGTCGACTGAACTCTACGTCCAGCTCTCGTAAAGACCGAGTCTCCTAAGAAAACTGCAGGAATTGCACCTCCAAAAGGTTTAGCGTCTCTCGAGGGAAATACTTGCAGTTGAACTCCTCCACGAAATCAATCCAAGTTATCTCGCTTTGCGCCCTTCTGGCAGCCACCGACCTCCACCACAGGTGAGCATCATCTGTAAGGTGGTGAATCCCTTTGTCTACACAATACTCCTCAGGACATATGAGAGACTGGAAGTTGCATTCCAGCCTCGTCCTCTACGCATCAGCCACAATAGGGTTGGTATCACCCAAGAAATGCACCGTACCGATCTTAACCATCTCTCTTAGCATGCTGACATACTGAGATTGAGTTCTCGCACCTGCAGCCACTGTCTGCTGTACTTCTACCGCCACAGGAGGTACCTTTGCAGCCTCTGCTGGTACAACTCCCGACAACCATTCCAACAACTACGCCAACAAGCCTGCTAGGTAACATCTCAACCAGGGGCTCCACCTACTGTGACTCTCCATCCGGAATTCTAGCACCACCAGCCAACCCAGCACCGACACGCCCACACCGGCTCCACTGGTGCCTACGACGCCATCGACACCACCACCGGCCACACTCGCGGACCCCTCCTGGAATGTCTGCGACTCGTCGACGCTCTTTGCCATCACACTCTGGTCCATGGGGTCACTAACAGTTGGGTCTCTACCCCTACCACGACCATGTCCGCGTCCACGACCAGCAACAACTCCACCTCTAAGCATCTGCACTACCATGAACAGAAGGCTAAACAAGCAATCTTAAACCATACACAAAAACAAAACTTACCGTGGAATCTCATTAAAGGCTCGAAGAGGATGTACTAGGAATCCATGTCACACACAATTGAATAACTTACATAATCAATCAAAGCATACAAATCTACAACATCAGCATCCCAAAGCCTAATGAACCTGTAACTAGAACCATAAGGGCTCTGATACGAAACTGAAACAGCCCGACCCTTTTTTCTTAATATTATAACTCTTAGGTATCCCATACTCACTAACACCCTAACCACATTCAAACCAACATCAGAAATAATCAAATAATAAACCAATGAATTAAATAACCAATAACGAATAAATCAAATAACATGTATCCAACAATACCCATAACATAAACCAAGTCATAGAACAATGAACCTGCAACCTAAACAACCGTTCTAGACCACCACATTCTATTCTAGCAACTTATCAGCGGCATAGAACAAAATATTCGAGCCTCTAGAACATCCTCTTCTTAAAATCGCTGACGATAGATCAACAAAGACGTGTTCGTGGTTAGGTGTTGACCGACACCAGGAGGATGTCAATGTAGATCGACACCATGCATGATGGGTTGCGAGTTATGCGGCGAGTGTAATATATTGGTGTTGGTTTGATATGTCTTCTTTTGTGTATGATGGGTAATTGCTGGTTGTTGGTTGGTCATATTTAAATATTATTGAGTATTTAATTATATCATATTATATTTAAAGATAAAAAATGGATCTGGTTGTTTCAAGATCTCATCCTCATATTTGTCGATCATAATATTAGTGGACCAACCACTTGATTTTTAACTTTTATCTCACCACTATCATCAAGCCACTGAAGATCATACGTATTCAGCTGCTTATTGACTTTCAAACCAAGTTTCTTGACCAAAGTGTGACTTGTCACATTGGTAAAGCTTCCTCTATTAGTGATAAGGCTGCAAACTTTTCCTTGTACATGACATTTTGTGCGAACCAGGTTTTTTCTTTGATCTTGCTCCTCGGTCTTTAATTTTGGTGCGCTTGGTGCACGATGAGGACGATCAGAACTGTTAGTGGGGTGAATTGTAACACTTTGATTTTAGAGATTTATACAGAGGTTTAAAAGAATTTATTTGGTCACATACATCACCAAAGTGCACTTATCTTTTCGGTCAAAGGACCTGAGAGAATTCCAAAGTAAAGCGTGCTTATGCTGAAGTAGTTTCAGGATAGATGACATTTCTAGAAGTGATTGTCGGAACTGTGTAAGTGTGACTCCCCAGTTTCAGGGATTTACGGAGAGGTTTAAAAGAAATGATTTGGCCACCTATGTCACCAAAGTGGACTTATCTTTTAGGTCAAATGTCCTGAGATAACTCCACAGTTAAACGTGCTTATGCTGGAGTAGTCTTAGGATGGGTGGTCTTCTGGGAAGTGACTGTCGAAACTGTGCGAGTGAGGACAAAACACTGGAAAAGATCATGTGGTGATTTGTAGGGACGGTAACAAGTCTTTACAGTCTTCCGGATGTAGCAAACCGATCGTCGGATATGGATGGGCGAGTGGGCTCACACCATCGGGGGTGATGGTCTTGGTGTGCAACGAGGACGTTGCGATCTGTTAGTGGAGGTGAATTAGGACATCCGAGTTTCAGGGATTTGCGGAGAGGTTTAAAATAATTGATTTGGCCATCCATGTCACCAAAGTGCATTTATCTTTTTGGTCAAAGGTCCTGAGAGAACTCCACAATTAAGCGTATTTATGCTGGAGTAGTCTCAGGATAGGTGACCTTCCGGGAAATGACTGTAGGAACTGTGCGAGTGAGGACAAAACAGAGGAAAAGATCATGTGGTGATTTGTAGGGACAATAACAAGTCTTTAAAACTTCCCGGATGTAGCAAAACAACCGTCAAATATGGATGGGCTCACGGGCCTAGTATGAGTACGTGAGGCCCATTAAAAGAAGTGGGTCAATGAATTGGAATTGGACATGGGGTTCACTGAGAGGTTGGCAGTAAAAGCGTTACAGTAAATGAAGAAAAACACAGAAAAAATCATGTTGTGATTTATAAGGTCAGTAAACAAGTCTTTAATATCTTTCGAACATAATAAACTAGCCGTCGTATATAGGTAAATTCATATCAGAAGGGACATTGAACCCACTAAAACAATGATAGTCAGATGGTTACACTCAGTCTAACCTTTTGTAGTATCAAATAGTCCAAACCTCTTTTATTTTCCAATGGTTTACCTTAAGTAAAGACAAAGACAGACACAGGAAAGAAAACCAGTGGTTCATTTACGAGCGAATTATTATTTTCCAATACTCGTTGAAAATATTGTTGTCTATATGTGTAGACTGTGGAGTCCTTGTCAGAGTATCTTTATATATTTTTTTTTAATAGAAAAATGATCCTAGTTGCTTATGTCATTTAAGATTTTTTCTTTAATTAACGCTTATCTATAATAGCATCTACTAAAAATTTAACTTTCAAATTAAATTTAACATGAAAGCTGCATGATATGCTTATGTTTATAAATACTTGAAAAGGAGTATCCAATAGAGAATTTTTGAAACTATACTTTTTTTAATGCATTTTTTAAAAAAACTGTTTTTTTAGTGTTCATTTTCAAAAATAGCTTTCATTTTAATATGAAAAATTTCTAAATATATATAAAAGTTTAGAATTACTCGATCCAACTATATTTAAAAGTTTACAAAGTATTTATAATTAAGGTTTTAATTTACAATATATTTTTAGGGTTTTACAAGGTATTTATAAGGTATTGTAAAGTATTATAAGGCATTTTATACATATTTGGATGAATCTCAAATTTTCAAATGTTTTTGATAATTTTTAGGAAATAGTTATTTTTGAAATTACTCAGTATAGATAAAGAGCATCTTTAAAATTCCCGGTATTTCAAACCAGAATTTTTTTTTAACAATATATTAACTTGGTAACTATACAATATATATCTTTAAATTCCATGAACTAAGGAAGTTGCATCTACGACTACGAAGGTAAGGTATTTTTTTTATAGATTATTTTAGTACAGTTTTCAAGTTTTATCTTGAAAATAATAGTTAACTGGTTAAAAGTTAAAACTAAAAAAAGAAGTAGATCGTTTTATCTTGGTTGAATCGGTTTAACCAATTCAAGAAAACCCTAACATTGCCATAAATGCTGGTACGTATAACCGAAAGGCCACATGCACACAAGGTGAGTCATCGATACTTTTATTGAATGGAAGGCGTTTTCTATTGCCCGATTTAGAATACACTTCATTAGGCCCATTATTTCGAGCATAAATATATTTTTATATGTATAAACTAATCACGAATTACTCTCAAAGCATGCCTCTTTCTCATTATTTTATTACACAGATGTTGATATTCTACTGGCTCATAAGTTCTTTTCAATAAAATAAAGACAACCCACTAGTAAATTAAAACTATATATTTTTTTAATTTTTTCTCCCAAGAACTGAATCCAGAACAAAGTTATGCCTCTGATGATGTCTATAAGAAACTTTTGAAGTGTCCAAAGACAAAACATTGTTGTTCAAGAATATATGTTTAGTGATGACGAATATATTTATTGTACGGATCTATGTATGGATTTAGTAATGGGGTACTTGTAAATTCTTAATTGGGTAAGAAAATAATGAGCTGGTTCTCATTATGGCGTCGACACTTGTTCGAAGAATAGTGGCTTCTCAAGATTGTTTCCGTGATTGAGGAACTTAAGTAAAACTTTTATAATTCGTGAGGCTAATGATAATGCATATGCTACATGGTTAATCTAGAGTCTTTAGCTAAAGTAAATTAAATAAAATATATAGAATCAAACACCTTCAAAAAGTAAGAAGTGACTGTTGTCAAGCATATATAGATTAATAGACACACATACTATATATACACACACACATGTTCAAATATAGAAACATAGAAGAGCAGATTAATCACAGTCTCTCACACAGACAAAACTTGTAGTATTGGTTTGTGTGTGATAAGAGTTTGTGAGAATTGAACAGGTATGCTTGATTGGGGAGTTCAAGGCCATCATCAAAAGCATGATCATGATCCTTATCAACAACAACAACAACAACAAGGATGTAGAAAGGGACCATGGACACTTGAAGAAGACAAGCTTCTCGCAGAGTATGTTACTACGCATGGTGAAGGAAGATGGAGCACTGTTGCTAAGTGTGCAGGTAACTATTTTGATTCAATCATCGCTTTTATATGTACGTATCTGTTACGTATCGAATCTTCATCGTTAATATCGTACATATTACTAAGGCAATCTATACTGAATGTCTGAATCATCAACAGATAGCCATCCCTCTTCCTATTTGTAACTCTTCCTAATTGAGTTTTTCTATTTCTTTTCTTATTTAATATATCAATATTGTAAGTTAGATTCAATTTATAATCATCATATAATATTAATTAAAACATGCTTTTATGACGATTAATAAAGATAAGTATGAGATCATATACTGTATAAGGGGTAGTTGACCCGATTAAGCTCTTGATTATATATTTTACTCTTGATTCTTTCATATTTTTTTTAAAAAGAAATCTATAAGACACTTTAATTTTCACAAAAAGAAAGAGGAAAATGTCATGGTGGAGAGCTTTTTAGGGTTATTTTTTTCGAAAATGAAAAGATAATCTTATGATTCCCTGTGTTAACGTTTCTGGAGTTGACTTTGATCAGTTTGGGAACATTTTACATAGATTAGACCTTTTTCTTTATTCCAGCATTTTGGTCGAGAAAATATTAAATAGGAAAGATTCACACCATATTATATAGATAAAGATCATCAAGTTCCATTAATTTTTACATATCATGTCATACGTCAAACCCATTTATATTGCCCATTTTTTTCATGGAACTGAAAAATAGGGTTGAATAGAAGTGGTAAGAGCTGTAGACTAAGGTGGGTGAACTACTTGAGGCCAGGACTTAAGAGAGGACAAATCACTCCTCAAGAAGAAGGAATCATCCTTGAACTTCATTCCCTTTGGGGTAACAAGTAAGCTCCTCTTATTTATTTATTTGTTTCTTAACAACATGCAAGTCTACATACTAGATTGATATTTTATAATAAAAACGCTGTTCTATAATCATAAAGAATCACAATTACCCCAAAGTTTTTACTAAAATATGATAGTCCCTACTCCCTACTATTGCTCATGAGTTCATGGTTTCTTTTAAGGTTTATCATCATACGTTTGCATTAGTACACGTATGTTTAGTTTTTTTGTACGTATTCAATATACTTCATGGGAATTTACATATCGCTTTCACAACATATATATAGGTGGTCTACAATCGCAAGATATTTACCAGGACGAACAGATAATGAGATTAAAAACTATTGGAGAACACATTACAAGAAAAAGGAAAAATCATCTTCGAAGCAAGAAAAAGTTAAAAGATCTCGATCCCGGAAAAAAGAAGTAGAACTGAAACCACAACCACAACCACAACCTCAAAGTCACCCCTTTCAGCCAGTGTCCCGAGACCACATGAATCTCGGCAACGAGCAAAACATAGCTTCCTCTTTGTATTACCCGACTAGTGTCTTCAATGACCAATTCTCTATGCCACAAAGTGTTGCAGCAACCTCATCCGACCACTCTATGATCGATGAAAGTCACCTGTGGGGCAACTTGTGGAATCTAAACGACGATGATCTGCATGGTTTTGGTGATGGCTCAGGACAGAGGATACCTGCAGATTTATCTGAGAAGTTTCCCGATGGTGGAATCGAGGCCCCGTCGTGTGGATCAGGGGATTATAGTTATACTGGCTTTTACATGGGTGGTTATATTTTTTAATTAGTATGATCGAAGATACCAAGAAATTGTGTCTTCGTATGGTTAATAGAAATATTAAAAGACCTCATTGTGTATTTTCTAACTTTAGTAGTGATATCTCTTACTAAATAGATCAGAGTGAGGCTAATAAAATGGTTTGGAATGTGTATGTCTCGAAAAATATACCATTGTTTGTATAAGTTTATGGAATGAATAGTCTTAACAATTTCTTTCCATTTATTGATTCCATAAACCGTAAAAGTTTGTAGTCATCATGCATTTGAGTATTTCAGTAAAACCTTGACTCCATCACACATCTTATTCTGATAAAAACATATTTGGGTTATATTTCTCAATAGTCATATTGGTTAATTTTGAGGGGAAGATAAAAGTAATAGATATTCCTTTATATATATATATATATATATATATATATTTCTTTTGCTGTGAAACCAATGATTGTTTTCGGCGTATTGAAGTTAAAGATTTTACTTGAAGTAAAACAACGTAAATTCATATCAAAATTTTACAACACTTTTTTTTAAAAAGTTAAAATAATTATAATTCAATAATTCACATTTTATGGAAAATTTGTAGCTTATTCATGATAATTTTTCAGTAGCTTTACAATATTTATTTCAGATTAATATCGGAAGGTTATGATGCAGTCAGTCTCTCCTCACCTCTTTTACGTTGGCCTAAGTGATTCCACCTTTTTCTCGTTCGTTTCCAAGTGTTGTGGATCGAGTGGTTGGACGCAGGCCGGTTTAGAAATGTGACAATGAGCAAGACACGGGTAGCTGAACACACAAGTTTTGTGTTAGAGTTTCCTTTAGTGAAAATTCGAGTTTTTATCTGGTAAAGTTGTTTAAACTATATTACTTACGCATGTGGTAGGTAAAAAAATTAATCTTTGCTCCACAAAATGATCGAGAGAGACCAATAATTGTTTCATAGAGCCTCCTATCTTGTGATATGCTAAATCTCACACTCTAATCGGTGTGGTCCTTACGTCATATCAAATTTGAGATTAATTTATCGGCTCGCAGAGGAATAAGAAACGGTAATAGATGAAAAACACTTGAGCACCTAGTACATGTATAGGCCTAGAGCAGGTCATGGGTACAAGCCAGCCAAGCTAATGCTTGCAGCCAGATAATCTATATAAATTAATTTTTCGATCTAGTGGTAGTATTTTTGATGGGCAGATCCTGGGTTCGAGTCCCCAACTATCACTCTCTAGTCTCTACATTATTTTCTCCCCCGTTTTTTACTTACAATATTTTTTTATATTTAAAATTGCCTTTTTCTATGAGAAGCCTCATAAAAAAAATGTAGGGCTGGCTCTATTAATATGCTGATGGACCTGAATCTTACCTGAACCCAAACGCATAGCCTGATACATATGTGTTAGTTCGGAAGATAAACGTCTATATACAATCCTCTTCTTAACGAGAGGAGGATCCGATTATAAAAAAGAAATATTTAACTTGAGACAGGATAATAGCAATTTTTCTTTTGTTATTCCCATACTCAGACCATATTTTCTGACCATTCTCTGGGCATATTCTTTGACCAATTTTGGTTCTTTTTCTACTACTTCTAGAATCTAGTCTTCTCTTAACATGAACACATTATGGATCAGTTCTTTTCGACCATATTGCAAACAAATCTTTATTTTCACATGTTTTCCGGTCTTTCCTTATCCTAACCATGACAGTTAAATGATCTGTCTCCCTTTTTTACTCTCTTTTTTGACTAAACGTGTTTTTTGTATATCGTCGGTAGACAACCCGTCCTATTTTCGGACTAGATGACTTTTTTTTGCTTTCACAAAACAATTTTACCCGTTATATTTTGAACTCACGTACAAAAAACCTCATAAACATGTACATCAGCCTCTCTATTTTAGTGGAGGCCCAACAAGTTTGTGTTAGGGCAGTAGAATATATTATAATTTTTAAGAATGTGATATTGTGTTGCGGAAGTAAAGGGTTCGAATCTTTTATGTTTGCTTTTATCTGTTTATAAGTGGGCCTCAAAAGAAATTCAGGTTTAGGCAGAGATCAGCTTTAGGCAATTGCACATTGTAATCTGTCAATAACAATCACCAATAATATTACAATGCCTTTTCTTCTAACTTGTGGCACAAACGCTATTACAACCATTGTGGAGTACTTGTAGTGAGGGGAAAATCAGAATTTGGCAGCGCATAAAGGATCCATGTGCATGCACGAGAGAGTATTGGCTGTTGAAAGCTTATCTTGGTTGATGTTTTCTTAGGAAGTATCGTTAAGTTCCAAGATGTGATAACAAGACCAAAAAGTAAGCCAAAAGACAAAAGAATTATGATAAAGTTGCTCACTAGCTTTAATGACTCCATAACAGCGACTCCACCAACTGATGTGATCTTGGCTATATTTCATTCGCGTCTCCGTTCATGATTATGACACCTTTAAAAGTATATGTTCTAGAATATCCGTTAACTAATTGAGACTCAAACTCTCCAATGTTGTTACTTATTTTGTCGCTTTGAACCATGCTACTACTCTTACGTCTTAACCCTTTCATCTTTGCATCTCCGTTAACCTTCACAACACGCTTCTCTTCTGATTTTCTGGTTCCAACATCATCGTTGGTTGAAATCACCTCATCTTTTGCTTGCGACAGCTACGTCCATGAGTAAAAGATTACTCTTTGCTTATTTATCCTCTAATAAGAAATATAAAATTAATAATGTAATAATCGATCTGATGAATATCCTTCTTATCTCGAGGACTTCAAAGCAGATTCTTTAGATTGGCATTTTACTAATACCTAAGCATGCTAGTGGGAGAGACGAGGAGCAATGAGTCACCATATGGAATTCCATTGCAAGTATATGAACCATATCCCAATGGGACTCCGTGCAGTGCATAACACCTTCCTACTACACATGTATGTACACCCCTCTCAAACAGTGGCCAACCAGCTCGATTAGGTTTTAGGCTTTGGGAAAAATTTAACACATGGGCTTAGGCCTAATGGCATAATAGGGTTTGCATTAAGTTATTCGTTTTCAGTTTGATGATTACTTTACACTTTGACGATTTCTTAATATTTTTAAAGAAGCGATGGTTGTTTTCCTATACTTTTTAATTTACTATTGAGGCCATTATTTAGATCTTAAACTCCATGATCTCTAGAAGTCTAGAACAGCGATATGTACGTTGCCAAATATGATAATTTTTTAGTCAGTTTTTATAAGCACCACAAAATTCATGTTCTCCTGGAAGTATAATGATTCTTCTATTATTTTTATTCGTGAAAAGACTAAGCCTTTATAGATTTTATAATGATTCTTCTATTATTTATAGATTTTTGTTCGTGAAGGTAATGAAAACTTTTATAGATTTTTTAACAGTAGATGCAAACAAAACAATTTTGTCGAAGTTTTCTTCTGCCTTTATTTTGTCGCAATAGGAACTTTCACAGACATGAATGATACATAATGCATCTCATTTATTATTAGCGAATATAAGAAACTACTTTCTAAGCGAGATCAACACATTTTCTCTTGATAGATTTTTCCAAAACTTCCCAACTAGATTTTACATTTTACTAGATGTGCCAACACTATAAAATATTAACATTTGGCAATTGATAAGTACACTTATGTACTCATTACAAAAAGTAACATAAGAAAACATGTTCGTTAAAAGCAAAATTAAAACATAAGTGAGTGTACCGCTGAATGCATGGACTGGGAAAAATCATGGGTTTCAAAACTGTAATTTTGATTAAAATATTATTGAAAACAATCATATTATATTAATAAGAAGAATATTTAAGATTATTTTGAACTCTTTCATACCCAAAGTTCTTATTTGATATCTAGAGAGGTTGGTGCATATATTGTAAATTTGCCAATGGTTTCAATAATATATTATTGGTATCGTTCAGTACCCCACTGATATATAATAACCAAAAGAAGGTTGAATTCAAAATTATTGTGATGGATGCACAAAAGGAAAAAAAGTTGAAAAAGGTTGATGGTGCAAATTGGAGCATGCAAGAATGGTGTCCAACTATCTATTTTCAATTTGATATAAGAATCTTTCATCTTTTAATTATTTAGTAATATTATACTGTTTTCTATAATAAGGTATGTTCATATTTTAAAGAGGTTTTGCTTCTTTTAACCTTTTTATTATCCAATAATATGATAGTTTAACCTCCCGTTTTAGAATCGCTAGGCACTAGTCGGACGGTCGGGATCAGCCTAGCGCTTATCGAGAAAATCGAAAATTAAACAGAAATTAATCGGGGATTAGTTTTAGGGTTATTTTATTAAATTAATAATAAAATAAAATATGTAGTATTAAATATATGTATAATTATGTTTATGTTAAAATAAAAATATCAAATAAAATATAACACTATAGTACTGTCTTTAAAATTATGGTAAATACATAAAGCGTAATTTTAAAAGAAATTTTTTGATTTTCATTAAAAGTTTGTACATTAGTTATTGTAAAACATCATAAACTCTTAATTTAAATGTCTAAATAACAAAAAAAAAAAAAAATACATATTTGCTTTATATTTGGCTCTAAAAATAATCATTATATATAAAATTAAGCGGGAAGTAATCGGATTAGACGGGTTATAATCAAATTAGACAAGTATAATTGGATAATTGGTGCTAGGCGGGTATTAGTCATTAATCGAGGCGGAGAGGGTGGGCATAGCAATTTTGCGAGGCGTAATCGATGCTATGCGGAGATTTTTAAAACAGAGGTTTAACCTAATGAGTTTTCAATACATAGTTTAAGGGTAAATTAATTCATCTAACTGTTGTCTATGGGGATCCTCTTCGGAAAAATCGGAAAGATGTTTGTCAACGGTTAAGTCGTATTAGTTACTTCGATCCACTCTGTGGTTTTTAATAGGGGATTTTAACGAGCTCACCAGGAACCATAAGAAAAGAGATGGAGTTTTACGGCATACCAGAACCTTTATCCCTTTCAATTAAATGATTAAGTATTGTGGATGACATGCTCAAATTTACCCTAGAGCTACTCTCTCAAATTAAGAGATCATTGTAGTATTTAGGGATTGAATCCACAAAGACTCTAGATACACACAATAGACTTAATAATCTTTCAATTATGCTAAACATAATATGTTGTATTTAAATTACAATGCAAAAAGAAAATAAAAGTTGTGTAAATTCAGATGGAAGAAAAGCTAGGTCTAGGGAATAATCTCAGGAAAATATGGAATATCAAATCAATCAATAAATCAGGATTCAATCAATTAAATTCAGATCATGAACTCTAAACTCTGTTGTAAAATAAATCTGTTCTCACTACAAATACAATCTAAGTTTAAAACTAGAAAAACTAAATCTCTTTATAAAATTCAAGTTAAAAACCAGCTTTAAAAACAAGTTTAGTTTGTTTAAAAATTTGCAAAATCAGACTCTTTGTAAAAAGCATTTTTGTTCATCAAAGATTTTTGTCAGGAAAATCAATTATATCCTCATATCAATTTATTTTCTAAGTTATTAATTCTAGGTGATCCATCAAGAATTAATATGAAGAACAACAAAAGATGAAGAATAACCAAAGATGAAGAACACAGAAGAATATGAATCCCACGAAATCAACAAATCTAATAAACCATAAAAATCCTAATGAGAATCCCTAAACCTAACAAGAGAGTTCCTCAGACATTATTACAAAGACACAAATCAAAATTTGAATAAATTGCATTAAGAAAATAGTATAGAGAAGTAAGGGAGTTCGAAATCTCTCTCAACAGGGTTGAGTTCTGACTTGTCTCCAAAAGCTCTCTGGATCTCTCTCTCTCAAAAGTTTGCAGAAAATAAAGCTTAAGGGTTTCTAAAACCTTAAAATCCTATTTATTTATCTCTAAACACGCCAGAGACTTAATATTGCAATTAGAGAAAATTTTGGGCTAGCTTTGCAAAACTTCAGAACTTGAGAAACTCGGACTTGTCTTGATGTGAATACTGCATCGAACAACGCAAACACCTGCATCAGTCGATGCATCTCTGTGAACTCTTATTCGAACTTCACAGCTTAGCCTCAATGCTCAAATGTGATCCAAATCCTCCTATCTTGCTCCATTATGATCCATCCTAGCCAATAAGTACATAATCCTATAAATACTCAAAACAACCTAAAAAGTAAATCAAAAGTCTAAAAAACACTTATATCATGGTTAAAAACCGTAAACACCGTGATTTATCAACTCCCCAAGACTTAGCCTTTGCTTGCCCTCAAGCAAAACATCAGCTTCACCTGTGAAAGAGGATTGAAAACGTGGAACTTGATATATCATGGTTTTTGTGGTTTTTAACCATGGTATAAGTACGTTTTTTGAGTCTTTTGATTTGTTTTCTAGGTTGTTTTTGAGTCTTTATAGGTTTAGGTACTCATTGGCACGGATGGAACACAAAAGAGCTAAAAAGGATGATTTGGAGCATAATCAAAGCATTAAGGCTGATCAACGAAGGTCGGAGACGAGTTCAAGAGTATGCATCGGTCGATGTATCATTAAGCATCGATCGATGCAGTCCCCAAAAGCCGAATCGGAAGTTTTTTCCACAAGCTTTAGAAGATTTACAAAATTTGTCCAAGTTTCCCTTATTTGCAATTAAGGCCCAAGACGTGTTTTAGAGTATATTTAGGATTTTTATGGTCATTGTGAAGACCTAAGTTATTTTCTAGCAAGTATTATTTTTCTGCAACCTTGAGAGATTTTTGAGAGCGGTTGGAGAGACGGATCTGATTTCATCTGTAGAGAGAAGATTCCTAAACTCCTTATTTACTCCTTTAATATATATTGCATATTATTCAGAATATGTCTGAGTAGTTTGCTTGTTAGGTTTTGGGTTTTTCTTAGAGTTTTTATGGTGTATTAGATCTGTTATTTTTAGGATTCATTATCTTCTGTGATCTTCATCTTAGGTTGTTCTTCATATTAATTCTTGATTGATCACCTAGAGTTAATAACCTAGGAAAATAAATTGATATGAGAATATAATTGATTTTCCTGATAAAACCTTTTGATGAGCAAAATTATTTCCTGCAAACAGATTTGATTTAATAATTTTGTGAACAATCTAAACTAGTTTTAAAGCTGATTTTTAACCTTGCTACAAAGAGATTTAGATTTTCTGGTTTTAAATTTAGATAATATTTGCAGTGAGAACTGACTTATTTTACAAAAGAGTTTAGAGTTCTAAATCTGATTTAAATTGCTTGAATCCTATTAATTTATTGATTTAATAATATATAATTTCCTGAGAAATTCTCTATGCCTAGCTCTTTGATCCTTTGAATTTACAACACTTTTTAATTCTATTTTCTGAATTGTTTTTAAATTAATATTTTGATTGAGCATAATTAAAATACTGATGGGTAGGTAAATTACTGATGATCCCATTATTCTACTCTTGAGTCAAATGATCACACAAAGCTTGGAAGCGAGGGGTAGGTAAATTACTGATGATCCCGGTATTCGGTTACACTTTTGATTAAAAGAAAAAAAAAATCAATCCCTTGGAAGTGAGAAAAGGGAGAGGAAAGGAGATGTATGAAGAATGTCTTGGCTTGAAGAGAGTCCATATGCCACTGATCGATACACCAAGGTAAGAACTCACTTGTATTTGCTTTAATTTATGTAATGAGATGACAATGGTGAGACTGGAGATTCCTAAGGATTGTGAGATTTGAGTAAGGAATGTTGATGCTTCTCAATTGACAAAGTATATGAAGTAAGTTCTGAAGATCAAGGCGATGAAGAGTGCGAAAAACAGTTACCTGCAGTTGAGAGAATTCCATGTTTTCAAACCTCTTTCACAGGTCTAAGTTTCTGTTTTGGTTGAGGGCAAGCAAAGGCTAAGTCTGGGGAGTTGATATATCATGGTTTTTGTGGTTTTTAACCATGGTATAAGTACGCTTTTTGAGTCTTTTGATTTGTTTTCTAGGTTTTTTTTTTGAGTCTTTATAGGTTTAGGTACTCATTGGCACAGATAGAATACAAAGAAGCTAAAAAGGGTGATTTGGACCATAATCAAAGCATTAAGGCTGATCAACGAAGGTCGGAGACGAGTTCAAGAGTATGCATTTGTCGATGCATCATTAAGCATCGATCGATGCAGTCCCCAAAAGCCGAACCAGAAGTTTTCTCCACAAGCTTTAGAAGATTTACAAAATTTGCCAAAGTTTCCCTTATTTACAATTAAGGCCCAAAACGTGTTTTAGAGTATATTTAGTATTTTTATGGTCATTGTTAAGACCTAAGTTATTTTCTAGCAAGTATTATTTTTCTGCAACCTTGAGAGATTTTTGAGAGCGGTTGGAGAGACGGATCTGATTTCATCTGTAGAGAGAAGATTCCTAAACTCCTTATTTACTCTTTTAATATCTATTGCATATTATTCAGAATCATGATTTGTTCTTCATTGAATATGTCTGAGTAGTTTGCTTGTTCGGTTTAGGGTTTTTCTTAGGGTTTTGATGGTTTATTAGATCTGTTATTTTTAGGATTCATTATCTTCTGTGATCTTCATCTTAGGTTGTTCTTCATATTAATTCTTGATTGATCACCTAGAATTAATAACCTAGGAAAATAAATTGATATGAGAGTATAATTGATTTTCCTGATAAAACCTTTTGATGAGCAAAATTATTTCCTGCAAACAGATTTGATTTAATAATTTTGTGAACAATCTAAACTTGTTTTTAAAGCTGATTTTTAACCTTGAATTTTACAAAGAGATTTGGATTTTCTGGTTTTAAATTTAGATAATATTTGCAGTGAGAACTGACTTATTTTACAAAAGAGTTTAGAGTTCTAGATCTCATTTAAATTGCTTGAATCCTATTAATTTATTGATTTAATAATCTGTAATTTTCTGAGAAATTCCCTATGCCTAGCTCTTTGATCTTTTGAATTTACAACACTTTTTAATTCTGTTTTCTGCATTGTTTTTAAATTAATATTTTGATTTTGCATAATTAAAAAATTAATAAGTCTATTGTGTGATATAGAGTCTCTGTGGATTCGACCCCTAGAGTATTACAACTGCAAGGCTGTTAGTACCATTAGGGTATTACAATTTGAGCATATCAAATTTTGGCGCCGTTGCCGGGGACTCTTTTGATTCACCATTAGATTAAAGTCTTTGATTTTGTCTAAATTTTTATTTTTCTATTTTACTCACACGCTTTTGTTTCTTTTCTCTTGTGTGTTTCAGGTACATGCCTAAGCCTAGCACCAGGAAAAATCCTACTGGTCCAGTTGTTAAGCTTACAAACCAAGAGTTAGGACAACTAAAGCGTGAAAACACAAAAGCGGCCAAGTTAGTGAAGATGGTCAAAACACTCATATTGAGACCTGATGATGGAGTTTTGAGGGATCAAGAGGGTCACGTGTACAACGATCAAGGCCAGAAACTCGATGCTGAAGGACGAGTTATTCAGGAAGAACTCGTAGTGGTCGATGAGAATGCACGTTGCATCGAGCGACGCAATGACAGCATCGATCGACGCAACCAAGACAGTATCGACCAACGCAACGTTGGCATCGATCGACGCAATGCCAGATCTGGTGCGAATGGTGCGGATTTGGATGGTAACGACCAGCAGAACCTTCAGGGCAGAAGTGATAACAATGGAGAGCTTGTCAAGACTCTTGCGGACTCCAACAGACCAGACTTGTTCTATGAGAACCGCTCCGCAATTGTCCCTCCTCCATTTCCCAGGAATGATTTTGAGTTGAAGCCTGCCTACTTCGCTCTTGTCGGCCAAAGACCATTCCAGAATTTGCCCCATGAGAAGCCTGTAGACCACATTGAGCATTTTGAGGATATAGTCACCAGCATTAAGGCTAATGGAGTCACATAGGATTATCTATATTGCAAGCTCTTCCCCTACTCTCTTGCTGGGGAAGCCTCTCATTGGCTAAGGCAACTCAAACCAGGATCTCTGAAGACCTGGAATGACATCAAGGTGGCATTTTTGAACTACTTCTATGATGATGCGATGTTTGATGAGCTGAGGATTAAGCTTTCCACCTTTAGACAAGGACCTGCTGAATCTTACAAAGCTGCTTGGGTGAGGTTCAAAGCACATCAGAGAGACTGTCTGCATCATGGGTTCTCAGAGGTGCAATTGATTAGTATCTTCTTCAGTGGTATTGATTGGAGGTATCAGATGGCTTTGGATGCTGCTAGTGATGGGAATTTCAAGACAAGGTATCCAGATGAAGCTGAACAGTTGATTGAAAGGCTAGCATCAAGCAACAGTACCAAGAATGCAGACTTAGAGCGGAAAAGAGCACATGAAGGGTATGATTCAAATCAGTTTGCTACAGTGAATGCCAAGTTGGATACAGTTCATAACCTTCTTGTTGGAAAGACGTCAGTCCATTTTGCTGAAGATGTTGAGATTTTTGAGCCAGAGCCACAAAATGTATAAGAAGATGTCAACGTTGTGTATGGAAATTAAGGCCAAAATTTTGGAAATCAGCAAGGCAACAAGTCTTTTAGTGGAAACAACCAGCGCAATAACTATCAGTCTAATTCTACATGCTACATTCCTAAGTAAGATTATCAGAAGCTGCAGCAGAGCAGTGGTTACACCAGGACCTATGGCAACTCTTCTTACCAATCTCCTCCTCCTAAGACAACTGAAAGTAGGATGGAGGCAATGCTTGAGCAGATCCTTCAGGGGCAAGAACAGTTAACGGTAACATTCAATGGGAAGATTGACCATGTCTATACTGAGCTTACTGGAAAATTTGATTCATTGAATATTCAAGTTAAGAAGCTGGAGAGCCAAGTTGCACAAACTGCTGGAGCTGTGGAGAGGCAAGAAGGATACTTACCAGCAAGAACTGAATCCAACCCTAAGCACTCCTGCAATGCTGTGACCTTAAGGAGTGGTAAGCAATTACAGTCTGAAGCTGAGAAGAAGCAGAGAGCCCAGGAATTGCAGGAACTGATCGATGAGGATGATGAGTTTGACGATCCGGAACCTGCGTCTACCGATGCAGCTGCAAAGCATCGAGCGACGCAACCCTCAGTGGTCGTAGAAGAATTGACTTTGCGAGACAACATCGACCGATGCAATGTCCAAACCGAGACTGAAGTTATGAAAGCTTCCATTCCATTTGCTGAGAGAGTGTACAAGCCTAAGGTTCCTTTTCCTAAGAACCCAAGAAAGTCTAAACAAGAGCTCGATGATGCTAAGTGTAAGGCTATGATGGATAAGCTTGTTATTGAGTTTCCATTGATTGATGCAGTTAAGACTTCCCCAATGCTTAGGAGATATGTCAAGAGGATGGTGACTAAGGATTTGAATGCTGAGCAGGGAGTATGATGATTTCAGCCCAAGTCAGTGCCATCATTCAGAACAAGATCCCAAAAAAGCTACCTGATCCATGTAGTTTTGTTCTTGATTGTACAATCTTCAGTGAAAGGTTTGATAGATCTTTGTGTGATCTTGGTTCCAGTATCAATTTAATGCCAAGATCAGTAGCACTCAGCCTTGGGATGACATATTTCCAACCTACCAAGATTACTCTTATCCTTGCTGACCGATCAGTTCGCATTCCTGAAGGTATTCTTGAAGATGTTCCAATTAAGATTGGTAATTGTTTGATACCTACTGATTTTGTGGGCTTGAAGTATGAAGAAGAGCCTAAGGATCCTTTAATCTTGGGAAGATCATTCTTAGCTACTGCTGGAGCTATTATTGATGTCAAGAAAGGACAGATTGGTCTTAATGTTGAAGATTTATAGATGCGTTTTGACATGGATAAGCTGGTTAAGAGGCTAACAATAGATGGTCAAACTTTTTATGTGGATACATTGTCTAATCTAGCTGAAGAGATTTTCTAGGAGTTGCATCCTGAAGATCCTCTTAAGAGAGCATTGGTTGCTTCTACTGAAGAAGCTGAGCATTTAGATGACATTGCTGCTGGGTATGTCAAGCTACTAGATGCTAATGAGCAAGTGAAGAAGTTGGTTGAACAAGAGGAATTGGTCGGTACTTCTTCACAAGCTGAGAAACTATCAGATTGGAGCCTTGAGAAAGCTCCAAAGCTAGATCTTAAGCCACTTCTTGCGGGGTTAAGGTATGCATTTCTAGGTGAAAATTCTTTTTATCCTGTTATTGTTAATGCTTCCTTAAACAATGCAGAGCTCACTTTATTGCTAAGCAAGCTGCGCAAGTTTCACAAAGCTCTTGGCTATTCTCTTGATGATATTGCAGAGATATCTCCGAAATTGTGCATGCATAGGATTCATCTTGAGGAAGGAGCTAAGACATCTATTGAGCATCAGAGGAGGCTAAATCCGAATTTGCAAGATGTTGTCAAAAAGGAGATCATGAAATTGCTGAAGAGAAGCACTTAGTTCTTAATTGGGAGAAGTGTCATTTTATGGTTAGAGATGGTATAGTGCTTGGTCACAGGGTTTTACAAGCTGGTATTGAAGTTGACCGAGCTAAGATAGAAGTGATGACAGATCTTCAACCACAAAGATAGTGTGGAGTTGGTCAGGAGTTTTCTTGGATATGCAGGGTTCTACAGACGCTTCATCAAGCATTTCAGTAAGATAGCTAGACCACTTTCAGCTCTATTATGGAAGGATGTCAAGTTTGAGTTTACTGATGAATCCCGTTTAGCTTTTGAACGGATTAAGCAAGAGCTTGTGAGTGCTCCAATTGTTCAACCACCAGATTAGGATTTGCCTTTTGAGGTAATGTGTGATGCCAGCGATTTTGCAGTGGGAGCAGTGCTAGGACAGAGGAAGGATAAGAAACTTCATGTTATTTACTATGCTAGTAGAACACTTGATGATGCCCAAAGAAATTATGAAACAACAGAGAAGGAGCTGCTAGCAGTAGTGTTTGCTTTTGAGAAGTTTCGTTCTTACTTGGTTGGATCAAAGGTAATAGTTCATACAGATCATGCTGCACTCAAATACTTGATGCAGAAAAAGGATGCCAAGCCAAGGTTACTAAGATGGATTCTTCTTCTTCAAGAATTTGACATTGAGGTTAAGGACAAGAAAGGGATAGAGAATGGAGTAGCTGATCATTTATCAAGGATTAAGATAGAAGATGATGTTCCGATTCATGATTCACTGCTAGAGGAGAATGTCTACTTTGTTGATATTGGTTCTCAAGCAACATTGTCTCGGGAAGTTTTGCAGACTCGTGGCAATGCATCGATCGACACAGCTGGTGCATCGATCAATGCTGAATCTCGATACGAACAGGACTTGGCGATTGTGTCGACCTATGCATCATTAAGCATCGATCGAAGCTTGGTTCAAGAATTATCGGGTTATGCGTTTAACGACGATGTGACTGCTGTAACTACTTCTGATCAACCATGGTATGCTGATATCGCGAATTACCTTGCTGTTGAGGTGGAACCAGAAAAGTTTACAGGGTATGCTAAAAAGAAGTTCTTGAGAGATCTTAGGAGATACTATTGGGATGAATCTTACTTGTATAAGCATTGCAGTGATGGAGTTTACAGAAGATGTTTAGCAGAAATGGAGGTACTTTACGTTTTGTTTCATTGTCATGGATCCGACTATGCCGGACATTTTGCTACATTCAAGACGGTTTCCAAAGTTCTCCAAGCAGGCTTTTGGTGGCCAACGATGTTCAAAGACGCTCATGAGTTTGTTTCAAGATGCGATGTCTGTCAGCGGAAGGGTCAAATCAGTAAACGACATAAGATGCCACAAAACTTCATTCTTGAGGTTGAAGTGTTTGATTGTTGGGGCATTGATTTTATGGGACCATTCCCTTTTTCTTACAAGAACAAGTACATCCTTGTAGCTGTTGACTATGTCTCCAAATGGGTGGAAGCTATTGCAAGTCCCAAGAATGATTTTGATGTGGTTCTTAAGCTGTTTAAGACCATTATCTTCCTTAGGTTTGGAGTGCCTCAGATTGTTATCAGTGATGGAGGTAAACACTTTATTAATAAAGTGTTTGATAAGTTGTTGAAGAAGTATGGAGTTCAGCATAGAGTAGCCATCCAATATCATCCCCAGACTAGTGGTCAAGTTGAGGTTTCTAACCACCAAATCAAAGAAATCCTTGAGAAGACAGTGGGTGTTACAAGAAAGGATTGTGCAGCCAAGTTAAATGATGCACTTTGGGCATATCGGACTGCATATAAGACACCACTTGGCACTACACCTTTTCATCTGCTTTATGGGAAAGCATGTCATCTTCCAGTGGATCTAGAGTACAAAGCAGTCTGGGCTATTAAATTGCTGAATTTTAATGCCAAGACAGCTTCAGAGAGAAAGTTGGTTCAGCTGAATGAGTTAGATGAGTTTCGACATCATGCATTTGAGAACTCTAAGCTATACAAGGAGAGAACCAAGGCTTATCGTGATAAGAAGATCATTTCCAGAAATTTTGAGCCTAATGATCAGGTACTTCTGTACAACTCTCGCTTGAAGCTATTTCCAGGTAAACTTCGTTCTCGCTGGTCCTGGCCATTCACTATCCAAGACGTCCGCCCTTATGGAGCTATTGTGCTGCTGAACTCCAAGGGAGAGAAGTTTACTGTTAATGGACAGAGGGTGAAACATTATTGGGCTAATCCCGGGATACCAGACGGACACATTGTGCGTTTGGATGATGCACCTTCTGCCTAATCCGCTGCCAAGTCAAGCTAATGACTTAAAATAAGCGCTGAGTGGGAGGCAACCCACTGGTAGGATTTAATTATTTTTATTTTTATTTTTATTTTTAGGATTTACTAACATATTGATTTTTAGTTTTGAGTTTAAGTGATACAGCAATCGTAAAAAAAATACAGAAGTGATTTGCATCGACCGACACAGCTGGTGCATCGGTCGATGCATAGCTCAATGTTGTTGATGGATCCGAGATTAAACGGGCTGTTGGGTTTGAAAGAATCGAATTGATGGTGGGCCGAATTAAGCCCAGTTGCATCGACCCAACACTTGCATCGACCGATGCAACTCCAGCATCGATCGATGCAAGTTAACCTAGAGTCGCGATTAAAGTCCCCCCGACTTCGTCTTCTTCGCTTCTCTCCGTCAAAACCAGAACCGAAACAACACAATCTTCAATCGACCATATCTCCTTCGTTTCTTGCCCAAATCCATCAATTCAAAGGCCAAACTGCTCGGTTTTCTCTCCTCTACTTGATCCCATACTCA